>NC_138190.1:69218170-69675670 GCF_964194105.1 Spermophilus citellus
CAGGGTCTTGGCCCCCTGGCCCCTTTTCCCCCATGCCCCGTGGGGAACCTCCAGCCCCTGTCCAAACAGCCCTGGGACTGACTCCCCCACCCACCACTGGAACTCGACACATAGATGTCTTCTTTAAGGGAACGACATGTACCAGTAGCACTCAAACACTGGGGCATGGGAGAACCATCCAGAAACGTGTTAAGAACAAGCAATCAAGCAAACGTAGGGCAACAAACACCAAACAAGCCACACCAACCAGAGCTTGGAGGGGAAACAAAGGAGAGGTTTCTAGGGGTCTTGAGAGGGGGAGTCTTTTGGACTCAATGGCAGAGTATGTGGAGGTCAGACAATGCACTGCTTTTTGTACACAGCCCTAGCAGTCAAGGCACCGAAGGCACCAGGGCCAGGCCAGCTTGGTTTTCTCCACCCACTGTGTTGCCTATACCTGCAGTGCAGCACAGACCAGACCAAACCAGCCCTGCCCCAGGAACCTGGGTGGAGACACTGAGGTCAGCCTCTGACCCTGTTCCTCTGCCCAGGTGTCATCATACCTAGTTGCTCCTTGAGATCATCTATTTCTTTCCGTAGCAGCACACACTGACCCAGCCGATGCCAGAGAAAGAGAAATGAAGAGTTATATCCTGGCCTCCTCTCTCCTCACATTCTCACTCACCCCCACTCCTCATGTCCCCTACAGCCCCCTGCCCAGTGGCAACACAGGCAGGAAATCCTCAGTGGAAAGAAGGAGGCCTCCATGCCTGTAATGTGGGATGTGAATGGGCACCTACGTCAGCCTGAGCTGGACTCAGAGCCCACCATCTAGGTGAGGCCCGCATTTTTGGAGCCAGAGGAAAGACTTACCTGGGGACAGCCCTGTGCTCCAGGTCGTTGCTGCTGCCTTTCCAGAACTAGGGTCTGCACAGGTGGATCCTGCTCACCTGAAAAGAGCACAAACTCCAGCTCCCCAGCCTGAGTGTGAAGTGGAAAGGGCCTGGCTGGATGTAAAGTGAGGCAGCAGCCCCTCTGAAGGCAGCAAGTTTCACCTGTTCTGTCCAGCAGCTCCACCCCTTTCTCAGAGCCTGCCTTTCCTGCTCCACAGTGTCAGCCCCCCACAGCTATCACTGTGGCTCTTGGTTGGACACTAGCAGAGCTGCAGTCAGAGCCAGCCCTGGTAAGAGCTATATGGCTAAACAGGACACAGAAGAAAGGGCTGTGTTCCTCTGAAAGTCTCCTTCTGGAGTTGATATTCCGGGCACTGCTACAAATCACCTGCACCACATAAACCTCAACCCAGGGACCAAGCGGCCTGAGGCCAGTCCTACCCACACCCAGCTTCCTGAGGGAGCAAGGTTGGGTCCACAGAAATGACAGAGAAAGAAGTTACCTCCTCCACCCCTTTCCCCTTCACTGTTATCAAACCCACAGGACTCACCAGAGGGTGCAAGGCTGGAGTCCAAGGGCTGGGAGCTTCCTGAGGGTTGGGGAACTCTGGGGTTCGGTTCACCACTGCTGAATTCTCCACAATGCATGAACAGACAAGGTTTCCCTGGCCTGTGTGTTGAAAGCTAACAGAAAATTTTCAATGAGTCTGGTTAGGGTGTGTGTGTATCTGTTGGGGGTATGTGTACAGTGTGCAGGGGCTGGGGTGAGGTGGGGATCTAGGAGGAATACCAACGCTCATCTCACCAGCATTCTCTCTCTTACCAAGGCCCAGCCCTGGAGGAAGAGCTGAGCCAGGGAGGAGTATGGATGGGCTATGAGGGGCACGGTTTTGAAGAAAGCCCAGGCCCCCTGCAAGGCAGGCTTGGGGAGGAGCTGGGAGGGAGGACTCAGGAGACAGATGGGACTACACACCCTACAGCTCAAACTGTAAAGGGTCACCTGACCAAGTCAGTGGCCAGCCCTGCTTTCCATTCCAGCCCTGTCTGGGAAAGAGGCAGGAAATGCACAAAGTGTGGCCAACAGTGACTGGTATCTACCAAGTGCTTTCTTGTTGTCTGCCCGGGCTACAGAGACCCCCGATTTGGCATCCTAATGACAACAGAGTCTCAAAGACAACCTCTGAGCAAGGGGCCCAGGGAGCAAGAGCAAAGAACTGTGGGCAGCGAGAGAGGAGGAGGAGGAGGAAGCAGGCCTACTCACCTGGGCTTGCAGGACAGCATTTCTATTTGGGTCCTTATTTTCACTGGTCACAGGCTCCAACTCTCCTGTCTTCTTGGCCACAGTTCTCCTCCCAGTGCTGCTGTGCTTGGGCTGTTTGGGTTCCAAGGGCAAGAAGGAATACCTCTTGGACCTCCCAAGCAGTGGAACCCCAAGATTGGAGGGAAGGTGGCCAGTTCCAGGGGAGCTGCCTTAAGTCTTTGCCCCCACAGAGAGAAGGCCCCACCCAGGGTCACTCCAAGCCACCCCCCAGGGATTTCTTCTCCTGGATGTCTTTCTTCCTAGGAGTGGCCCTGGGCAGGCTCCCTGCAGCTGTAGTAGCAGCAGCAGCAGCACTAGCAGTAGTAGTTAGTAGCAATAGCAGTACTCTTAGCAGTAGTAGTTGCAGTAGCAGCAGCTGCTACTCCTGGGTAGTTGGACCTGCTCCCTCCCTTGCCCCAGAGCACACTTTGCATTTTCTTGGAGGAGCCAGCTTCCAGCTCTCCCAAGGCCTGCCTGTCCATGCCTGAGGGGAGTCCACGAGGAGCGGAGGTCAGCAGAGGGCCAGGCAGAGGGGAAAAAATATTCTCCCTGCTATGAACACTCGAGCATCTGGCTGGGTCTCCGGGTTCCCTGGGGCTGCAGGACCTGGCCTGGCCTCCTCCTTTGGGGCAGATGCTCACCCTCATCAGCTGTATCTCACTGAGCTCATCTGAAGACTCGGGGTTGGAAGAGGGCTGCTGGGCTTCCCCGCTGCCCACCATCCGACTTTTGGTGCCTCTCTTGGACTTCCTCCAGGCCCAGCTCCCCTTGGGCCGACTGGGGTGGCTCAGAGAGGCGGCAGAGACCTGCTGAGCCTCCACACAGCTTGAGGCCAGCGTGCCTATTGTGCTGAAGTCTGCATCTGCCTCTGCCCAAATGGTGGACGCTTCAGCAGTGGACCTTTCCAGAGATGGGTATCTGAGAGCGCTCCAGGTCTCTGGGCCCATCAGCTGCTGCATGATGGTCTCAGACTCCACAGAGAGGTAGGGCATAAAGTCTTGAAGGTCCCTCTCGTCAGCCAGGGAGCCAGATCTGCCTTCACAACCAGGAAGCAGTGTCCTTCTCGCCTCTAACTGTTCCCACTCTGCCTCAAAGTCAAACTCACAGGCCTCAAAATCTGGGAGGCTGCCCATGCCCTCCCCACTATGCAGCAGCCCCAAGTCAAGTCCCAGGCCCAGACTCAAGCCCCAGGTCCATGGGGCTCCATGTCCTGCAGGATGGAGGCCTGCGGGCTTCCCACTCTCTGCACCAAAACTGTCTGCCTGAATGGAAGTCTCAGCAGAGGAGCTCATGGCACCAGTCTGGGTGGACAGACTCAAGGGAAGACGACAGACCAGTTCCAGGCACTAGCAGCTAGGCCTTGGGGAATGCAGTCACAACAGGAGACACACAAGTCTGCCTTGAGCTCCTCAAGGCTTCACGTGGCTTTGTGGGCCTTTTGTAGGCCCACATAGCAAGCCTTCTCATTGGTCCACTTTCCTGCCACACAGTACGTGGCTTGTTGGAACCTCCCTCCAGGTTCTACTGGCTCTTCGCCAGCCAGTTTCATCAGGAGAGTCTAATTGTGGGTGCCTTCCTCACATCTCCGCTCATCTTACAGCCTCTCATTAGTGGTCCTTGCACTTTTCCAATGAAGGTTCAAATCAATTTTCCATCACCAGGTTCACACAATCTTCTGCACGTGGGATGATTAAGCTCTTTCATTGTTGAAAATTGATTTTTAGTTTGCAACTTCAGGATCCGTGAATGTGTCTTTACTGTGGAGATGCTCACTCCTTTGCATTAACTCATACTGGTAGTAGCTCTTAGTTTACAGACCAATAACCAAGGTGGCAGTTTTCCTCTGATTGTCAAGTGTTATCACTTACATTGATACACTCCAGGAGTAAGGATCAACACTGAGTCACTTAAATGTGATCCTGACTGTATCTCCTGTGCTTTTTTTGTTCCCTTAAGAGACTACAGAGGGAAAATTTTGTGATTGTGTGGGATCTCCTACAGATTGATTACCACAGGCAATCAAAGCAGCATGAAAATCAGCACCCAGGACACGTTAATGGCATCTTGCTGCCTTGCCAAAGTCCCCCACTCACTACCTACAGCTACTTCAACAACCCTGAAGTTATGTGCTGGTTGTGCATTGTCTAACCTCCAAAAGACTCCTCGTCTCAAGACCCCTAGAAACCTCTCCTTTGTTTCCCCTCCAAGCTCTGGTTGGTGTGGCTTGTTTGGTGTTTGTTGCCCTACGTTTGCTTGATTGCTTGTTCTTAACACGTTTCTGGATGGTTCTCCCATGCCCCAGTGTTTGAGTGCTACTGGTACATGTCGTTCCCTTAAAGAAGACATCTATGTGTCGAGTTCCAGTGGTGGGTGGGGGAGTCAGTCCCAGGGCTGTTTGGACAGGGGCTGGAGGTTCCCCACGGGGCATGGGGGAAAAGGGGCCAGGGGGCCAAGACCCTGCATGCCTACGTCTGAGTGCTCAGTTATGCCTCTCTCTTTCAGCGGTCATGCATTCCCTCGCTGACAAGTTCCAGGACCTTGAAGTGAGTGTTATGCTTACCATACCCCTTGCCACAATCCCGGCTGTCTGGGAGGGCTGCATGCCAGCTCTGGCCAAGGGGCAGCCATGACTCTGCTCTGCTCGACAGATTGAACCCGGCATTGTGGTACATGGCAAGCAGCTGGTACCAGTGGAGCCCACGAGCAGCGACCCAGCTGGTTCTTCTTCAGCCAGGCCCCCCTGCCGACTCACAGCAGTTTCATATTAAAGTACCTCTCCTGTTCTGTGGTCTGCTCTCTGTCTGAGGGGTTAGGGCCTGCAGGGGCCAGGAGAAGCGTTGGAAGCTGGTTAAGAGCAGGACGCCTGGACGGGTGCAGTGGTGCACGCCTGTATTCCCAGCGATTCAGGAGGCTGAGGCAGGAGGATCACAAGTTCAAAGCCAGCCTCAGCACCTTACCCTGTCTCAAAATTCAAATAAAAAATAAAAAGGGCTGGGGTTGTGGCTCAGTGGTTAAGCCCCCCTGGGTTTAATCCCTGGTACCAAAAAGAAAACAACACAAACAGTATCCCTGGCATTTTGTGGTGGGCTTCTCCCTGAGGGCAGCCTGGGCTGGCCTCTGAGCAGGAGCCTGGTGTTCAGGCTGGACACAATAGAATTTCTCCCTTTTCCTCTCTCGCAGTCCTGGTGCTCTCGGCAAACAGCCTTTTCTCTAGGGGCCTCACAGGACAAATTCTTGCTTTTTGTCCCCCCTTTCAGGAAGAACTAATAAGGCCCTTCCAGAGCTCCAGTCCTTCCTGCCTTTATTCCCTTGTTGCTGCCCTGCTGCTCCCTCTCACCCTTCTTTTCAGTCCTGAGTGTCCTTGATCTCTCCCATGGCTCTCCCCTGGCGGCCTCTTTCTAGTGAGCTATTTCAACAGGCACGAGGGGACACAGTGGAGCTCACCTCTCCCCTCCCAGGCCCGGTCCTCTCTCTGGACTCACTAGTTTCTTCTGGTGGAACCCCACAGAGGGACAGCTCAGCTAGAAATCGCCCATCACCCTTAGTTCCTGCTTCGCCCTCACCTTTGTAGCTCAGCTGCCAAGCCCTGTCAGTTTTCCCCTCTTCCTTTCAGTAGAGGAGTGGAGGCAGAAGTCACATCCCAGTGGGTGGCAGAGCAAAGCTAAGGTACAGGGAAGATGGGAGGAAAGAGTGGGTTTGTCTCTGGGTTGGAGGTGGGAAGGTGAGTCCAGTCTGGCTCCCTGCTGCTATCTTGGGGGAAAGTTGCCCAGCCTATCGGCTGGGTAAGCTCTTGTTTGAAAAGGGCAGATGTGGGTGGTAGGTCTGCGGGTGCATGGATGATCCACCCAGCAGGATACTGTTTGGTCACCCCCATGGCACAGATTTTCCTGGACATGATATTTGCATGTCCCAGCTCCATCTCCCAGACTGCCTCCTGCGGTCACATGAGATTTTGTCTGAGCCCCATGTTCCGACGTCACCCTCACTGATGGAGAGTTTGGCTGGGTTCCTTGCCTCATCCAGGGTCCAGGGTGAGGTGTGCCCGAGACTGAGGGACAGATTCATGTTTGAGTAGGTGAGCCAGCTCCCATTCTGGAGAGGCTGCGTGTCTAATGGACAAATCTGACAAATGAAGATGTAACATTCTGTGTGTGTGTGTGTGTGTGTGTGTGTGTGCGCGCGCGTGCACGCAATGCACGTGCCCTGTGTCAGAGTGTCTATGTGTGCTCATGAGAAAGATGGGACTCGGGGAACAGAGGCAGTGGGGGCAGGGCCTGCAATCCACAGGCGATGGAATGAATGCACAAGAGCAGGGTTCCCATCTACTTTTAGGAGGGGTGTTATTCAAATCCTAAATCATAGGAGGGCACGGGGTGAGATGAAGTGAAAATTTCCAAACTCAGCAATGGGGTCAGTGCTGTCAAACTGTTGAGAGTCTCTGGCACAGGCTCTGGGATGAATATTGTGTCTCAAAGGTCTTGTGTTGCCAGCAGAATGATGTGCAGGCTGGCTACCTCAGAGTGGCTGGTTCTTGCCTCATCTTTTGAAGCAGGGAGCTCCCATGGGAGACGGCCCCACCCTGATGCCTGGGCAGAATGGGCACAGCAAGGATGGCAAGTAGGAGAGAGGGACCACCCTTCCCTGTATTCTCATTCTGTGTCCCTTCTGGCCTCCTTCGGATGGGATCAGGGAGAGAAATTGCCACACAAGTGGTAAGATAATCAGTCCTCAGAGCCAGAAAGGATGGGCAGAGGGGACTTAACACCAAGCACTTCCAACCTCCACCTGAGCAGGGGCACTGGATTCCTCAGGCTGTGGCTGAGACACTGACCCAAGTAGCTATTTCTTGGAGGGGTAACACAACAAGCTGACATTTGCCTGAAGAAGCTGGGCAGAGGCTGTGCAGCTGGGGATTTCTGCCACCTGAGACATGTACGCTGGTTCCAACTGGGGTGAATTCTGGCACGCGGCACTGTCCTCAGAGGCAAGGGGCTATCTTCAAAAGGGGAGCAGCATATTGACCGAGCCTTGCCAGGGCATGAGCTCAACCCTTGGTGACTACCTTCCCCAGCTCCACTCCTTCCCTCTGAGCACAAGTCCTCTCTGGTTCCAGAGTGATACCAGCTGTGGCACAGTAATATTGCTGCAACGAGCACACCACACCACTGGCCGACGTTGGGGCTGGACCTCCCAGCTCTAGTGGAATAAGTGGCATATTCCGAGGCTCGCATTAGAAGATTCTATTGGGTCCAAATGGAAAGGAGGTTGCATCCCTTTCCTCATTCAGCATACTGTCCCCACCCTGCGCTTTCCCTCAAGCCTTCCCCGTTAGCCAGGAGGACTGGGCGCTGGCCTGGAGACCCTTGTCCCAGTCCTGCCTCTTTGTGCTGCTCCTCTCAGTGTGGGCTCAGGAGGTTGTCTGAGTCATGTGCCTGTGCTTGATGCAGCTGCACCTTGGAGCCCTGAGCCAAAGGCCACCTGGACCAGGTGCCCAGGCTCCCACTTACCCATTTGCAAATGTAAGCTTTCACATCTTTTTGAGAGCAGAAAACATGGTCTCCCTGCCAGACTCCAGCTAGGGTGGAAGGGATGTCATCCAGCCAGTGAGAGGCAGCCAGGGCAGCTATCCCCACCCGTGTGGAGGCACAGCAGGATGCATTCTGGGGTGTGAGGTGACATCTAGAGCATCAGATTGTCCTGGTGAGTCACAACCACAGATTCCAGTCCTTGCGGTCACAAAATCCTGGGTGAACTTGGACAACTTCGTGTCCATCTGTCCTCAACCTCCGAGAATAGCCTTCTTCATCCACAGTTCCTCATCATCCATTTCCTACTAGGATGAAGGCAGAGCCAGTGCTTGCCAGGTTTGGGTGTGTACACTGTGGCCCCCAGGCTAGCCATGCAAACCATACCCGCGGGAAGCCAGGCTGCACTGTTCACTCGACAACAGCGTCAAGGGACCCCTGCAGTCGCACAGGGTGGAAGATCCCAGTAACCACCACTCAGACAGAGTAAGAATCACAGCACTGCCAACCTTGGGACCCTCCTGTGGGCCCCACTCCCATTACATGTCCCTCCTTAGATCTCTGGGGTCACTTGACTTTTACAGCTCTCTTGACTTTTCCAAGCACCACTTGCTTCCGCGTAAAGGATTAACAATTGCCAAAGAACCCTTGCCAAGATACTAAAAAGTAAATTAATAAATAAATAAGTTAGACCATTCATGTGCAAAATTACAAATGCAGGAAACATAAGCACACATAAGCATTTGGCAAGTAATCGTGAAGAGATGAAGCCAGGTAACCACTCCCCTGGTCCAGAGACTGTACATTGTACCTTCAGAAGTCCCATCCGTGTCCCTTTCCACGAAGGAAGATGATTTCAAAAGGCTCCATGCTCTAGGATTCCGTTTTCATGACAGACACAGAAACGACAAAAGCATAGGTAGGTGCCGAAGTACAGATCATTGTATGCCAGCGTCTGGGGGCTGAGTAGAAGGGGTTAACTACCAGACAGCATGAAGTAATTTGGGGGCGATGCCAATGTTGTCCATTCTTTATTGTGACAGTGGTTGGTTCCATGAACACATGTGTTTACACATCTCATAGACCTGTTACTAAATTATATTTCCATAACTCTGGATTTTTAGGTACGAACTGTAAACAGTACATCTGAAATGGATATTGAAATTTCCTAATTTCCTTTTCTCTGTGTGAAAATCATGTTTTTCTTCTCTGATCTGTAAATGTAGAGAATTATGTTACTTTATTTTCCTGAAGGTAAATCGAGTTTGGGTTCCTGGAATATATCCAATTTTATCTTGGCATATCATGTGTTCTCCCTTATGAATGCTGTAGGATTCAGTGGGCTAACATCATCTTTCTGATTTTTTTGGCTTCTAGGTTGTGACTGTGTGCTTGACACTAGGAATTTTCTCCCTCAAACTGCCTTCTGTCAGGACCTGGGATGGTGGTTATTCCAAACTCATAGCATGAGTTAGGGAGTGTCCCTCCTTTGCACTTTCCTCCTGGAGTTTGTGTCAAAATGAAGATATTTACTCTTAGCTTGTTAGAATTTGATGGGGGAATTCTGGAGTTTGTTTGTTTGTTTGCAGGTGGGCGAGGGTTATTTGTTTGTTAAAAGCATTTTGACCCCTGATGTATTTCTGTCATGGTTATGAATCAGGTTCACTACTCCGTCTTGAATCAGTTTGGGCCAGTTGTGTCTTCTAGGTACTGGTGCCCTTCTTCTACATTTTCAGATGAGTTGCAATTACATGGCCCATAATAGATTAGACTTTTCAAACTTTGTGACCTACACAGGCATTGCAAGGAAAGTGAGAGGAGACCCCATATATCCTTCACCTGGACTCCTCTTGTTAACATTTGGTGAATTCATTTATTCTCCCCCATTTGTGTTTGGAGGTGTGTCGGTCAGCTTTTCATCACTGTGACTGAGATACCTGACAAGAACAACTTAGAGGGGGAAAAGTTCACTTTGAGCTCATGGTTCCAGGGGTTCAGTCCATGAAACCCTGAGTGTCAGAGCTGAGTCCATTGCTCTGGGCCCCAAGTGAGGTGGCGCATCATGGCAGAAGGGAAGGGGGAGGAAAGCTGCTAACCTTGTGGTAGCCAGGAAACAGAGCAGGGGGTGGGGGGAGAGGGGCAGAGCGAGGGAGGGAGAGGGGCAGGCACCAGGGACAAAAGATGAACCCCAAAGTCATGTCCCTATTGACTTATTTCTTTCAGCCACACCTCACCTGCCTTCAAGTGAAAGTTTGGCGACTTTCACTTCATCCCACCCCATGCACCCCTTCTAAAAGGTAGCCACCAACCCTACCCTTGTGCATTCCATGGCCTGTGGGTTGCAGGCCCTGCCCCCACTGCCTCTAGTTAGTCCATTTAAATTATTAATCCAACAAACGGATTAATCCTCTGAAGAGGTTGAAGCTCCCCTAATATAATCGTTTCACCTCCTGCATTAACTTAAACAGGAGCTTCTGTGGGTCACCTCATATCCAAAGCAGAAGAGCAAGTATTTTAAAATCTTATCTTGTTTCCTTTTATTCTTTGAAGAGCTGGGGTCTCACTGCCCTATGCAGGCTGGCCCTGAAATCCTGGGCTCCAGGGAGCCTCCTGCCTCAGGCTCTCGAGCAGCTGGGACCCCAGGCAAAATGCCACTGTGCCTGACTATGTGAGTATGTTTTTAATCTTTTTACTGAAGCATTTGTGTCACTTGAAGACACTTTGATACATCACCCTTAATTACATCCAGCACATATCTCAGCATGGTCTCCTACAAAACCTTAGTTCCATCTTCACAACAAGGCCATTTAACCTTGACGTAAGACAGATTTCTACGAAATGACCCTGTGAAACATTTTCTGATTGCCCCAGTAGCGTCCTTCACAGCTGCTTTCTAAAACCCCTCTTTGCAACCAGAGGGTCCTGCGTTGCATTTGTCTGCCAAGTTGCTTTAGCATCCTTTCAACTAGAACCCCTGACTTTTTGCCTGGCATGACAGAGACAGTTTTGAAGATCTAGTGCAGGTGTTTTGCAGCAATCCCCTCAAGTTGGTTTTGTCTGATCGCTCCCTAGTGATTAGATTCAGGTTAAACCTTCAGGGCAGGACCTTGCATAAGATATGTTCCCTCATTCTGAGCGCATGACACCAGGAGACTTTTTTCTTATTTGAGGAGGTGTTCATTACGCTCACAGTTTGGGGGTTTCGGTCCGTAGTCAGTTGGCCCAGTTGCTTTGGGGCCTGTGGCAAGAAAGGGCACCGTGTTGGGAACACACGGCAGAGGAAACCGGTTCACCTCGTGGTGATCATTGCATGTGAGGCACATAGTAGATACTCAACATGTGGAGCCTCCTTCACTTCTAAAGAGAGCTCGCTGTCAAGCTCAAGTTCAAGTTCCACAGCCACAGCGGGACTCCACAGGGTGGGGAGTCCAAGACCCAGGCCCAGGGAGCGCTGCAGACTCCCACCAGCAGCTACAAGGTCCCTGGGCTGATACCTATTCAATGGTAGGCCAGCAGCCTGCCACGTGGCCACATGGGTCCTGGCCCGTGTCCCACAGGTGCTGGCCCCTCTTGGTCCCAAATCTGACCTCAGGCCAGCTGAGCCTGCCCCTCTACCAATACCCTGCCTCATCAGGATATTCGCAATGTCAGTTTGTCCCATGACTGATGATCTTAACTTTAACCAGAGTGCTGCTCCAGCTTACTCCATTGTGGAGGAACTGATTTCTTATTGTGTTTAGTAAAGAATCCATGCCCTGGTATACTGCATGGAGAGAAAAAATATCCAGATTTGGTGGGTCATGAGAAGTATTTAACTACAAAGATGTATAATCATTATTAGCAATCCCCCCTTGGTTTGGTGGAGAACTGTGCAATATATGTACACAGTTTAATAAATGAGTTTCAAGGACACATATATGGAATCAACTCCCAGTCACAGAAGCAAACACCGCCACCACCCCCCAGTACTCCTGGGGTGTCGTTGTGTGATCTCAGTCCCCTTACCCTCAAGGAGGAAACACATCCTCACTTCTGTGATCATCCTTTGTTCACTGTTCTTTACGGCTTTAATATCTCATGTGTACATCCCATGTGTACATAATACAGTTTGGTGCTGCCTATTATTTACCTTTGTAGAAGTGGCATCACAGATCATGTTCATATTGCTTGCTTCTTGCCTTCCACGTGCAGATTTCAATTGTGGACATGTGAATTTGAGATGTTTGACTTCCACTCTGAGATGGCGAGTAGGCAGAGATCTGACTCCGGGTTGGAGACAGACATATGGATATGTGAGTCATGGTAATATAAATGGCTTCTTTTTCAGGGTCCATTCTGGAGACAGAAATCACACCACTTTTTATTTCATTGTGGCAAGAGGAACATAACTTAAAATTCGTCATCTTAAGAATTTTTTCATGTTAAGTTCAATGGCATCATCATTATTATTATGCAACCAGTCTCCAGAACGTCTTCATTTACAAAACTGAAAAATGTATACCCAGTAAACAACAACCCCCACTTTCCTCTGCCCCCCCAAGCCTCTGGAAACCAGCATTTCACTTTCTGTTTCTGTGATTTGACTCTTTCAGATACTTCATATGGTTGGGATCATGTAGCATTTGTCCTTTGGTGAAGAACTCATTCTATAGCATAATGTCCTCCGAGGTTCATCCATGTTGTGGCATGTATAAGAATTTTAAATACGAAGCAATATTCTGTTTTTAAGGTCAAATGATGTGCCCTATTTTTATCTATTATCTATGCATCCATCCATCCACACTTGGTTTGTTTCCTACTCTTGGTTCTCTTGAGTAATGCCGCTATGAACAAGGGGTGCACAAATATCTCTGTGAACCAACTTTCTATTCTTTTTGAATGTTTACCCAGAAATGGCATTGCTGGATCATGTGGCAACTCTTTTTAATTTCTGGAGGAAATGCTATATATTTTTATAGCAGTTGAGTCATTTTACATTGCCACCAATAGCTCATAAGGATTGCAATTTATCTACATCCTCACCAACATCACACCAGTTTCTGGAAGAAATTATTATTTTTTTTTTCTGCTCTTCACTCTTTTTCCACTTCATTATGATTTAATTTTAAATTGAAAATTAAAATGGTATATATTTATGGTGTACAGCATGGTATTTTGAAATAGATATACTTTGTGGAAGAGTGAAATGAATATGAATAAATACATCATCTCTCATACATATTTTTCTTGGTAAGTATACTTAAAATCTGTCCCCTTAGCAATTTCCAAGTATAGAGTACACATTAATTTTCACCACTATGTTGTACAATAGATCTCTCCAACTTATACCTCCTGTCTAACTGAAATTTTGTGTTCTTTTTAAAATGTTTTCATTAATGCATCCTGGTTATACACATTAGCGAGGTTCATTTGGACATAACCATACATGCATGGAAGAAAATTTGATCCATTTCTGTTCCCAGTGCTCCCTCTTTCCCCACCCTCCTCACGTCTCCCCTCCACTCCACCCCACCCCCGGTTCTACTTCCTCTACTCTACTGGTCTTCCTCCTATGTATTTATTTTTAAAAAATTGTGCTTTAAGTTCAGTCAGTCGCTGTCTCTAAATGAAATACGAAACAGACCTGGGGATGTGGCTCAGTGGTCATATGCCCCTCAGTTCAATCCCCAGAAACCACCCTCCCCCCAATTGTTTTGCTTTATAAATATACATAAAGGTGGAATTTGCTGTGGTATATTCATGTATGGTTTTCTTTTTCTTTCTTCTTTTTTGTCTGGATGTTGCTGAGTATGTAAATCAGGGCTTTGTGCATCCCAGGCAAGCACTCTACCACTGAACTATATCCCCAGCCAATGACAGTTTTTTATACTTTGACCAACATCTCTGAATCCTCCCTCCTATGCCAGCCCCTGATACCACAATTCTGCCCTCTGCTCTCATGATTTTGACTACTAAACTTCCACATACAAATGAGATCATGTATATTAGTCTTCCTGTGCCTGGCTTTTTGAAGTTATGATAATGTCCTCCAGGTTCATACAGGTAGTCACAAATGACAGGGTTTCCTTCTTTTTAAAGGCTGAGTGGCATTCTATTGTGTGCATATATATTCACATTTTCTATATCCATTCATCCACCGATGGACATGTAACTTGACCCCATGTCTTGACTATTGTGAAGAGTGCTATAACGAACACAGATATGCAGGTTTGTCTTTGACATATTGATTTTGTTTCCTTTTAATGTATACCTAGTAGTGGTAATCATGTGGTAGTTCTGTTTTTGAGTTTTTGAGGAACTTGCATAATGTTTTCCATGATGACTATATTAATTACATTCCCACTAATAGTGTCAAGGCTCCCTATTCTCCATGTCTTTGTCAACACTTGTAATCTTTGGGTTTCTGTCTTATTTATTTGTTTGTTTGTTTGTTTGTTTATTTTGTGGTTCCTGGGATTGAAGCCAAGGCCTCATGCATGCTAGGCAAGCGGGTTACCATGAGCTCCATCCCCAGCCCTTTTTCAGATGTTATTTTGAGACATGGTCTCGCTAAATTGTCCAGGCTGTCCATGAACTTGCAACCCTCCTGCCTCAGCCTCCTGAGCAGCTGGAGTTATGAGCAGGAGCCACTTTGTCCAGCTCTTTCATCCTTTTGATAAGCGCCATCTAATAGGCATGAGAGTATATCTCATTATGATTTCCATTTGCATCTTCCTGATGAGTGATGCTGAGCATGTTTTCATATACCTGTTGGAAGTGTTTACGTGGTCTTTTGTGAAATGTCTATTGAAGTCCTTTGCCCATTTTTAAATTGGGCTGTTTTCTTTGTATTTAGTTGTTTCAGTCCCTCACATGTTGTAGATATCAGCCCTTATCAGACATATGTCTGCATATATTTTTCTCTTTTTCTGTAAGTTGTCCCTTCACTTTGCTTAGTGTTCTTTTTCGTTGCACAAAAGCTTTTTAGTTTCATGTGATCTCAGCCCATTTCTGCCTTTGTTGCCCATGCTTTTTGGGTCCTTATCCAAAACTTCATTGCCCAAACCAATGTCCTAGAGATTCCCACCCCCAGGCCTCATGAAGTAGTTTGACAGTCCTAGGTCTTATGTTTGAGGCTTTAGTCCATTTGAGTTGATTTTTAAATAGTGTGTTAGAAAGGTCCAATTGAATTCTTCTGCAGATGGTTATCCAGTTAGCCTAGCATGATATAATGAAAGGACTGTCCTCTCCCCATCATGTGTTTGTGGCAACGTTGTTGAAATCAGTTGACCAGATGGCCATCTTATCCTTGTGTCCTCACATAGTCTTCTCTCTGTATATATCTGTGTCCAAATTTCCTCTTATATAGATAACACTCATCTTGATTCCAGCCTCATTCCAATAACCTCATTTAAAGTTAATTACTTGTATAAAAACCCTATCTGCAAATAGAGTCACATTCTGAGATTCTGATAATAGCAAAAGTGGCAGCTGAAAGTTTGAGAAGATGAGCAGAGCTGTCCTATTCTAGAGGAATGCTTGGGCAAAAATTGGAATCCAGGGCCTGCCAAGAAGGTTGCCAGGACACACACACCATGTTTTGGTTTGCAGTCCTGAAGAGCTACACCCTAGCTAGGAGGTGGGGAAATCCAAACTAGACCAGCTCCAGAAGAAACTAAAGCCCACCTTCAAATCATCCAAAGCTTGCAAATGGAATTACAGTAATTCTGGTTTTTAATACCCAGAGATGCCTGCTAAGAGTACGGGTGAGGCCCTTCTGAATGAAGAAAACATCCTTCTGGGCCTCAAACTCGCATTTCATAGGCAGTGCTTAGCATTGAGTGCAAAGTAACTGGCTGAACAAGGAGAAAAGGTCACACCTTTGACCACCAAGGAGAGCAACAGACAATAGCAACAAACCTGTGAGAATCTAGGTAGCGGAGTCAGGAGACACAGGTACTAAACTTCTGTTCATATGGGCTCTATGTTCAAAAGGTGATGGGCTGCCTTCCTTCGGGAAGCTTTAGGGTTGGTTCTACTCAGTTGCCTTTTTCAGGAGGCTTCCTGTATTCTTTGGCTCGTCTTCAGAGCCAACAAGAGTTGGTCTGAGTCCTTCCCACACTCGGGCTCTTCTTCTCACTCCGTCTTCCAATTTTAAGGATTCTTATAATTACACGGAGCCAAATAACCCGGGATACTCTCCCTACTTTAAGGTCATCTGATTATCAGTCTCAGTTCTCTCTTCTGCCTGATTCCCCTTTGCCCTGTGCATTGGTCTCCTTGGGCTGCCATAAGAGACTACCACAGTCCAAGTGGCTAAACAACAGACATTGGTTTTCTCATGGTTTTGGATATGGTACGTTCAAGGTCAAGGTGCCAGCATGCTTGGTTTCTTTGGAAGCCTCTCTTCCTCTCTTCCTGTGTTGCACATGTCCATATTTTCACTGTACCCCACAAGGCCTTTCTGTGCGCACAGATTCTTGGTGTCTTTTCTTCTTAGAAATGCCACCAGTGCTATTAGATTAAGGCTCCATACTCATCACATCATTTCACCCTAATGATCTTCTTTGGCGCTCTATCTGCAAATACACTGGTGTTATAATGGACTTCAACCTATGAATTTAGGACTGGGGAGAGACAATTCAGTACACAACCCTGTTTAACCAATCACTGTCACGGGTTGCAGGGATAAAAATATGGAAATATTTTTAGAGCTATCACATAGCTGCTAGCTACCACAGAACCAGACCTGCAATCACGTATATATACAAAGTTCTAAAAGAGTAAAAAGCTGACCATAATATTTTGGAGTACTCCATGAATAAAGAAGTGATTACAATAAAAGATAGGATAGCTGTTGTTTGTGGGTGAGGATAAGGTAGGTGTTCTTCATACATGTATGTATGGCCTCAGATCCTCAGCCAGGCCTTGGCCCCTACATCATCTTCATCTTGATTAATCTGCCAAAATGAAACCCCAGGCAATTCCAGCCTGCTGGGATGGGGAGATTGCCCCTTACCATCTTTGCCAGCTTTTAAAATTCCTCAAACTTTATGCCGATGATGGACACTTGGGTAGGGCCCTCTAAAGTTGGCCAAGAAGCAAGGGCTCCCATTGGACTAGTCTACCACTGTTGTAAGAGCTTCATCAAGACCTTTGTTTTCACCCTATTAGTATCTGCTATATTCATCTTTCTTTCCTTTCCACAATAGTAAGTCACTACAGCTCTTATTTAGTGCGTTTTGGTTACAGTGGTTTCTCTTTGTCACTTTCAAAGGTTTCCATCACCCATGGTCAATGTCAACCATGGTCCAAAACATTAAGTGTTAATTTCAGAAATAAATAATTCACAAGTATTAATTGGCACTCCTGTGGGAAATCTTTGCACTGTCTGCTCCATCTCACCAAGAAGAGGAAACCTCTGTTTGTCTAGCTTACCCTGCTACCCAGGCAACCCATCCTTGAGTCACTTTTTTGGTTACCAGGCTGACTGTGGAGATATTGCAGTGCTTGTGTTCAAGTAGCTCTTCCTTTACTTAATAATGGCCCCAAAGGACAAGAGTAGTGTTCCCGACAATTCACATATGTCACAGAGGAGCCCTGCAGTACTTTCTCTAAGTGAAAAATGAGAGTACAATTTTTGGGAGAGAGGGAGAAGGAGTGTACATCCATATAACTATTGTTATAATCTTTGGGTTTTTTTTTTTTTTTTTGTACTGTGGATTGAATCCAGTGGCGCTGAAGAACTGAGCAACATCCCTGCCCGATTTTTCTTTCTTTCTTTCTTTCTTTCTTTCTGTCTTTTTTTTTTTTAAATTTAGAGACAGGGTCTCGCTGAGTTGCTTAGGGCTTCAAAAAGCTGCTGAGGCTGGCTTTGAACTTGCAATCCTCTTGCCTTAGCCTCCTGAAGTGCTGGGATTACAGATGTGTGCCATTCTATTTTATTAGTAGTTATTGTTTTTAATCTTGTACTCTGCCCAATTTGTAAATTAAACTTTACTATTGTTGTGTGCATACAGGGAAAAAAATCAAACATAAGGTTTGGAAGTATCTTAGGTTTTAGTCATTTGCAGGGGTTCTTGGAACATGTCCTCTGTAGATAAGCAGGGACTACTGTATATATTGCATGCTTTTCCAAAAAGTAAATTTAGATTTAACAGGTGCATCACAACCTTAAAATTGTGCATACTAGTGGAGTGCCATGTCTATTGTACAATGTTTAAATCATCCTATGAGTTTTTTAATATTGTAGGTGGACACCAAACCTTTATTTTATTTATTTATTTTTCCTGTGGTGATAAGGGTCAAACTAGTGTCTCATACGTGCTGGAAAGCGAAAAACCTGTGTGTTACAACCCCAGTCCCATGTATGATATTTAAATACGGTTGAACATATCATTATCCTCAAAAATTTATTATTTCTTCATGGTGAAAACACTCAAAATCTTTTCTTCTTGCTTTTTGAAATATAGGGTACATTACTGTTATCTAGTCACCCGTTTCTGCAGTAGTACACCAGAAATCCTTGCTCCTATTAAAAGTATATCTAGGTAACCATTGATCAAACTTTCTCCATTCCTCTCTCTCCCCTTCTCTCCCCAGCCTCTGCTAACCACTGTTCTACTCTCAGCTTCTGTGAGATCAACCTTTTCAGATTCTACATATGAATGAGATCATGTGGTACTTGTCTTTCTGTGCCTGGCTTATTCCACTTAACATCATGATCTCCAGTTTAGTCCATGATGTCTGAAATGACAGGATTTTCTTCCCTTTTATGATGGAGCAGTAGTCCATTATGTATAGGTACCTGTGGCCAAACACCACTCTATACCTGGCTGCAAAGATGCTCTAAGATACAGAATTAGATCAGTAGAATTTGAGTAAAGTACATTACTCTCCATGATGTGGGTGGGCCTCGTGCAATGAGTTGACCTCACGCAATCCATTGAACGCCTTATGAGAATAAGACTGAGACCCAGTGAAGAAGAATTATGCCTCCAGAATGCTTTTGGACTAAAGACTACAACATCAATTCTTCCCTGAGCCTCCATCCATCCTGTTGGCTGCTCTGCATATTTCAGATGCAATAAGTCCCAATATTGTGTTAGACAATTCCTTGAAGTAGACTTCCCTGCTCACCTGCTCACCCCTGCAGGCAGACAGGCAGCCACAGGCGCGCCCCCCCCACACACACACCATATTGTTTCTGTATCTCTGGTGAACACCAATACTGATTTTCATATCCAGAGTGGTTGTAGAGAATAGAATTTAGAGATGAGTTTTCTGAATTGGATCTCAGGTATTTGGAATCCGTTCTCCACATGAGTAGATTATAAGGCATGAAAGACTCCATTTACATTCATAAAAACAGCACCAATATTCCGTGACGTGATGTTATAATAGAGACACACAAGATCACTATTGGATACTCCAATCAACTACTTACAAAAAGCAAGATTCTAGGTTTTTATGATACCTTTGAAACTTTTTGTCAAATTAACAAGTGTAATGAGATTGGTGGGTTCTTTCTAACTGTGTTGGTGTAGAACTTAGAGAAAGAAAATTATGAGCTCAGGGATTTGAATCCCCAGTTCAAATGGCATGTAAATGACCTGAAATTTCCAATGCATGTCCTGATAGACACCTTTATCTTCTGTAGACACTGGGCTGAAATTTCTGGAATCCAAACCCAGATTCTCGTCCTACATGTGGCTGAATTAGAATGCAAACTGAATTCCCAGCCATGCAGCGTATGTACTGCTAAAGTGAGAGCATTGATTGGGGAGGGATGGGACCCTGAAAGTTGAAGTGAGGGCACATGGGAAGATCCTGATGATGCTGGCTACACTGAGCCCTTAGATTCTGATGAATGCTCTTCCTTAGCAGCAGCAGCCACTCTACCCCTGCCTGAGGAGGTGAACCTTGCTTCACCTGATGAAAATGGAATGTTATCCCCTGCAATACTTGCATTGAAAGGAACTGCTGATTACCCTCAAGTCACGCTCCACCCCCACCCCTTTACTTCTGGATGCATAGCTAGAGTAATGTCAGGGCAGGTTTCTAAAGGTGAGGTGCAAACTGTGACCTTTGATGAGCTGCAATAACCTCCAAAAGGACAGGATAAGGATTTCTTTCAGTATATACAGACAAAAATGTGAAGGATATGTGTGTGAATGGACATTAAGGATGTGGGCCAATGGTGGAAGGAACATAAAGTTGGAACAGGCTGAATTTAATGAAATGGGACCACAAAGCAGAGATTCTGAATTTAGTGTCATAGCTTGAGGAGTTAGAAAGGGCTCTATGTGTTTGTTTAGATGGCTAAGACGTGGATCAAAATGTAGCTTCTACTAAAGAAAGTTCCAGTGACAGACTTTCCTTGGTATAGTATAGAGAAAAAGATCTGATGATTTAGGGGGAGTGGAAGGCTAGAGAGGACTTATCATTTAAGACTTACCCTAGGAGAATCTTGAGGACATCCCTTCACCATGACTATGAGAAATAAGTTTGTGAGAGCAGCCTGAGCATCCTTGAGGAGCTCTGTAGGTCAGAAATGACCGTAGCGACCATTGCCACTGAATTATGAGAACTTAAATGCATTGTGTGTAATTGGATCCAGTGGTGGCAGGGGGAAAGTGGTGGCATTTAATCACCAAACACAAGGTAGGCATTCTTCCCGTAGGGTCAAATCAGCTATCTGAACGCTATAACTTACAGTTGGTCATGGTGTTCCTGGAAGTGATATTGATGGGAAGTCTACTGAAGTCTTACTTGAACCATGTCAGTGGGCGAGTTTCAGGTCAAGTGAACAAGTCTAATTTGAATTAAAAAAAAATAACTGATTGTCTCAGGCAATGTTTCCAGATTTGAGCCAGTTCACAGACCCAGAACCCCTTAATGAAGGGCAGGCTGTTTGTGGAAGGACTCAGGTACGTTACCAAAATTTATACACCTAACCTCCCTCCCAGCCTTCCCCAAAGAAACCTAAAGCCTTTTACTGGTGTGACTATGTACTGGGGAACAAAAATAGAAGACCTTGCAGGGATTACTGTATATGGCCCCTGAACTGACATTCATTCTGTGGTAAATGCTCTCCTGGGAGCTGAGAGCAAAGCGACATGATAAACTCAAAAACAATGTGCCCATGTGCACCCCAAAAAAAGGCCGCATGGCACACTCGGTGCACAGGACCAACTCTGGCAATACTCTGTGCCCAGGTGCAACCCTGCCATAATCCTATTGTGTGTGACACTGTCGCAACTATGTTACAATTTTATTGTATAGAATACCCAATCAAAATGTGTGTTACCCGATGGAGAAGGCAAAGTAACCAACATGTAGAAGACAAGCCCTGCTGTACTCTGTGCTCCACTGTGCCTGTGCACAATGCTGAAGGCTGCAGTGTCCTGTCTCCCTGTGCGACAATCCCTCAATATTTCTTGAGGGCTCGTGTCCAGGGTCTGGAGGCAGAGATGGTATGCCCTCTGTCACTGGGGTGCAGTCCCTGGGATTCTGGGGGAGGGAACCTCAATCTGGTGCCAGTGGGCTGATTGATCCATAGGGGACTAACCCTCCTGGCCTGCCAGTGAAGGACCTGGGAGCACAAGTGAACCCAGAGGGACCTCAGGAACCAGCTCAGGGAGCTCTGGCTCTCAGCCAGGTGGGAGCCTGGGTTCAAGAGTTAGACCTGCTCTAATTGGCACAAGGGGGGCCTGATCAACTCCAAGGGATGCCCCAGTAGGCTCCATTGCATGAGACAAAAACGAAAGTCTAAGGTACTGGGCAGCAGGTTGGAAACTATTTGAATGCAAGCTAATGGTGGCTGAATGGCGCAGGCTAAGCCCAGAGCGAATGCAGAGTTCTGATCCATGGGTCCGTGGCAATCCTCATACTGCTTAAGGCAGCATGTTGTAGGGACAAACGAGGCAAGGCACTGAAGACAGCAGGAAACAGTTGTATTTGGCTGCAGCCAGGTTCAGAGGGTACAGTTTTTGTTGTCGTCAATCAATCCCCTGAACCCCGAGTTCAGGGAGTTTCAGAGTTTTATTCCCAGCATATAAGGGAGGGTCTCAGAAGTTCACAGTCTGCAGAAGTTCACATAAAAGTAGCTGTTTCTTTCACTGTTCTGGGCAAGTTAACTCTTCAAGGACAGCACCTGAGAAGGGGAGAGCTTCTTTTCCCCTTTCTTTCCTCCCCCTGCCAGCTGTTACCATGGAGCCCAGTTGTAACTTATCTTAAAAATGTACACATCTCTGTGAAGCCCAGCTCAAGGCCAGAGGCCTTGTTGGCCCATTTCTTCAAAGTACTATACTGGATATGTTTGTGAAAAACTAGTAAGGGGGTGTCCAGCACCTGGAATGCTCGTATCTTCTCGCCCAGTGGCCAAGTAAACAGGGTGACATGAAAATAGGAAGTTTATCTACAATGGACTCTTCTGCTGACAGTCCTAAAATCAGCCATGGTGAAGAGGGCTTTTCTGTGGAGAAAGGGGGTGCCACTTCAATTCCCCCCTTTAATGATGCTCCCCATAATTTAATCCTTTAAATTTAAGAGCATCATTACCATTATCTTGGCTCAAGGCCTTATAGAATGCCAAAACCTTAGTTGTTGTCATCCTTTCAACAGCAGCTTCTGTAGTGGACCCCATAGTTTTAATGCACAGTGGAGCCAAGCATGGGAGCAATGAACAGGTTAACAGCAGAATACCCATTGTAGCAGTTAAGTTTTAAATCTACCAAGAGTTGAAAAGCATCTCCCAAAAGCATGTTTGGGACCCAAACTTTAATGCCCTTCTAGGTATGAATGAGCACATGTGCTAGTTCTCTTGTGTTGTTGACCATATTCTTAACTGTTTGTCTATTGTCATCCATTTGGATGCAACAATCTGAGCTCTTGACCTCTCCACATGTATTCTTTCCTCAGCCAGTAAGTAATCTAATGCCAAGCGGTTTTGATAGTTAGCCACTCACATCTGGTCTGTTGTGTGGCCAGGAGGTCAAAGGATGTGGCAGTCTGATTAATAATAATTTTTAGTACAGCTTGTAAGTGAATAATTCTGTTTAACATGTAAATAGGAGTTCTATAGCTCCAACTGCCATTTTGTGCCCAGGTAGCAGGAGCAAAAGTGGCAATAAATCCTCTGGGGTGGCCAGTTACCTTCATTCCAAGATTGGTGACCTCCTAAATCAAGTTTCTTTCCAATGGACCTCTTTTTCCTTTCCAAACAGTCATCCATCCATTGCATTCCTCTGGCAGGACAGGTCCTAAATATATGTTTTACCACCTCCTGGTTATAGTGGATTGTCTTGACACATGGTTCACATGATCTCCATGGTTGGAATAGGAGTAGGGCAGAACCTCGTAAGGTGATCAAAGGAAACTAAACTAAATAATAGACTAACATTTTGGTTAGCATAGGTTAAATAGCATGAATTAACAACAACAAAAAAAACTAATAACACCAAACAAATCCTAGAAAACTTATATAAGAAAGATAAAACAAAGTATAAGTGAAATTTTGTTACCCAGAGTCCAGTCAGTTAGGAGTTACTGTTATCAAACCAGTAGCAAAAACCAAACAGAGAACTATGTATATATCTAGAAGCAAGGGGTGCCAATGCATTACAGTATAAGAACTATCTCTGAGGTTGAAAGAGTCCATTAGTCCTGGTGGGCAGTTTATCCTTCATGGGGCATTGATCAGCCAGTCCCTCCTGTGTGGCTGGAACAGGGCCGTGGCCTCCTCAAGCTTCGGCCGTGCGTAGACCAGTCAGCTTCCGGTGTGACTGGAGCAGGGCTGTTGTCCTTCTGATCCTCAAGCTTCTCTGGTGCTCCTTTTTCTTTGGGATGGTCAGCTTCAAGAGTGTAGCAGCATCTGGAGGGCATTCCCAGGCCTCAGCTGCAGGCGTGAGTCTGGTGTAGTGAATCCAGGGACCTATCTCTGCAAACTTTACTGTAGTTGGGATGGATAAAATAACAGTGAAAGGGCCTGTCCAAAGAAGTTCAGGGGTTAAATATTTCATTTTTTGACCTAGACTCAATATCCAGGCTTGAAGGAGTGTGCACCTGTGGTCAAACTTACTGGCAATTTTTCTCTAACCCATTGGTTGAGAACCTGTAAAGTTTTCCCTAAGACTTGAAGCTGTCGTCTCAGGGTTAATTTTCCTATCTCTCTTAAGTCCCCTAATAAGAGGGGGGGATGTCCCATATACAATCTCAAAAGAAAAGAATCCATTCCTCCTAGTGGGAGTGGATCTAATACTCAACAGTATGATAGGGAGAAGTTCCTCACAATGTAAGTGAGTCTCCTGACACAGCTTACCCAATTGAGCCTTAAAGTCCTGTTCATCCTTTGAACTTTACCAGAACTCTGCAGCCTATAGGCAGTATGTAACTTCCATTTACACTCTTGGTCAGTAATCATACCGCCTCTGCCCAAAAGCTGGCCTATTGTCTGAGCCAGTACTTATTGGGACACCAAATCTGGGAATCATTTCCCAGAGAAGCATCCTAGTATCTCCTTAGCCTTTTCATTGTGGGTGGGAAAGGCTTCCACCTGTCAGAGTATGAACACACAAAAACCAAAAGTTATTTATAGCCCCGTGAGTGTGGTAGTTCAGTGAAGTTTACTTTTAATTCTTCAAAAGGGGCTCCTCCTATAGTTTGGATTCCTGGTGGAAGCTTTGCCCCCTGACAAGAATTGTTGTGAGCACAAACATCACCTTGTTTGCAGACCATCCAGCTGTTGCTTGTGAGCCAGGGGACATAGAAATGTTGACTCAGAACTGTCTCAAGTGTTGTATGTGCAGCATGTTTCCCTGTAAAACTGTCTGATAAAGGCTGGGGCTAGAATCTCCGGATGGCTATTGGGCCATCAGAAAATCTCTACTATCTTTTCTTTTTCAGTCTTAAATCACTTACTTTCATGTTGGGAGTATGTTGGTTCCTACTCTGTTAGCTAGTTGGCCAGGCAGAAGGGCAGCATTTAAACCTGGGACTGGATTGTCTTCCCGTTTCTTGCAGACAGCTAAACTGGCCTCTCTGTCAGCTCTCCGGTTGCCTGAGAAACCACAGTGTCTCCGTTTTGATGACCTCTGCAGTATGTAATCACAACCTTCCTGGGAGCCCACAGCGCATCCAAAAGTTTAAGAATTTCTTGTCCATACATCATGTTCCCCCCTTTTTTTCTCTCCTGAGTTAATTAGCCTACATAAGGCCCTATGAACATGAAGGGTAGCGAACGCATATTTTGAGTCTATGTAAATATCCACACAGACTCCTGCTGTCAACTGAGGTGCTTGAGTCAAAGCAATAAGTTTTACTTTTTGTGCTGAAGTTTCCTGAGGCAGAGGTTCTGCCTTGACAGTGGAGTCCAGAGTGACCACTGCATATCCAGCAAAACATACCTCATCTTTTATAAAACTGCTTCCATCTGTGAAGTACTCTGCATCAGGGTCCTCGAGAGGCTGGTCTGTTAGGTCTGGTCTGCTGGAGAATGCTGCATCCACGACCTCAACACATTTGTGATCAGGTTTTCCAGGTCCAATGGGCAGCAAAGTTGCTGGGTTTAGAGTTCTGACGACCTCAACGTGGATACGTGGGTTTTCACATAACATGCCCTGATATTTGACCATTTTTCATTAGTCAACCAATAGTGTCCTTTATATTTTAACGATGTCAAAATTGAATGAGGAACTCTGACAACCAGTTCTTGTCCCATGGCCAGTTTATCAGCTTCCAACATCAGAAGAGCTGTGGCTTCAAGGGCCCGTAAACAAGGTGGCCAGCCCTGGGCTACAGAGTCCAGCTGTTTGGACAAATAGGCCACTGGACGGTGCCATGCCCCCAGCATCTGAGTCAAAACTCCTATAGGCACTCCAGACTGATCACGGACATACAGAAAGAAAGGCTTTGTGAGGTCAGGGAGCCATAATCCAGGTGCACAGGTCAGTGCTTGTTTAATGTCCTCAAAGGCCTTTTACTTAGTTGACCGCCATATAAGAGGATCCCATTTCCCCCCTTTGTGGTTTCATAGAGGGCTTTTGTCATAACTGAAATTTGGGGATCCATACATGTCTGAAGCCAGTAGCCCCCAAGAATTCTCTAGTCTGATGGCAGGTTGAAGGGACTGGAATTGAGCAGATCTTCTTTTGAGGCCCAGTTGCTATTGTCTGTCCTGTTGCCAAGTCAGATGGTAACCAAAGTATTGGACCTTTTTCTTGATAGATATGAGATTTTATGTCAGAGTCCAGTGCTGTCCCAATGATGGTGTACTCAAGCCCCTGGGAGGAACTGTCATTTAGGGAAGGGAGGCGTACATAGAGCGTCTGGCGCTTTGTGTGTGTGTGTGTGTGTGTGTGTGTGTGTGTGTGTGGTATCTCCCAGTGCAGGATCTTGGCGGCTAGGATTCTCCAACTCTTAAATCTAATGTAAATCTTAGCAGAGACTGATGACCTGGGACATCATTTGTGTAAAAGGCACCTATGTCAATCTCGCCGTGAGCCGTCTGCCAAGGTTGGAGGGCAGCGGTGCGGTTCTGTGCAGGTCCCAGTGTGGCAGCCACATTGTGCCCACCTAGGTGGTGCTCTTTGTGTGGCTTTCTCCTCCTGCCAGGTGGGAGCCTGCTCTAATTGTATATATTAGTTGCCCCACTTGTGCTTTTGTTCAGCATACCTGGGTGCATGGGGCTCTGAGTCCCTTCCTGCTGGTGGCTCCCAGCGTGTGGCTTGGAGCCAGGGTGGCATGTCTTTTTGGAGTGAGCACCCTATGGCCCACTACTAGTTGTTAACATGAACATATTCCTGGTTCATTTGGGGGCTTGCAGCAGCTGAGCCCTCCTGAGGCGCTGGGTCTCATGCATCAGATGCAGTTGTGTGTGTCTATGGGACCCCTGCCATAATCGTCAATCATCAACTTCCCAGCAAGTGGGAAGAAACTGAAAGGAGGGGCTGGGGCCAAAAGTTGGGGGAAAACATTCATTCCTTCTCTGTTCAAGGCTTAGCATGTGAGCATGGCAGTGGGTGCTTGCCCGCTGGGGCCATTGGAGGCTTCCCCTTTTGTCCGGCCACATTTTTTTTTCTTTTCCTTATAAACATTTGGACCATTGGCTTTGTTCTAGTGAGACACCCCTTTGAGTGACCTCTGGGTTTGTGGTGAGGGCCGCTGTAAGGAGATCCATCCTCCTCTTCATCTTTCTGGTCTGCCTGTCTTTGAGTCTCCGGATCTCGATTGATGAAAACTGTGGTGGCCACCTTAATCAGCTCACTGGCACACTTCTCAGTAAAGCCCTCTAGGATTGTAATTTTTGGCAAATGGCTCTCTGAGCCTGTCCCACAAAGGCTGCATTCATCACCTGTTGCTTGCACCTGTGCATTTCTTCACTGACAAACTGGCATTGCAGCTGCTACACTTGTATGTACCCCTTCTCCCCCGGGCACCTCTGGTGCCCATGGCCAGTTTATCAGGTTCCAACAGCGGTGGTGGCCTGGACATTTAGCTCTGAGTCAGTTGCGCACATCTCTTTCGATTATTGCTGCCAGTTTCATAGGGCAGAGGGGCCTTAGGCAGATGTGGGGCCGAGAGAAATGTTCAGGGCTATCAAGGGTGCAAGAGGGAGATGCTAGAGCAGCAGGAGGCTTATCTCGGCTCTGTTTGTCTGCAGATGCGCTTGGCTTAGGCTAGGGCTCCGAGCTGGCTCATCTTCCTTCTAACTCTTGGGCACAGACAGTGTGTTTTGTTCTCTTTTTTTCCTATTCTTTTAGACTTCCTAGGAGGGCTTCTTGACGTCTCTCTATCTTTAGCCCTTCTTCTTTGTTGGGGCCCCATCCTAGGTCTGGATAATGGGCTGCATCAGATCAGTCATGGCCCAGGGTTTCTCCGTGTAGGAGGGAGTATGATTTTTCCAGCTTATGAGCTCAATGGTGGAGAAAGGCTGGCACACAAAACTGCCTTGTCTCCCTCAGGTGTTTCCCTCTGGTCAACATGGGCAGGTCCTTTAGTTCCTTGCAGGGGCATCTGGACTGCTCTCATCTGAGTTGTGGCTCTGGTCTTGGGACAAATCTCCCACCTTCATCTTGGGAGGTGAAAGAGTCTTTGGTCCTAGGAAGACTTTGGCTCTGAGGACATCACAGAAGAAGGAGTAGCCAGTATTGGGGGGCCTTCATTTGTTGCCTCTGAGGACAAGGGGGTGAGGGGACAGTCTGTTGTCCCTGTGGTCTTGGCAAAGTTGGGTAGAGTGGCACTTAAGGTTGTGGGTCCTCTTCTGGCTCAGGGGGAAAACTGTATCCCTTTCCTGTCTTTCCTAGTCAGGTTTTCTGTTTAGCTGTTTTCCGCCGGGTCTTAGAGACCATTATGCTCCTGGCTAACATCAGCTTGGTCTGTCCATCTAGACAGGCTCTCAACCAAGGGGGCTGTTTCTGTATTATCTCTTGTCAGCAATCCATGTAAGAGAAATGGTTCAGGGATTCCAACAACAATCAAATGGACCTCAGCAAACACTCTCTCATCTAAAGATCCTTCTGGTGGCCATCCCACATCTTGGGTGAGCCAGTCTAATTCACAGAGTATGCAACCTTTGTGGAGTGAGTCTCACTCCAGTTACCAGGAAAACCTTCCTAAAGGTTTCTCACACACATTTCAGAAAGCTCAGTTTTCTTAGTGTGCCTCCCATGTTCCACCCTACATCGGTGTCACACACTTAGAACAAAACCACACTTAGGACAAGACTCGCTTGGTCCATCTCCGGCCATTCCCCTCTCAGGGACTTAGGGCCCTCTTAGCCTTGTGGATCGGTATCAACCCCCGACCTGGAGCTTTCACCTAGAGGTCGGTTGGTGAAATCCCGCCATAGACTGTATGAGGTGCCATGGAATCGCGGATCAGGACTCTGTACTCACTTCGGCCCTCAGGTTGGGTCGGAACCCTTCCCTTTGTCTGTCTCATTCACACACTTTCACACAGACGTGGCCAGGACAGAATTCCTATACCACCCAAATTCCAATAATTCCAAACCAAGCAGAAAAGGGAGTCACGGTTTCCCCTCTGCTCACTGACCCCAAACAGAGACTACTCGGGCAACTCCCCGGGTCCCTTTCAGCTCCAACCACTTTGGAGGGTACTCGGGACCCAACAGAGGGTGACCAAGCCTCTCTTCCACCCACTTAGGCCTCGAAGGGGAAGTCAGGTGGGCTACAAAACCAAATGGACCCAGGTCCTACCTGTTCAGATGGGCGGTGCTCCAAAAGACTGATTCTGGTTCCTGCTTCCTGTGGGTTCTGCTGTGCCTTGGGATGGCAGCCTCAGGACGCCTGGTGAGTCGATCCTGTCCCCCATCGCCCCAGGGAAGCTGGTTCCCGGAGACAAGAGAAGCAGAATAGCCTTCCTTACCTCCTCTGTCCAATCTGGGTCGCCAAAAATGTTGTAGGGACAAAGGAGGCGAGGCACCGAAGATAGCAGGGAACAGTTTTATTTGGCTGCAGCCAGGTTCAGAGGGTACAGCCTTTGCTGTAATCAATCAATCCCCTGAACCCCGAGTTCAGGGAGTTTCAGAGTTTTATACCCAGCGTGTAAGAGGAGGGTCTCAGAAGTTCACTGTCCGCAGAAGTGCACATATAAGCAGCTTTTTCTTTCACTGTTCTGAGTATATTAACTCTTCAAGGACAGCACCTGAGAAGGGGAGGGCTTCTTCTCCCCTTTCTTTCCTCCCCCTGCCAGCTGTTACCATGGAGCCCAGTTGTAACTTATCTTAAAAATGTACACATGTCTGTGAGGCCAGCTGAAGGCCAGAGACCTTGTTTGCACATTTCTTCAAAATACTATACTGGATACGTTTGTGAAAACTAGTAAGGGGGTGTCCAGCACCTGGACTGGCTGGTATCTTCCCGGCCAGTGGCCAAGTAAACAGGGTGATATGAAAATAGGAAGTTTCTCTACATTGGACTCTTTTACTGACAGTCCTAAAATCAGCCATGGTGAAGAGGGCTTTTCTGTGGAGAAAGGGGGTGCCACTTCAAGCACAGGGCTCTCCGTAAGGTCTTCAAGCCTGGCCCAGGTTGAGGATTCACAGTGATCTGCCAATGTTGTTGAGAGCCACAGCCGAAGGGGCCCCAGCAAACTTCCAGCTGCCAGCAAACTTCCAGCTGCCAGCTGATGATTGGCTCACAGGGGCCCCAGCAACTTCTACTGCCAACTGATTGGCTCCTCTGTGCTGATGCTAATTGGGCTGTTTCCCCGCCCTTTCAGACCATGGAGCTGCTCATTGGGGGACTTTTTTTTGGCTCCGCCCACGCGACCCAGCCAATCGGCCTCAAGAGCAGGAAGAGTGGGGGAGGTTGAGAGGCTTGTGGGAAGCCGGTGGTGACAGTTGGGCTCTGAAGGTTTTTCCTGAGGAGTTGTGTGGTTTGGTGTGTGTGGTTCTAAAAATAAAGTTCGTTTCTTTTGACAAGTGGCTCCTGAATTGTGCCCAGCCAGACTGCGGCACAAATGTGAAGAGGCGCCTGAGAAATCTACGGGAGGGATGTGTCTAGAAGTGGCCAGAGACAGTGATTGCTCACCCCTTTTCCTCCCCCCACCAATGTGTGTGATTGCTGTCTTCCAGGGGGAGGAAATGCTTGGCAAACAGAGTAAGCTTACTACCCCACCCCCCGCAGAGTGTATGACAAAAAATATCAAAAAGGGATATTCTGGAGACTATGGAGTTAAGTTGACCTTCTGTGAAATATATTGGCCCTGATTCAGAGGAGGTTGGCCTGCCAAGGAGTCATGAGATAAACAACTAGTTAGCAAGGTGTTTAGGGTCATTGTAGGGGACCCTGGCCAGCCTGACAGTTCCCTAACATTGACTGTTGGTAAGACGTGGTCCTCCCTTGGCCACGTTGGCAGAGGGCTTGTCTGGAAGAGAAGTAAAATAGTATGAGGGGCCGGGTGATATCTCCCTCACAATGCTGACCAGAAACCAAGATGCCCATTCTATCTGGAGAGCCCAAGGAAATCCCCCACCTTATGCACCAGCATATGCCCCACTGCCACTAGCACTGCCTACAATTACTGCAGCCAGAAACTCTCTAGAGGCTGCTCACACCACTCAGGCCACTTCTCCCACAGAAGCCACCCGAAATGGCCCTCACCATAGCCATCTAGTAGCGTCCAGGTTTAACCCTGTATACTCTGGCCAGAGAGTGCCAGGAGGTCCCAGCTTACACCCCCGCTTCCCAATACACAACAAGGTGCCCTGCAGATGCCACAGAGAGAAACCCAGGGTCCCATCTACTATGCTCAAGACAGGCATGTGCAAGGGGGACAACGTACCTTCATATAGCAGCCTCTTACCACTGCTAATCTCCTGAATTGGAAAAACCATACCCCCTCCTTCACTGAGAAAACTCGGGCTATGATTGATCCCCGCCCAGGAGCTTCATGGCCCACACTGGTGCAGAAAGCTCTGCGGTGCTCTAACCCGTGAGCCCACTCCCAAAGTGACAATCCACTATTGTGGAAACCACAGTTAGCCAAGCTCATCACCCTATTCACTGCCTGGATAATGCAATTTAGGTGGCCATGACGTTATTCACGAATTCCGGTACCTCTATGACTGCCCCATGCCTTTAATGGGTTGAGACCTTTGGAAAAACTGCAGGCACAGAACACTTTCCACTCTCACGGCCAAGCCACCCTGACCCCAGGAAGGACAGCAGCAAAAATCCTCCTCTCACGGTCCCCCAAGCAGAACAGTGGTGCCTCTACAGTCTTGTAGAAAGGACACAACGGGGACCTGAGCTTCCTTTCAAGGTGTCTGAGATGTGAGCTGAAGATAATTCTCCTGGACCAGCCCAAAACATACTCCCCAAGGTAGTGGAATTAAAGACAAGTGCTGGACCTATCCATCAAAAACAATATTTCCTTCCTCCCAAGGCACAGATTGGGATCCAGAGGCACCCAGAGAGACTTCTCAAGTGTGGAATCCTCTGGCCCTGACAATCATCCTGAAGCACAACTCTCTTGCCAGTCCACACAATGTCAACTCGGCCCAGAGAGAAAAACAGTCCAGTTCAATCACGGTTCTGCAAACCCGGCGCCAGTTCTGGGAGTTCCTTGGGTCTGGAGGTCTCTGTAGAATCTAGATACCTAACTTCTCTATCTTGGCAAAACCTCTTTATGAAGCCAGAAAGGTGGAACAGTGAGAATTTCAACAAGCCCAAAAGAAGGCCTTTGAGGAAATCAGTGAGCTCTCACCAATGCAGCACCCAGCTTGGGAATCCCAGATGTGCCCAAGCTTTTCTTCTTGTACATACATGAGCACACTGTCATTGCAGTGGGTGTCCTAACCCAAATGCTGGGGTGATGGCATTGGCCAGTGGCTTACGTCTCCAAGCTCCTTGACTCTGTCACTCAAGATTGGCCACTCTGCCTAGAGCACTTGCAGCCATGGGCCTCTTGGTATCAGAGGCTGACAAACTGACTATGGGACAGGAATCCACAGTCTGGGTGCCACACTGAGTTCTGATATTAATGGAGTATAAAGGACAATATTGGCTGACTAATGCCTGTATGGCCAGACGTCAGGGAATGCTGTAGGAAAATATACACATCCACCTAGAAGCTGTGTAGACTCAAAACCCCACAACCCTACTCTCTGTCTGGCCAGGTCAACTGGATCATGACAGCAGCAAACTCATGGTTGAGGTATTTTCCAGCCAACTTATGAGACCAGCCTCCCAAAGACCCCAATGCTGAGTACCTCACCGATGGTACTAGTTTTGTGGAAGAAGGAGAACTCCCTGATGGGTACTCCATGGTGACCCTAAATTCCACCATTGAGGTGAAACCTCTGCCAAAAGGAACCTCATCAGGCTGACCCGAGCCCTTTAACTGGCAGCAGAAATATGTGTCAATATATAGACAGACTTGAAATATGCCCTCACTACCCTCCATGTGCATGCATGGAGCATTATATAAAGACAAGGACCTAATCAGAACAGGAGGCTGAAGCATAAAGTAAAACAAAGAAATCCTGGAACTGTTAGATGCTGTATGGGCTCCTGAAAAAGGTGGCAGTCATACAATGTCAGGAACATCATGGGGAAACTCTATGGTCATTCTGGGACATCATAATGGAGACCAAGAGGCCAAGTTCCTGGCCTCCAAGGAGACCACAGAACAAACCGCCATGACTGCCACCCTATTCCCTAGTGCATTGGTAGAATGGGAAACCAATCAGTCACAACATGAGAACATCTGGTTTCAAACCAAAGATGGAAGTTACCACCTGGGAAGATGGTGTAGGTTTGAAGATGGCCAAACAGCAATTACCAGGCCCAAGCCCCAGCCTTTGTCAAGCAGTTCCACTAGGAGACCCACATTTGCCAAACAGGTCTGGAGGCCACATTGGTTCGACATCTCCACATTCTCTGGCTCTCCAGCATAGCCTGAGCAGTGTTGCAAACAATGTAAAATATTTACCTGGAATAACCCTGTCAGGGACCAAAGTTCTCCCCTGGGGTGCAACGTGTTGGATGGCCCCCATTTGAAGATATATTTGTGGACCTCATTGAGCTCCCCTGGGTCTGTGCTATAAATATTTGCTTGTCTTTTTGTGCACTTCCTCAGGCTGGATAGAGGTCTTCCCTAGTCACATAGAGAGGGCATGTGAGGTGGCCTTGTCTCTCCTAAAGGAAATCACTCCTTGATTTGGAATCCCCATCACCACGGGATCAGAAAATGGGCCATCATTCATGGCTGACGTGGAACGATTGTTGGCAAAGAGGTTGAAGATCACCTGGAAGTTACATCCTGCCTACCATTCCAGGATCTCTGGGAAGGTGGAGTGAATGATCCCAACTCTAAAGTTACAATAATGCAAACGGTGTCATGAAAACCTACCTACACTGGGACCAGGTGTTGACAATTGCTTTGTTAAGAATGAGGTCTAAACCTACTAGACAGACAGTTTTTCCCCCTTATGAGATTCTTTAAGGACACGCTCCTCCCGTCATGAGAGGCACACGAGGAGATCTAAAGGAATTGGGCAACGTTACTCTGAGACAGCAGTGTCCTCAGCCCTGACCATTGTACACCATTGGGCTAGGGAACTGCTACGTGTGAGCCTGAGCACTGATGCCAATCTCTTCAAACCAGGAGATGCTATTTGGGTAAAGGAATGGAATGTCCAGCCACTAAAGCCCCTTTGGAGGGGTCTGTTCACTGTCATTTCATCACCCCTACTGCAGTGAAGGTGGCTGAGGTGGTCTCCTGGATTCATCACAGCAGGGTGTAACCAGCTTCTTAGGGTTGGGAGTGCATTCCTGATCCAGCTCTACCATGCAAGTTAACCATCCAGCTGCATCCTGGGGACCCCTGAGGACACAGCCCTGCTTTGGTCACTCTGGAAGCTGACTATTCTATGCAAGGCAGAAGATGGAGGAATCAACTGCCTGCCAGGATAAATAAACTATTGTTATTTCCCATATTGGCCTTTGCACTGTAAATGTTTGGCACTGCCACCCCTTACCCCTCTCTGTTTTACAGTCTTAGCCTTAATATTCTCCATAGGATTAGCAGAGACTGCTCTGGCTGACTTGAACTGCATTGGAAAGTTTTAGTAGTCTTTTACCTTCTTTTGATAGGATGTTTCATTGCTATTGGCTGTGTTTGATCCAGCTCCCATCAAGCCCCTCATCCTGTGATGCATGGATTTGCATGACTCAATCAGGCAAGGTATAGCCACAACCCTACTATCTATATCTATCTATCTCTGTATCTATATCTATCTATCTATATCTATATCTATTTGTATCTCTTCCTCTCTCTAAATATATATATCATGCCCATTTATCTTGCCAGGGAATGGTCTCAGGGATGTATAGACATAATAAACCACCACTTCTATCTGCCAACAGGAAGCTCAATATACTTGGTTTGACCCTCAGTATTCCCCAACTGAGGAGTGGCTGGAAGTCCAAAGCTCGCAGATGGCGATTTGGAATAGAATACATTGATTTACAAAGTTCAGTTCACTAATCTAACGAGTGTCAGTACCTTTTGATGCATGTGGGGTCATTAACAAAACTTGGTCAATTGCTGTGGCCAACCATATGTCTACCACATAACATGGAGGCTCATCTGGGGAAAGGAGGTACAGGCTCAATGACAATTATATGTGCAAAAGAACCTGTGGTCCATTTGTATTGATTATGCTGGGATTTTGGTTTTCTTTTCTTTTCTTTTCTTTTTTTTTTTTTTTTTGGTCCCCCTTGGAGTTGTGTTACATGGGCCACTTTGCAGAGTAAGAGCAAAACTGTCCTCCTTCAAAACGTTACTACAACCAACTGTAAACTGGAAGGAAGCCTGTAGCCCTGTCAATTTTGCTATTCTTTTTTTTTTTTTTTTAAGGCAGCCTATAGCCAGGCATATTTCAATGACCCCTTATGAGTGGCCTTTTATTAGAAAGTCTGGTGGAAATTAGTAGGGCTTAGGCTTGGCTAAATGATAGATTCTTATGGGGAGCTAGGTGTGTATTCATTTCACTGTTCTTGACCCTGAAGACTCCGAGGGAAACCAGGGCACCAGATTGGTATATGTATAGCTAGAGGAGGCAATGACGCAGGAGCCATACTACACTTCCAGTGGGTCACAGCTTTGCTTAAGTCTTCCTCCCACCATTCTTTCATTCCTTTTATGAGAAAATGGAGGAAAGCCTGCCTCCTATCACCATAATGACCAGAAACCTGTTCCTAACCTTGGCAGAGACTACAGTTCAATCTCTGATTGTCTCTTTTTGCTATGTGTGTGGAGGAACTAATATGGGGGATCAGTGGCCATGTCTAGCTCCATTCGCTTTCCATGCCCCCCCCCCCGCCATGAGCCCTATAGTGGAGCCATGTTTCCCGTTCAACTATTGGTGATTGGTTCCTCACAACTTCATTACTGGAAATATTGTCTTGCCCAAGAGGGAAAACAGTTTAACATTTCAGCTGGGACCTTAACATATCTGGACCAAAAATTCTATAATGTAATTACCCAGAAAAACCAATGGTGAGAATCCTAAAATCACACAAAACCACATCTCAACCTCCTGCCAAATTTCTCTAACCTCAAACTTGCCTGGAAAAATGCTGCCTTAGAAATCAAATGGCAAGCCCAAGGTGGACTCTACTGGATATGTGGAAGGGCCGCCTATGCTTAAAGCTCGCAGATGGCAACTTGGAACAAGATCCACTGATTTATGAAGTTCAGCCCCAATCCCAGTCTGAATCTTGTATACTGTGGACAATTCGCCCTCCTTCTTCCTCCTTCCACTAACCAGCAGGGAGCACTTGGGAGTCCCAGTATAGGAAGACCAAGGGGTCCAAAGAGAGCTGCCACAAGCCCTGGCATTTAGTGACAGGAAAGATGATAGGTGGCCCCCTGAGTGGATAATTCACTATTATGGTCCAGCCACCTCTGCAGAGGATGTGTCCCAGAGGAACCAAACTCCCATCTACATATTAGATCGCATCATTAGGCTGTAGGCTGTGGTTGAAATGATAACTAATGAGACTGCCCAAGCCTGCAATTTATTGGCCACATAAAGAACGCAAATGCACAATGCTATCTATCAAAACCACTTGGCTTTAGAGTGGGGACAGACCTTATAACCCAGAGTAGCAGGCAGGATAGGATTAGGCAGGCCCCCAACATGAAAACCACAACGCTTATAAGTTTTGAATCCCACAAAAAATTTTTTTTGCACATATAATTGTCATTGAGCCTGTACCTCCTAGACTATTTGCCTGCTTCTGAAGGTGGAGCATGTGGGAAGTTTAAGCTGAGCAACTGTTGCTTACAAATTGAAGATGTAGGCAAAGTCATAGAAGAAATTACAGATCAGATGAGAAAGATCACCCATGGCCTGGTCCAGATCCGAAAATTTGGAAACCTGGAGAATTATTTGGAGGAAGGTTTTCAACTTTTGTGGGATTCAAAACTTATAAGTGTTGTGGTTTTAATGTTGGGGGCCTGCCTAATCCTATCCTGCCTGCTACCCTGGGTTATAAGGTCTGTCCCCAGTCTAAAGGAGGCTATGTTTGAAAGAAAAATGGCTGCACATATAATGATGTTATGGAAATAGAAGCCATTGAATCAGGATGATGCTCTTTGACCCTGAAGGAATTCGAACATCAAAGGGGGTAAGAGTTTACCATGTGGCCTGTGCAGTGGTTTCATTAATGAGGTTCTAGGCATTAAGTTAATTAGAAGAGATCAAAATAAAACACACAAACCAGTACCTCATTTTACATTGCTAGGTCCGAGACGGCTCGCCTCCCTGGTTCCCGCCTCTAGCCGCCCAGCAGGGCAGCGAGGATTTCTCTGGGCTAGCAGGAGAGAGAGAGAGAGCGAACACGCTGGGGAGTAGCCTTTTATTTGGGGGACAAGAGATTCAGGGGAGAATTCCATCCAATGAAGGTTGAGGGGGGGGCTGCACTCCAAGGTCAGGGTCAGTGATTGGGTCTCCGGGGTCAGTGGTCACGCACACCCCCACACGGATGGGCTCTCTCATCAGGAAAGGGTCGGGATAGCTCCGACACAGCCAGAGCGCCTCAGGCCCTTAACGGGAGTCACCCAATCACGTGTCAGAATGGCTCCCCACATAAGAGATCTCCCAGAAGAGAGAGAAAGGCCAGGAGATGCACTCAATATCTATGTGCACCTGCACCATCAACATGCACCACCAAAGTAAAGAAAAGGAGACACAGCACACTCTGTGCATAGGTGCAACTCTGCCGTCATCTTGATGTGCATGACACTGTCACAACTATGTTACAACTTTATACTACAGAGTGCCCAATCAAGATGTATGTGATCACATAGGGAAGACAAAGGAACTAGCATGTAACAGGGGGATATAAGAAAACACTCCAGTGTGCTTGGGGCTCAGACTCTGGATACAAAACAGCTGGGCCAGTGCTACTGCTAATAAATGCTGCTCCCTGCTGAACACCCAGGTGCCCTATCTCTCTGTGTGAGAATCCTGCAACAATTCCAGAAGAGTCACTGTGGTCCACTAGTCAGAGTTGGGGATGATGGAGGTCAGGTAGTCAATGGAGTTTTAGCTCAGGTCTGAATCTAGTGGGTCCAGTGGATCTCAAAACCCATCTTCTTATTTTGCCAGTCTCAATATGCAAAATTGGTATAGATAGACTCAGCAGCTGGTGGAATCCCCTCATGGTTTCCCCTTGAGAGGAATACCCATTATTATTGTGGGAATGGTCAAGTGGAAGTGAGAGCCGGAGATAGAAATGGGTCAGGTAGACAGGATTAAACTCTACCCTTACCCCCAGAGTTTACAACTGGAGTAGACAGCTCATGACCAGTGACTCCATTAGAGCCAGAAGGTATGCTCCAGAACACTGAACCAGTCCCTGAGAGGAAGCTGAATGTGATCCACACCCTGATTGGACAGGGGGCACATGAACACCAGGTATCCTGTGTAACTAGACTCAAAGACCCACTTCTTTACAACCTCTAGCCTGTGGGCTAACTAACTCCCCTACTAACATTATCATATAAACCTCTTGACCATAACCACTCTGGGCAACCGACTCTTGGGACCCCTAACTCTGAGGAGGCTCAGCTTTTTTTTTTTTTATTTCTACTACTTTGATGAATCCTGTTACTTTGCTCTCAGCCTTCATATCCAGTACCTCATTCTTCCATTTCTTACGACAAAGAACCAACAGCTTTCCTCCCATCTCAGAAGGCTGCAGGATTAGTTCCACCTAGGAAAAGAGTCCACCAAATTCAATTCTGCATTCCTACTGGTGTTGCAGAGATCAGTGCCACCCCTGAGGAGTTTAAGGATACAGGGATGGTGATTCCCAGCACATCACCATTTCATTTGCCTATTTGCCAGTACAGAAATCAAGGTTAGCCCAATGATGGCTCCAATCACAGGTACTGTATTGGTAGTGGTTTCATTGCTTGGGCAGATTAAAACATCCACTGGTACCTGGTGTGCAGTTACTGATGTGGTGTGTGTGTGTTTGTGTGTATGTGTTTTGTTTATGCAACTTTATTGAAGAAATATAAATCAACTACTAGCAGAGCTATAGGTTGATCACTCATCTATTAATAACTTGCATCATTTATTCAGGGCTATATTAAACAGTGAATTGGAAGATAGATTAACTAATAGCTCCAAGCCTCCTAACAATTTAAGCTAAAATTACAAAATGTTTTGAGACCGTATTTTGGAATACAAAGAGTGTTTGACTTCCAATTTCCATTCTCTGTGGGACAAGAATAGCTCATTCCTTTGTTGATTTTTTTAAAAAAATATTTTTAGTCGTAGTTGGACACAATGTCTTTATTTTATTTATTTTTATGTGGTGCTGAGGATTGAACCCAGCGCCTCGCTCGTGCTAGATGAGCACTCTGCCGCTGAGACACAACCCCAGCCCCTCATTCCTTTATTGATATGTATAAAATACATCACGTTTTCTGTTCTGCTGATGCTACAAATTCAATACCAATTCTCCAGCCACATGAGCATAAAGTATGTCAAATCTCTGATAGTGGAAGGTTTCAACAAAAAGGATGCTGCTAGAATAATACTGCTTGCTTTGATGTGACAACTGAGCATCTATCTCCCTCCCCTCAGATGATATCCTCAGTATGTTAGAACAGTGAGGAATGGTTTAGTCTCATAACCAAGTTAGTGTGAAGACATTGGCCACATAAAACACATGCTCCAGTTTTTTTTAAATTCTGAATCTTGGGCAAGTGTTCTCTTGTAACTACTTTACAGTAGTTTCCTAAAGCACTTACCGTCCAAAGCTGGAAGAACTTAAGTCTTCTCAGGTGAGCATGTGAATGAACGGTGGGAGATAAATGAAAAATAACATTTGAAAAGATGAGGTCTGATAGGGGAGCATCTAGAAAAGAAAATCAAAAAAAGGAAGAGTCATTCAAAGTTTATTCCAGCTATAATGCAGGTTATTCTTACTTTAAGGTAGCGTCACATGGCATACTTCTGAGTCCTTTCCTGATACATTCAGTTGTACTTATCTCTGTCTTATAGATCTGTGCAATCTCTTGTACAAAAAGGTCATCTGGGTTTGGATCACATAGCAGTGAACAAATGGATAAAAGAACTTTAGAAATAGAGCAGGAGACCACTGTGACCTTAGAATATTGAGACAAATTACTGTTAATATGTGGATGATAAATTCTTGTAAATGCAAACATAGATGGTTCAAAGGGATAGTTTGTAGGGAAATGAATTGTCAAAAAGAATACACCACCTCTATATGGGCTGTCATTAGGTCCCCTAATTGTGGTTTCACAACAAAACGTATCATCCTCAACCGGACCTGCAGAACATTGTGCTGGAGGGTCACAGCCCAAATCACTGAGTTGCTTATAAATCTGTTTCGGCACCATAGTCTGTGCTTTTTGTCTGGCTCCTAACTATCTCGTGTGTACTCAAAGTTCCAGCCCAAATTCTTGATAATCCAGGCGGGAGGGAAGGATTGTCTCTTCTTCTCACATGGGCTGAGCCAGACACAAGTGTAGAGGGGCTGGGGCCTCCCTCAAGCTGTGGCCTCGGCCTCCTCCCCACATAGCTTTTGTTGCCTCCCCCGTCCTAGGGGCTGACACGTACCACACAGCCACACAGCACATGCATGTTTAACCATACCTGTCAGTACAGACCACCAGAGACGGCTTGTTTTCAGCTGGCAAAGCTGGTCCGTCTACTCCCAGCACCACATCTTGATTTAAATCAAAGAGATCTTGATCAATTTTTGTTCCACAAGACATTACACTCGTCTCTCATATTGATGATGTCACGCTAGTGGGACTTAGTGGGCAAGATGCAGCAGCTACTCTGGACTTACTGGCATGACATCTGCATGTCACAGGCTGTGTTTTATTTTGGATCTGGCTTGCCCCTCGAAGGCTCGTGTATGGAAGGCTTTTTCCCCAACACAGCAATGTTCAGAGGCGGGGCATTTAGGAAACAGCGGGACCCTGAGCATTCTAAACGCATCGTAGGATTAATCCAGTGAGGGATTCATAGCTGGGTATCATCATTGGGAGCTGTGGCCTGGTTGATGGAGAAAAGTCACTGGCAGAGTGTCCTGGAAGGGCATTTCTTGTCTCGGGCCTCTTCCTCCCTTCCCTCCCCACAATCTCTCTTTTCTGGTTACCATGATCTGCACACCTTTCCTCCACCACACACTTAGGCCACTGTCTTCTGCCTCCCCTCAGGCCCAAGGCAACCAACACAGCCAACCGTGGGCTGAAACCTCTGAAACTCTGAGCCCACTTAAGTCTTTCATCCTCTTCAGTTGTCCGCACCAGGCATGTTGTCATGGTGATGAAAAGCCGATTAACACAGGCTCTAAAATGAATCTGACAAAAACTCAGGAGCTTCTACTTCAACGAAATTTCTAGGGGCTCACGTATGTGGCTCATGTCAAGAGATCCCTGCTAAAGTGAAGGGTAAATTGCTGCATCTGGCCCTTCTCCTAATACAGAATGAAGCACAATGTGTCGAGGGTCTCTTTGGATTTGTGTAGCAACCTCTCCTGAATTGGAAGGAGATACTCTGCCCCTTTGCTGAGCAGCCCAAATAATTACTATTTTTAAGTGGAGTCCAGAACAAGAGGAGGCTCTGCAACAGGGCCAGGCAGCCTTCCTACCTGCTCCAACACTTGGGCCATATCATCCAGCAGATCGAATGGCACTTGAATTGCCAGGATCAGAGAGATTCTCTGTTTGGAGAATTTAGCAAGGTGCTATAGATGAGCTAGAGCACAAGCCCTTAGGATTTTGGAACAAACCCCTCCAAACCCTCCATGAATACATTATGTCCTTTTGAGAGACAACTTGTGGACCAGGACCCTACTGGAGACTGAACGTTTTAACATGGCCATCAAGTTACTATGTACACTTAGTCTCACCACAAACTGGGTACTGTCTGACCCACCAGCCATAACACTGGGCATGCATGGCAACACTCCACCATCAAACAACAGGAGTGGTGTGTATGTGACTGGGCTCAGGCAAGCTGAGAAAGCACACGTTACACGAAGTGGCCCAAGTGTCTGTGGTCCCTGCTCCTGCCATACAACTCTGACTCCCAGCCTGTGCTTATGGGCTCATGGCGAGTTCCCTAGGATCAGTTTGACAGAGGGAGACTCAGGTCTGGTTAACAGAAGGTGCTGTGTGATATGCAAGCACTGTCTGTAATCAGAGAGCTGCAGCCCACAGACCCTTTTTGGGACATCCGTGTAGGATAGCTATGAAGAGAAATCCTCCCAGTGCACAGAACTCTGGGAAGAAGGGGTGGGGGTATAAGCCAATGGTAAAAGTTTTGCCTAGCACTCACAAGGCCCTGGGTTCTATCCCCAGCACCAAAAATATGAAGCAAAAAGACATGAAGACGTTTGTGCCCCTTGTCCACCAAATGGAGACCTAAGAAGAGGAGGATTTTAATAATCAGAGGAAAGGATGACCCCTTCTGGGCATACCAGTGGCTCTCTTTCCCCAGACACTCTTCTCATTGCCCAATGGGCTCATGAAAAGTGCGGCCATGCTGGCGGGGATAGAGGTGATCCCCGGACTTGGTAACGTGTGCTACCACTCCCCAAGTCTGACGTGGCCATAACCACTGTTGTGAGCTCAACATTCTAGCAGTGGAGACGAACACTGAGTCCCAATATGTCATAACTTATCAGAGTGATCATGCAGTTACCCGGTGGCATGTTGATTTTTATGGAGCGCTTCCTTCTTGCAAGGGACAGTGTTTTGTTCTTACTGCAATAGGCACCTACTTTGGGTTCAGATCTGCCTTCCCTTAGCACCGTGCTGTGGCACAACCTATCCTCTGTGAAATTATAGACTGCCTTATCTACCATCATGGAGTTGCTTCTGATCAAGGAACTCAGCTCATAGCAAATGAAGTGCAGTTACAGGCCCATGCTCAGGAAATTCACTGGTCTTTCTGTATTCCCCACTTTCCTGAAGCAGCTGGATTGATAGCACCTTTTGAAGGAACATTAAGCTGAAGTGCAAAATGGGTCACAATCCATGAAGGGCTGGGCAATTGCCTCCAGGATGCTCTTTCTGCTCTTATCCAGTGTCCAATATAAGTTGCTGTTTCTATCATAGCCAGGATTCCCTGGTCTAGAAATCAAGGGATGGAAATGGGAGTGGCCCGGTCACTATTAACCTTAGTGATCCATCAGCAAAACTTTTGCTTCTTGTCCCTATGACCTCATGAACTCTGCTGTCCCAGAGGTCTTAGTTCCAATGTGAGCAACATACACCCTCCAGGAGGCCCAGCAATGGGTCCATTGAATTGTAAATTCAGACTCCCACCTGCTACTTTGGGCTCTTCAGGCCTCTGAATCAAAAGGAAAATGAAGTAATTACTGCTTCATTGTGGGTAATGATTGGTCCTGATAACCAAGGGAACAATTGGACTGCTACCCTGGAATGGAGGCATGGAAGGAAGGGTGTCTGGTATATGAGAGACCCCTTCGGGCATCTCAGTAATACCATGCCCTTTGATTTAGTTAATTAAAAAACACAATGGAACCACTCTTCAGCAATGAAAGCTTTTATCACACAAGTAAAAGGCCACCCAGGATGACTGCCACAGATGAAGTGCTTGACAAAGGTAAAGAGAACATGGAATGAGTGGCGGAAAGTAATTATAAGTACCAGGTATGATGATGAGACCCATTTACAGAAATGAGGACTATTATTGTCCTGAATATACTTCCTTCTTTTGTTGTGAATGTTTTTGGGTATGTTTAAAAAATATATAATATATAAATAGGTGTAACAATATTTTGGTTGTTAAGGTCACGTGGCAACCTGACTGGACACAATGTGCCAAGATACTCAAATATTATGATGGGTGGTTCTGTGAGGTGGTTCTGTTTTGAATGAGGTTGACATTTAAATTGGTAGACGGAGTAAAGCAGATTGCTCTCAAAATGTGAGTGGGCTTCCTCCAATCAGTGAAGTTCTGGATTGACCAACCAGTTGACCCTCCCCCAAGTAGGAGAGAATTCTTCCTGTCTGCCTGCCTCTGAACAGGGATGTGGGAGTTTTTCCTGCCTTCAGACTTGAACTGAAATATCAGCTCTTCTTGGGTCTTGAGCCTTCTAACCTGTGGCTTAGGCTACACCACTGGCTCTCCTGGACCTCAGGAGACCTTCTGACTCAGATTGGCATTAAACCTTCAGCTCTTTGGGTTTTTGGCATGCCACATCCCTCTACAGATCTTGGGGCGTGCCTGTCTCCATAATCCCATGAGCCAATTCCAGAAAACAAAGAAACAAATGGACATGCACAATCTATGGTTCCCATTTTTTTGGAGAGCCCTGACTAATATATACGGTGAGCGTATGTATTTATATACACATATACGTATCATATATACTTATATTTTATTTGTAGGTTATATATATGGTCTTGGTTTTCTCCCCTGTCTTGTTCTTTTATTCTGTAAGATGTATTGAGTTTACATCATAGTAGTTAAATATTGTTACCTTTACATCGTTTTATTTAAGTCATAAGCAGTCAAGAAGAAGAATGAATATCATATTTCCCAAGGACTTTGCATCCTCTTCTGGGGAAAATGTGAGTGCATTTTTAGTTGTACACAGGAGTGTAGTATCCTATTAGGCAGCAGAAATACAGCCTTGTTAATGTCTTCATTTGAAGATTAAGGAAGGTATACAGAGTTCTGCATCAGTACCAACTTGAGGAGTGTGGGACTTGTGATGGCTAATTCTACGTGTGGCCTTGGCTAAACCACAGCGCCCAGATATCTGGTCAGACACCCGTCTAGATGTAGCCGTGAAGGTGTTTTAAAGATGGCATTTATATTGAAATCTGTAGACTTTATGTAAAGCAGTTTGCCCTCCATAATGTGAGTGGGCTCCATCTAATCAGTGTAGACCCTAAAAGAAGAAGACTGATATCCCCAAGGAAGAGGGAATTTTGCTCCAGACTTCCTTCAGATTTGAGCTGCAGCAGTAATTCTTCCCTGGTTTCTCAGCCTTTAGCCAGCCCTGGATATTTCAGACTTGCCATTCCCCAAATCTGCCTAGGCCAATTCCTTAGAACCCCCCCTCTCTCTCTTCCCTCCCATATATACACATACTATATTAGTGAGTTTTCTGTTATTATAAAACATGTGTGACAAGATCAATTTACAAAGATAAACGGTCCACTCTGGCCTAGTGTTTTAGAGGGTTCAGTTCATTCTTGTGTGGCCCCATTGCCTTTGGGCCTATGGAGAGGCATTTTTGACATATTTCCCCAATCATTATGGAATGATTCGGGTTCGCTACTACTTCTTGCATCAGTTTTGGCCAGGTATGTTTTCCAGAGTTTGGTGACCTTTGTCTACATGTTCAACTGATTGGAATAAAGCTATCTGTAATATCCTCCTCTATGCCAGATAGATAGATTAGTTTAAATGATTTATTAGATGTATTTGAAAAAGTTTTACTTGAACCAGGAATTTAAAGTGCCTTAAAGCAAAATAAAATAGAAATTATTTTCAAAATGTCATATGGGATTTAATTTAACTGGCAGGATTGATTATTTAAGGAGGTAGTTCAAATTAAATTAACGAACAATAAGGAAAAAATGAAGGTAATTGTGTTTGCTTATTACTAGATTTGAAAACACAATAATATTCACAGGCTGTATGTGAATCTCAGGGAAACTAGGTTTTGAATTTTGTTTTAAAAACTAATAAATGTTTTTCTTTTGGGGGGTGGTGTTGTTTTTCTTTGCCACATAATTACATCCCTAGTCCTTTTTATTTTTTTCTTTTGAGATCGAGTCTTGCTAAGTCGCCCAGGCTGGCCTCAGACTTTCAATCCTCCTGACTCAGTCTCTAAAGTAGCCGGGATTACTGATTTGTGTTACCTGGCCCATAAATAATAAGTGTAGTGTGTGGGGTTTTTAAATTATTTTTAGTTGAACATGGACACAACACCTTTGTTTTACTTATTTATTTTATGTGGTGCTGAGGATCGAACCCAGTGCCTCATGTGTGCAGCAAGGCAATTGCTCTACCACTGAGCCACAACCCCAGCCCCATTATAAGTGTTTTTAAACCCAGAAAGAGATACCTCTGTGTATAAAAGGATCCCTTTGCAGTCACTTAAATATTCATATTGGCATTTGCAAGTCTGAAAATGTCCTTTTGCCCTTTTGTTTGATTAATAGTTAGCTGGATGCAGAATTGAAAATAATTCCTACTGAAACTTTTGAAGGCATTGTTCAGTGTTCTTTGCATGCAGTGATGCTGTCTACCCCAGATTTTAATTTTAAAAATCTCTGTCCTACCCGTGGAGTTGCAAGGAAAGTGTGAGGAGCCCCTGCATGTCCTTCACCTGGACTCATTGCTTGTTCACAAATTGCCACGTTTGTTTCATTCCTCCTCCAACGTGTTTGCAAATGTTCAAAATTTTATGTCTTTTAATTTCAGTTTTTAAATTTCTTTTCACTTGTAGATGGACACACATCTTTATTTATTTATTTTTTATGTCTACCACTGAGCTACATACAACCAACCCCAGCCCCTTCATTTCACTTTTTATGAGATGGGGTCTGGCTGCTTTGCCCAGGCTGGCTGTGAAATCATGGGCTCCAGGCGGCCTCGTGCCTCAGCCACCCAAGTAGCTGGGACTTCCAGGGGGAGCCACTGTGCCTGACTCTGTGAGCGGTCTTTTAACTCATTCCACGGAAACCTGTGTGCTACTGGAAGACATGTGTCAGCGCGCATCTCTAAGATGAAGAATGGTCTCCTGCTGCTGGCTGCACTGTCGGGTTGTTGGGTCGTCGTGGTTGCTTCCTCTTCTGCTGCGCGCTCCTGGCGGTGGCCACAGTGGCGGCGTGAGGATGTCCCTGTGGCCAGCTCCGTGCTCCCGCTCACCCTGCGGGCCCCGCCCCATAGCCCGCCGCCCGGAGCTCCTGGTGCCTAGGCCGGGGGCGCAGCCAGCGCCCGGGTCCCGAGGGCCTCCTCAGGTGGCCCAGGAACGTGAGCCCAGCCTCACAGCTGTCCCAAAGCCAGCAGGGGAGCCAGGAGGTGGTTGGCCGGCCGGGGCCGGTCTCGCGAAGTTGGTGCCAAGCAGCGGATCCGGAAGGACCAGGAGAAGCCAGCAAGAGCGTCATTCAGCGCGGCATCGTCGCCAAGACCTCGAGAAATGCCCCCGAAAAGACGGCGTTGCCAGGACCCCGGGTATTCGTTCGTTCTCCGTTGACGGTGGCTCCGCAGCTTTCCAGATTACTCCGAGTATCCGCATGGACAGTCAGAGGTTTCGTTTCTCCTGTGAATTGCAACGTGAATCCTTCCTGACGTTTGATAGCCTGGCTGAAAACAATTCAGTAAAGCATCCTGCCCCCAAATGACCTTCATCCTTCAAGTTTCATCACCAGTCAGTCCAGGTTTTCCAGTTCCTACAGAGTGCCTTTGCAAAACCACTGCATGAATAAAGCAACAAAATTCGATTGGTTTACAATGGAGCTGTAAGCTCCCAGAGTGGACCCTACTTAGTAGAGAGTAAGCTGTTTCCGTTCACACTGTGGTTATCGAATCAGTATGCACCATGAATAATGCGATTAAATCTGTGTAGACAGGATCTAGATTTTGTTAACTCTAGCTTAATTTAAAATTTGAAATCTTTTTTATATAGTTAGGCACTTTTTTCCCCTCTCCCCTTCTCTCTCTCTCCTCTCTCTCTCCCCCACAACTCCAGCTCTCAAGCTTTTGCTGCTCTCTCTTTTTTCTTTGTTTTGTTTTGGGGGCGGTACAGGGAATTGAGCTCAGGATCACAGAGCCACATCCCAGCCCTATTTTACATTTTATTTAGAGACAGGGTCTCTCTGAGTTGCTTATTACCTCACTTTACCTGATGCTGGCTTTGAACTCCTGATCCTCCTGTCTCAGCCATATTACTCTCTCTTGAATAGAAAGAACACCCCATTACAGGGTCAGGGTAACTCTCCTGTAATAAGGTGCTCATAAATGGAACACAGCCAAGTTTCATCATAACCATTAGCACCTCAAAGTTTTGAAAGCATAATTTAAGCAGAGATGCTTCTACATAAGCCGTATCTATTTTGATGCCATTATTTCTATTACACTATCTTGGATTTTACACGAGTGAGCATAACCTAGAATTCCATTTTTAGACAGGAAAGAAAAAACTTGATTGAGCATTTTGTAACTCAGTCACTGAGGTTTCGCTAAAAGCTGCCATAGTGGGGTGAAGTCACGAAAGATTTATGTCATACTGATTTCGCCAGGTTGATTTTAATATGTCAAAGGGGTTGGCTATGCTAGACAAAATTTTAGGGGAAAATACCGATAGCAACGCATGATGCATTTTACTCAAGTCATCCAGTTGAGTCCACTGTGCCATACACATCCTAGAATATCCATAGCACTTTTAATACCAAAAAAGTCACTTCAACTAAAAAAATCACACTTGTTTTCAAAACGTTTTTTCTAGTTTTGTGATTAAAATGCCCTTAGGATAGTTACTAGATACCCCAGACTAAAGTGGTGTTGGGAATTAAAAGGATTTACTGATAAAGAGCAGTCTTTAGTCTTCCCTTGTATGATTTTCTAGGTTATGCCTGAACAGATTTTCTTCATACTAATTGTAAGGGTGAGGGAAATCAGGCAGAGTTTAGGTTTTCTAATATAGTTGAAAACTGCAGGTATTGGCTATATTTAGCTATCACTTGGTGCAAAAAGCCTGAGCAGCATGTGTATATCAGTGAATTGGTAGAAGGCTGCTTATGCTTGCCTTGCTAATTGCCTCAGGATATCTCTTTTATTATAAGGTTTTAAGAGGAACAGAATGGAAATCTGCTATGCATGTGTACACAGGGTGAACCTCACAGGGGACTTCTCACATACCCTCATGTAAGCTGGACAGTGAAGGAGAGGAGTGGTTAAGGCATCTAGGAATTTACGGCTCCCATAGGAAAGGAAATGGCCAACCTTGGGTCAGTAAGTTTGTTTTAATTTTAATTAGGTATATATGACAGCAGAATGCATTTTGATTCATTGTACACAATTGCAACACACATTTTCACTTCTCTGGCTGTACACAAGGTAGCGTCACACCCTATGTGCAGTCTTATATTTATCTAGGATAATGATGTCCATCTCATTCCACCAACTTTCCTGCCCCCATGCACCCTCCCTCCGCTTTGCCCAATCAAAGTGCCTACATTTTTCCATGCCTCCCCATTCCCTGTTTTGGATCGGCATCCATTTATCAGAGAGAACATTTGGCCTTTGGTTTTTTGGCATTGGTTACTTCACTTAGCATGATATTCTCCAACTCCATCCATTTACCTGAAAATGCCATGATTTTATTCTCTTTTAATGCTGAGTAATGTTCCATTGTGTACATATACCACAGTTTCTATATCCATTCATCTCTTGAAGGGCATCTAATTTGCTCCCCCAGTTTAACTATTGTGAATTGAGCTGCTACGCACATTGATGTGGCTGCGTTATTATAGTATACTGATTTTAAGTCCTTAGGGTATAGACCGAGGAGTGCGATTGCTGGGTCAAATGGTGGTCCCAGTTCAAGTCTTCTAAGGAGTCTCCACACTGCTTTCAGATTGGTCGCACCGGGTAAGTATGTTTTTAGCTGAACTCTTACCTGACTTTCTCACCCAGTAAAACAATCCCTGTACTTGAGTCCCCCTTTGAAAGCCTCCATTATCTGATTCTATTTTATTATAACCTTAGAAAGGCTCTAAATTTGTAGCAGGTGGCTTACTCTGGTCGAATCAAATCATTCCATAGCATGCTTTCCCTTGATTGACTATAGATAGCTGGCTTTAAGGTGTTTTTCAGTTCTGGTTTTTAATGCACAATAAATACTCTGATTCATTTGACTGATAAATCACGATACCAGGCAATCATTTCATGTATGCAAAATTATTTGCCATTGAGAGCATATTATATTCAGAATGGATTATGTATGTTTGTGTAGATGGAAAACTCTATTTGATTTATCATTTAAAAGTCCTTGTGGGCAAGGACATGGTCCAAGGGCTGGGGTCCAGAGCACGTGGTGGGTTGTTTATGAGTAGCTTGCCAAGGCCTTCTCTTGGGGAGGCAGTTCTTGAGGCCTTGGCGATGTTGTTGCACTGTGTGATGTTCTGTCTGGGCTTCTCCTTGGCCATCCAGATCCACTTTCAAATGATAAAGTAAATATCATGCAGACTTTTTTGGTTTCCTCTAAAACTTTCATGCAATTCTTGCAACAGATCCTCTTTAAATTTAATATCAACTTCCTGACAACTGCATTTACTTCCTCCTGCTCAGGACAAGTGCCAAGGAAATTAAAATTGACATATCATCTGGCTAAGCACAACCTATGTGTGTGTGTGTGTGTGTGTGTGTGTGTGTGTGTGTGTGTGTATATATATATATATATATATACATACACACATATATATATATCATGTATCACTTGGCTTTTGATACTATGAATTATAACCATTTCTCTGGGACTAGTGGAGAAGCGATCCATCTAGCTGCCTTCCGCAGTTTGATCACACGGCATATAATTGATCCATTTTCCCCTTTTTGAACATTTGCCTATTGCTGGTACAGGCAGTCAGTCAGTGAAATCCATCCATCCAGGATCCAGGCAGGGAACCTGAGCTAGGCTGCCAGGAGTGAAATGGCAACTCTGTGTTTGGACTATATTGCCAACTGTGGCCTGCCAACCCTGGAGGAGAGAATGTGGTGAGGAATGTTCCTGAAGCTGGAGAACTTAATTTCATTTGGGGTCTCTCCCAACATCCACTTAACCAATGTCACCTGTTCTTTGCCACTGTCATGAGAATGGAAAATTCTAATTTAAGTAAGATACATTCAAGGAAAATGCAGGCCATCTTCAGAGGGAGAGACAGCAACTCCTTAGACGGGGGCTTTTACAGAGGGACCGTGGCTAGGACAGGAACAGAGGAGAAGTCAGGGTGGAGTTAGACAGGTTTGCACCAGTCTTTATGGTGCTCACAAGTTGTCCTCATGTTACTTTTTGTGGGCAACAACAAGAACTTGGTCCCAGAGCAAGTGCTGGGTAGCTTGTGAGTTGCTCCTTTGGCATTGCAAAAAGGTCCATGGATATCTCCTGAATTTCACTGGTGCTTCTATTTTGAGACTTAGTGTATCTTTTCTTTTCTGGATCCCCAAAGTTCTACTTCTTCCCCCCTGCAGGTTTGAGGTCCCTTCAGGGTCAAGGAAGACTAAAGGTTCATCTTCCAGAGCTGCCTCAAGCTGGCAAGGGGTGATGACATGCCTAGTCAGGCATCCAGGGTCTCTGCCTGATCTAATGGGGACAGAGAGAGATGAGTCTCTGCTGTTGGGATGGGTTAGTATCCTTGTATTGCCGTCATTCTAACATGGAACTGTTGTAGTCGGGAAGAAAGAAGTGTCACTAGGAGTTCATGCAATAGAGTAGCTAAAAATACTTCATGGCGTTTACAGCTAGGTGAGGTTAGCCAAGTAAGGTTGCTTGCCTAACATCTATACATCCTGAGGTGCACCATCTATGTACCTCTAGATCTGGATTTTTTTTTCTATTAGCAGGTCACTTATATCTGATTCAAGATAACTCAGGACAAACTTATGATTTTGGCAGTCTGTTTTAGTGGTTATTACCAGACATTACAAGGAAAAATACAAAATGATAAGGATCCTTTTTACTTTTGGTAGGGGTGACACAAGTACACATCTCAAGTTACATTTAAAAGAATCATCTCCTTTCTCTTTCAAATTCCCATGCATGACCTTCCTTTCTCCTTTTTTTCCACCCTCACATTGGTACTTTTATCTGTGGTTGTATTTTCCTGCTGTGTGTTTGAGCCCAAATAGATAATCTCTATGTTGGCCAAAAATTAATGTCTTTCCTAGCTATTGTTAAGGTGGGCCAGGGATCCTCACGGGTTTCTTTTAGGAACTTGTGAGAGGCCTCTGGGGTCCTTCAGTCTTTCTCTACCAGTTATGCTATCTGCCAGCATGGGTCAGGGTCTTGTTGACTTGGTGGCTTCCATTGGAAGTGTTGGGGATATTTCCCTCTACATTGACCCTCTCTTTGCAGAATGCAGATTGGTTGGCAATCTGTTCTCTAGGATCCTCATGATCCACCTGATCAGGAGGTTGGGTGACTCACCAGCACATCCCCTGGGTCCTTGGCTGACCTTAGAGGACAAGAGTCAAAATATTGACTTTTTTTCTTAGCCCTTTTATTTTCCTTAACTCTGGACACCAAGTTATATTTACTGAGCATGTAGAAAGTCATTTCCACCAATCTTACAATAGGAGCAGAGTTTTTTCCTTTTAACTTCTGCAATATTACAGTTACCCATTCCACTTAATTGGAGTCAGCTTTAGTACAGGGAGTCACTGTCATATCCTATCTGTTCTGTGGATGGTGGCTCATTATCTCAAATTAACTCAGGTTATTCCATTAGAAGTTGTACTTCTGTAAAACACTCACGGGAAACAGTGAGTGAAAAGTATTACAAGGAAAAATACAAAATGAAATCAACAAGAATTAAGCATATTGTTTGTACCATAAATCTGAACCAAAAAGTGTATTTTAATGTTAACATGAATGTACTTTCAATATCTGTTTAGCCTCTACAAAAACCAATCAGTAATTTGTCAACTTGATCGCACATAAACTCTTTCATAAGTTGGATTTCTTTGAAACCCTTTGACAACATTTAAATATCTTTTATACTTTCCTGATACCTTTACTTAGCTTTGCCTTTTATTTCATTTAATTTTGAGATCACAACAAAATTTTATTGTTTTGAACAGACTTAATTTTAGCCTACTTGAGGAGCCATCTTAACATGGAACAGGACAAGAAACAGAGCCTTATCCCAGGTGACGATGGCCATTTGGCAAATCTTTCCTGAACTCCTTAAGTGACCAATGCCCAACATTTTTTTGTTTGTTTGTTTTGTTTTGTTTTGATGTTGGGTTTTATTTATTTTTTCCTTATCGTGGTGGTACAATTTGGATTGCCAAGGATTTGTGCACTTGTTATTTATCCTTGTTCAAAAATAATGATAGCAATACAATTAGGAGTATACAACATAAATTTGAAAAGTTTTGTGCCACAAATAATTTTCATTTCGATAACCCCAACTTGGTTAAGTATTTTCTTAAACTTTGCATTCTAGAAGGCTTATACTTGGGGGAACTAAATACATTTGACATACAAAGAAGCCCATAATAACCAGTATCACAGCTACATAGAAATCATATCTATACCTACCTCTGTGTGTGTGTGTGTGTGTGTGTGTGTGTGAGAGAGGGTGGGTGTGTGTGTATGTGTGTGTGTCTGTATCTTGAACCTGTGATTCCCCTGCCTCAGCTTTCTGAGTCTCTGGGATGACAGGAATGAATACCACACCCACACTCCCAGGTAAAACCTTGGTGTTTTAAACAAAGAAAATTAAATTTTGATTTTATATCAGTACATTAAATGTTAATGTTAGAAAACCCTGTAATATCAGGGTGCAATTGCACATGACTGTAATCCCAGTGACTCAGGAGGCCAAGGCAGGAGGATCACAAGTTCAAAGGAGGAAGAAGAGGAGGAGGAGGAGGAGGAGTAGGAGGAGGAGGAGGAGGAGGAGATGGAAACCCTGAAATAAACTTGCAACTAAAGCTAACTTAACCACACATACCAATTTCATTTCAGAAACCTTCTGAAGCTTACTTAGATGCTCTGCAACTGATTTACATCCCTAGTTTTGTCTTTTCTTTTTCCCATCCTGGATTGTAGGACATAAATCTTACATTCCCATACAAAACCTTTTCTCATCCAAAAACGTTCTCCCAAAATATGTCCTCAAGCTCAGTGCATGCTTATATCTCGTGTTCCTACTTACTGATTCGTTTCTGCCTTTTTCTTTTCTTTAGTTTACAATTTAAAATAATCCTTACAAAATTCCTGAATTTAGACAAATTACTCCTTTTCTCAACAAGATGAAATATTTTGTTTGCTAGAGCAGTTCAATAAACAAGGTTTATAGTCTTTATATCCTTTGCATATAGAATTCCATCTGTTAATTGGAATTTTCACTCTCAGTAACCTTGATTTTTAGTGAAGATCAAGAAACAAAGCAATTTGATACTGTTTTGTCCATATATGACAACTTCATGTCACTCCTGGCTCCAGGGCCCCTTCTCTTCCAGAAAGTCTGTTACTGTGGCTTTTGCAATAAACCTGCTGCTTGCTTGCTAAAAACAATCATAGAACACAATATTAATAGAACCAAATACATATTTTCTTGTCTTTTTAGTAGTAGATTGACACAATGCCTTTATCTATTGTTTATATTTATGTGGTGCTGAGGATTGGACCCAGTGCTTCCCACATGCTAGGCAAGCACTCTATCACCGAGCTACAAACTAAGCCCTATTTTTTCTTATCTTACAATAGTGGGAAAGAGTCTTGGAATTTATTTTTAGCAACTGAAATTTCAGTATTTTAACTTAAAAATGCCTCAGATGAGCTGGGCACTCTGGTGCATGCCTGTAGTCCCAGTGAAGCAGGAGACTGGGGCAGGAGGATTGCACATTCAGTGCCAGCCTCAGCAACTGAGCCAGGCCCTTGCCAACTTTGCAAGACTTTCTCTAAAAATAAAAATAGGAAGGGCTGAAGATGTGGCTCAGAAGTTGAATGCCCCTGGGTTCAATCCCCAGTAACAAAAAAAAAAAAAATTGCAAAAGATTTAGATGTTTCCTAACAAATACATTTTTAAATGTTCATCTAATTTATAGAAAACATTACTTATCCATTTTACCAGCTATTTTTATATTATGCATGAAAACCAAGATATCAGACAAGCATAGTTAACGGTTTAAGCTATTTTAAGGTATTATGTTCTTGGGCTGGGGATGTGGCTCAAGAGGTAGCACGCTCCCCTGGCATGCGTGCGGCCTGGGTTCGATCCTCAGCACCACATACAAACAAAGATGTTGTGTCCGCTGAAAACTAAAAAATAAATATTAAGAAATTCTCTCTCTCTCTCTAAAAAAATTTTTTTAAAAAAGGTATTATGTTCTTGTCAATGAAAAACCCTAAAAGAAACAGACATTGTGCTTTAAATATCGCAACAGACACAACTTTAGTCCCAACTGGATAGTTATGTAGGCAAAAAAAAAAAAAATGTCTGTGCTAGTAATTTTAAAGAAATCTTTACTTTTATCTTACCAGCAAAACTAAATTAACTTGTCTGTCAAAGATTTATTTCTTTTATTTAAAAGGCCATTTGGGTTTATATCTTTATAAATTCATGAGTACTTATTTATTGCCAGCAAATTTGGTACCACGTAGATGCAACATACAATACACACATGTATACAAAACAAAAACTCTAGACGGAAAACAAAAATTTGTGACTTTTAGATTTCCTATTTTCATCCTTTTAAAAGCTAGACTGCAGGTATACCATGTCTCTGAGCAATCATTAATCTTAAATTCATACTTCCAAAGGTCTGACTTTATTGAAACACAGCAGAAATTTTATATCTCAAAATAGACACAGAAATTAGTCTAAATATCACTGGAAAGGGGAAGACAAAAGCCTAGTAAAACCAAAATGTTTAAAGATGAGGCTTCTTATGTGGACGTAATGAATATCTTATCCCATTTTAAGAGCTAATAGATAGAGGGAGACACCCTTACAAGTGGAAATTCTTTTTTTAAAGGGTTAGGATAAACATATTTTGGAGAACTATGTAGTTGAAAAATCATTTTAATCTCATTTGTTTTTTATGAGATATAGGCCTTCAATGAGTCACATGAAAAGCACTTTTATATCCTCCCAACCTGAGAAGCCTCCTTTCAGCTTTCTAAAACATGGACAATAAAATTTCTGCCTTATGGTATTAAGGGGGGCAGGTACCAGGGATTGAACTCAGAGACACTTGACCCCAGAGCCACATCCCAGCTGTATTTTCTATTTTATTCAGAGACAGTGTCGCACTGAGTTGCTTAGCACCTCTCTTTTGCTGAGGCTGGCTTTGAATTCAGGATCCTCCTGCCTCCTCCACCCAGTTGGGATTACAGGCATGTGCCACACTGCCCACTTTATGCTTATGTTTTTGGCTTATGATATTTTTGGAGCTCTGTTAGGGGCTTATCTAGCTGGAACAAGCATCAATGTTGGGGTTTATAGGGCTTTTCTCCAGGTCACCATTGGGCCTAAATGCCCCTTTAACCAAAAAGCAGAGAAGAAAGTGTCACATGAAATTAGCAAAGGAAAGGAGAAAAGGATGGGGCCTGTTTTTGTTGTTGTTGTTGTTTGTTTGTTTGTTTGTTTAAGGATTTGGGGTTACATTTTCTCAATTCCTTAAGATGCAGCCCGAGGAGTGAGTCTCAGGGTATGGACACCTAGTTGTCCATCAGGAAGCGAAGACAACAGTGTGTGTGAGAGTTCGAGGTGTTCCAGCATATCTCCCAACGTGTGACTCAGTATGTGAAAGAACATAGCATCCAATGTCCCTCTCACCATATGACTTGATCAATTCAGAACACCCCCAGGGAGTGTTGTTGCCAACTCTCCATCTTCTAGAGTTGGATCATGTGAACACAAAGATTCCCTTCAGTATTGTCTTCTCGCCTTCGTGGTTATGCTAACCTATTACATCTCCACATGCCAGGGGAGGTCCTTCATAATTTCCCTAAGACATGACAGTTTTCACAGTGAGACTTGCCGAAAACCTCAGATGTCATCAAGGACAAAATAGACCATGCTGCCAAACAACCCAAGTTATGGGCCCAGACTCCCTTCAGGGAGAGGCCCACCACACAATGCCAGGGGTATTTGTTCTTAACCCTCTCTGGAAGGGGCATCTCCTCATACTTCTCCTCTCCCAACCCAAGCACAGTCCCTCAGAGAGAGTGCAGACCAGAAAATATGAGAGGCACTGAATTTTCAAATTGCTATGAACTAAGGTGGGCAAACCCAAAAGTGGGGGCAGAGAAGCAGCCCTGGCCGAAGAAGAAAGAGGGGGAACCAGCTTGGCCACTGCACCTGGGCTCCTCAGGTACCAGGGGCTAGGCTTACCTTTAGAATGATGCTTTGTACCACCTGACAAGCAGAGAGTCAGCCCACAGCCCTCCCACACAGCCAGGAGTGTGGGAAAGGTATGTGATAAGCCATATGCTCATTTCTGAGGTCCTAGGACTTATCATCCAGAGACTGCAAGAGCACTGAAAGAGAGACACATAACTAAGTAGTTCAGAAACATGGGCTACTGGACACTGTCCCTTTCACACTTCCTGGTGGTGAACCACCAACACAGGAACCTGACTCCCCTCCGGCCCCTGTCCAAGCAGCCCAGGGAATGACGCTCTCACCCACCACTGAAACACTTGTATAAGGAAACGACATGTAACAGTAGTGCTCAAACACTTGGGCAGGCAGAACCATCCAGAAACAATTTAAAACAAACCTAGGGCAAAAGAAACACATAAAAGAAACTACAGAAATCATTTTATAAAGGAAAAGCAAAGGTCTTGAGTAAAGGAGTCATCTGGGACTCAATGGCAGAGTACATGGAGTTCACCTGATGCACGGCTCTTTGTACACAGCCTCAGCAGTCAACACCCAGAGGACTCCCAGGCCAGCTGCAAGAAAGTCCATGTTTGTGGTGCTGCCTGTATCTGCAGGCCCAGCCCACCACAGGCTCATCCACTCAGAGACACCAAGGTCTCCCTCTGTCACGCCCCTGCCCCACCTGGGAGTCCTCATGCCTAGCTGCTCTTTGAGGTCTCTTCTTTCTTTCTGTGGCGCCACACACTAAGCCAGCAGACACCAAAGAGAAATGAGAATGGGATTCTGGTCTCCTCTCTCCTCATCCTCCTGCTCACCCCCACCTCTCACATTCCCCATATCCAAAAGCCCAGCTGCAGCACAACCTGGAATCCATAGAGGAAAGGAGGAGGCCTCCCTCCACCCTCTCATCTCTATGGTGCAGGATGCAAAAGGGCTCCTAAGTCAGCTCATCCCGGGCAGGGAGCACACCCTCTAGCTGGGCCGGCATTTCTAGGGTCCAGAGAAAGCAGAACCTGGGAACAACCCTGTGCTACAGGTGGCTGCTGCCTCCTTTCCAGAAATGGGGTGTGCACTGCTGGCTCCTGGTCACTTGAAAGAGACACAAAATCAAGTCCCCCAGCCTAGGTGTGAAGTGGAAAGGGCCTGGCTGGGTCACACTTGAGGTAACAGCCCTCTCTGTGGGCAGCAAACTGCACTTGCTCTGACTAGCAGCCCACCCCTGTGAGCCTGCCTTCCCTACTGCCCAGGGTCAGCCCCAGCTGTCATTCTGGCCCCCTAGTACTGTGGCTCTCAGCTGGACACTAGCAGAGATGCAGTCTTACCAGCCCCTCAAAGAGCCATACAACTGTATAAGACACTAAAGAAAGGGCTGTGTTGTTGAGAGCCACAGCCAAAGGGGCCCCAGACAGCAGCCCCAGCAACATCTAGCTGATTGGCTCCTCTGCGGTGATGTTCATTGGGCTGTTTCCCTGCCCTTCAGACTGCCAGCTGATGATTGGCTCACAGCGGCCCCAGCAACATCTAGCTGATTGGCTCCTCCACGGAGCTGCTCATTGGGGGACTTCTTTGGCTCCGCCCATGCGACCCAGCCAATCAGCCTCTAGAACAGGAGGATTGTGGGAGGTGGTGAGGGTTGTGTGGGGGTGAGAGGCTTGTGGGAAGCCGGTGGTGGCAGTTGGGCTCTGAGGGGTTTTTCCTGAGGAGCTGTTTTGTTTGGCGTTTGTAGTTCTAAAAATAAAGTTTGTTTCTTTTGACAAGTGGCTCCTGAATTGTGCCCAGCCAGACTGCGGCATTTGGTGGCTCGCACGGGGAGCGACTGAGGGTAAGTAAACTGCTCGCCCCTGAGGGCAGGGCGAGAGGATGGATAGCCATTCTAAGTTTCCTTTTTTGTTTTGCTTCATTTTTGTTTTAACTTGCCTGTCCCTGGAGATGAGTGAGACGGAAGAAAAACCGCTCACATCTGAGGAAAAACTATTTGCGTCTGAGGAAAAACTATTTGCGTCTGAGGAAAAACTATTTGCGTCTGAGGAACAGATAGGGAGAAAGGACGGATGCACATGTCAGGAGGATAGAAAGGCTGTCATAATGATTTTGTGTGGTTCCATTTTTATTTCATTCTGTCTCAGTTTTGTTTGGGGTTATCTTGTTGGGTTGTATTATAGTAGAAATACGGGATCAGCAATTAGTAAAAAACAAACCGAAAGACTGTTAAGTAAATTGTTAGAGGAAGGAGGCATCGCAGTAAAATCAAGAACAGTCAGGGCATACGTTGATACAATACAACAATGTAGCCCATGGCTTTTTAAGGAGGAGTTGTTAGATATATCACAATGGAACCATCATGGTGAAGATTTAAAAAGAATAGAAAAGAACAACCCAGGGACTCTGCCAGTTGGCACATTGCCATTGTGGACGTTCGTGTCTGGTTTACTTAGTCCAAAGCCTTCAGTTCAGACAAAGGTAGAGGAAGGAGAAGACATAAAGATTCAAGTAAAAGAGAAGGTCTTTCGAGCTAGTGAGTCAGAGGAAGGAAGTTTAGAGCAGAAAAAGCCATCAGGGGAAAAGTTACAACAGGAGACTGCTAATAACACCTTTCTATCAGAGAGCGTAAGTGTCCAACCATCAGCACCACCTCTACAGGAGACTGCTACTAACAGCATTCTATCACCAGAGGACATATCAACAGCACCACCTCCATATGCTAGGAGACTCCCAACCCCCGCAGTTGATAGTTGGGATCCTGAGACAGGATCTCAAGTATGCCCTGTATTTGAGGTAGGAGGGCAGCAAATTTACCAGGGTTTAAATTTCAAAACAGTGAAGGAGCTAAAAGAGGCTGTAACAACCTATGGTCCTCAAGCACCCTTCACTGTAAGCTTGGTCGAATCCATTAACAACTTGAACATGACGCCAGCAGATTGGGCTAATATGTGTAAAGCTGTGCTAAATGGAGGTCAATACCTGTTATGGAAGGTTGCCAATGAGGAATTTTGCAAGGAGACAGCTAGGCGAAATGCAGCAGCTGGTTATTCTCAGAGAAATCTAGATATGTTGTTAGGAAAGGGACCTTATGAGGATCCGCAGCAACAAATTGCATATGATCCTGGCGTATACTCACAAATTGCTGTAGATGCAGTTAAGGCATGGAAGACTTTACAAGGACATGGAGGTTTACAAGGTCAATTATCTAAGATAATACAAGGAGCTAATGAACCTTACGCTGAATTTGTAGATAGGCTTATTCAAACAGCTACCAGAATTTTTGGGAATACAGAACAAGCAATGCCATTAATAAAACAACTGGCTTATGACCAAGCGAATCGTTGGTGCAGAGATATCATTAGACCATGGAAACAGGAAGATTTAAACACATATATTAAATTATGTAGAGACATTAATGAACAAGAGCAAGTCATGGCAGCTGCAGTAAAACAGGCTTTAGATGCCAGAGACATTAATGAACAAGGGCAAATTGTGTCAGCTGCAGTAAAACAGGCTTTATATACCAGGCCAAGAACATGTTACAATTGTCAACAAACAGGACATTTTAAAAGGAATTGCCCCATAGGAGGAGAGTTTAACAAAACTAGGTATCAAAGGAGTAGAATACCGGGTATTTGCCCACGATGCCGTAGAGGGAGACATTGGGCTAATGAATGCCGTTCTCAAACCACCATAGAGGGTACTCCATTACATTGGGCTAATGAATACCGTTCTCAAACCACCATAGAGGGTACTCCATTAAAAAACGAACAAGGACAAGGTGTTTATCCACAATATCGTGGACAAAGGCATCGGGCTCCGCTGCCAAAAAATGGACAGGGGGCCCCAATGCTCCAGGGCCCCAAACCACAAATATACGGAGCACTGGAGGAACCCAGCAACCCCATCAGGGTAGTGACCAGGACACATTGTCCATCAGATCCCTCATCAGACAAACCAGAGGGAGCGCAGGGTTGGACATCTGCGCCTCCGCCAGATCAGTACTAACTCCAGAGATGGGAGTTCAAATCATTCCCACAGGGGTAAAAGGACCTCTTCCCAAAGGAACAGTAGGCTTATTATTGGGACGCAGCTCTTCTACTCTAAAAGGACTTTTGATAAGTCCTGGGGTAATTGATCCCGATTATGAAGGTGAAATAAAAATTATAGCCAGTTCTCCAAAGGGTATATCAACAATTTCACCAGGAGATAGAATAGCACAGTTACTAATAATACCAAGCCTACATGATAAATTTTCCAGTCATGCTGTAGAAAGAGGTTCCAAGGGATTAGGCTCCACAGGTGTAGATTGGGCTATGCTTTCTTTAAATTTAGATTCTCGCCCCATGCTAAAACTAAATATTCAAGGACATGAATTTAATGGGCTACTGGATACAGGTGCAGACCTTAGCATCATCTCTCGTCAAGAATGGCCAAACCATTGGCCATTACAACAAGCCACTCAAACGCTTCGAGGCCTAGGAGTGGCGACTAATCCCGATAGAAGCGCAATGGTATTAGATTGGAAGGATCCTAAAGGATGTGAAGGAACTATACAGCCATATGTATTGGATCATCTTCCCGTAAATTTATGGGGACGAGATGTCTTAGATCAATTAGGTTTGACATTAACAAATAACATCAATCAAAATGCACCCACTATTATGGCTAGACAAGGTTTTAGGAAAGGAAAAAGATTAGAAAAACAAGAACAAGGTATAGCAGCACCAATACAATTAGATCAAGGAACAGACAGACATGGGTTGGATTTTCACAAAGGGCCACTGAGACAATAAAAATTACATGGAAATCAGAAAGACCAGTATGGGTTCCTCAGTGGCCCTTGACTAAAGAAAAGATACAAGTAGCCCATGATCTGGTCAAACAACAATTAGCAGAAGGACATATACAACCTTCCGTATCTCCCCATAATACTCCCATTTTTGTCATCAAAAAGAAATCTGGTAAATGGAGATTATTGCAAGACTTAAGAGCCATTAATAATGAAATGGTCATTATGGGACCTGCTCAATCGGGGATTCCTCAATTGTCTGCTTTGCCAAAAACTTGGTATGTTTTAGTTATAGATATTAAAGATTGTTTTTTTTTCAATTCCAATTCATCCTGAGGATAGTCCACGTTTTGCATTTACTATCCCTGCACTAAATCATGAAGGTCCTGATCAGAGATATGAATGGAAAGTACTCCCTCAAGGGATGGCTAACAGCCCAACTATGTGTCAAATTTATGTTAACAAAGTAATCCAGCCACTTAGAAATCAAAATCCTGAACTACAAATATTTCACTATATGGATGATGTATTATTAGCACACAAAGCTAAAAACACATTGCTAGAATGTTATGCCACACTTACAAATTTATTAAGAAATTATAATCTAGAGATAGCAATAGATAAAGTACAATTAAATTTTCCAATTGATTATTTAGGAGTTCTATTATCCTCAACCATGGTCCGTCCACCAAAAATTCAAATACGAGTAGATCAACTCAAATCACTTAATGACTTTCAAAAGTTATTAGGAGACATAAATTGGATAAGGCCTTATCTAGGTATTCCAACAGGAGAATTAGGACCTTTATTTGATATCTTAAAAGGTCCATCAGATCCAAATTCACCCCGAATGTTAACGCCTGAAGCAAGAAAGGCATTAAAAATCATTGAAACATATATGGAAAATATGCATTTGGATAGAATTGATATAAGTTTGCCTTTATTATTTATTGTACTACCAACAAAAAATATTCCTACAGGAGTATTTTGGCAAGAAGGTCCATTATTATGGATACATTTATCTTATTCTCCTAACACTATTCTTACTAGGTATCCTGAGTCTGTAGGACAATTAATACTCAAAGGAATAAAAACAGCAAAGGGAGTATTTGGAATTTCTCCCAATAAAATTATTACTCCATATACTATGAATCAAATTGATAAATTAGCTAATGAGTTAAATACTTGGGCAATAATCATGTGCAAATCTAATGTTTCATTTGATAACCACTTACCATCTAATCCTTTATTGTCTTTTTGGTCATTGCATCCTGTAATTTTTCCAAAAATGACAAGAAAAACACCTATCATGAATGCTCCAAATATATTCACTGATGGGTCAAATAATGGTACAGCAGCAATAGTTACACCTGATCAAACTTTTACATTTTTAGTACCCAAACAATCAGCTCAAAAGGTAGAGCTTAATGCAGTATTACAAGCTTTTGTGATGTTTAAAGATTCTGTATTTAATTTATTTTCTGATAGTCAGTATATAGTTAATGCTATAGTATCCCTTGAAGATGCTGGTAGGATTTCCCCTTCTTCTACTGTTTTCTCTTTGTTTTCCACTATACAAAGTTTAATCTGGGACAGAAAAGATCCATTTTTTATAGGACATATCAGGGCACATACAGGATTGCCTGGAGCCCTTAGTTTGGGCAATGATTTAGCAGATAAAACTACACATGACATACATATTTTCTCTACACTAGAAGAAGCTATAAATTTTCATAAAAGGTTCCATGTCAATGCTAATACTTTACAAAAGCGTTTTAAAATAACTAAGGAACAAGCTAGACAAATAATAAAACAATGTCAAAATTGTGTGACCTTTTTACCACAAGTTAATCTTGGAGTCAATCCTAGAGGATTGATACCTAACCATATTTGGCAGATGGACGTCACACATTTGCCAGAATTTGGAAAATTAAAATATTTGCATGTTACAGTTGATACTTCTTCTGGATTTTTGATGGGCTCCCTTCATGCCGGAGAAAAAACTAAAGATGTTATAGCTCATTGCTTACAAAATTTTGCCACTGTGGGCATTCCAAAACAGTTAAAAACAGATAATGCCCCTGGTTATACTTCTAGCTCTTTTAAACAATTTTGCTCATCATTTGGCATTACTCATATAACAGGAATCCCATACAATCCACAGGGACAAGGCATAGTTGAAAGAGCTCATCAAACTATTAAAATGTACTTATTAAAGCAAAAAGACGGAATTGGGAAGGGGTATATATTCCCCAAAGATAAACTTAAAATAACCCTTTTTACTCTAAACTTTTTAAATTTGGATTCATCAGGACTTAGTGCTGCAGAAAGGCATATGTGTCCAAAAAATGTACATAAGCCCAAGGTACTTTGGAAAGATATTCTAACAGGACAATGGAAAGGTCCTGACCCAGTAATTGTCTGGAGTCGGGGGTCTGTTTGTGTGTTTCCACAGGAAGAACAGCAGCTGATTTGGATTCCGGAAAGATCAACTAAAATCCTGACCCAGTGATTGTCTGGAGTCGGGGGCCTGTTTGTGTATTTCCACAGGGAGAACAGCAGCTGATTTGGATTCCAGAGAGATTAACTAAAGCGATTTCTACAGACCAAAAAGAAGATGATTTGGCTCAAATCCATAACAGCTGATAACCAAAACTCCAATTTGGCTATCCTTACATCTGTGACAGAACCAGGATGCTTTTTTCAATATCTATTTTATTATTGCCCTTTCTCATATCATGAAGTTCTATTTTGTTTTTTGAGCTCATACAGACCTAGGTTAATGTTTTGCTGATCAGTTCTATTTTTTTTTTTTTGACTATAGAGTTTTAAACATTGCAATGGAGATTTCACCTGTAAAAAGTTATAAGGCCTTTACTATTATGTTATGTGCTGTATGTATTATATTATGTGTGCACACTTGTGTTTTGTGTTATATGTTTGAATGTACGTATGTCCATATATCATATATGATGAGCGCTCATGAAAAAATGGATCCAAATATTTTTTTTTTATTCACGTGATTTAAATGGTTTAATTTAAATTGGGTAAATAACTATTAAGAATTGTTTTAATATGTAAACAAAAAAGAAGGTTAACAGATCTGTTTGTTTACTTTCACCTTTCCTTTTCATTATATTTAATAATTCTCTTCAAGATAATGTAAATTGTTAAGAAAATTGTTTTCTTTTAGTGTCTTCTGGAATGTTACACAATTTTTTCTTTAGCCATTATTGCCAGAATTCCTATCTTCATCCCAGTGCCGGTGAAGACAATGTAAATTGTTAAGAAAATTGTTTTCTTTTAGTGCCTTCTGGAATGTTACATAATTTTTTTCTTTAGCCATTATTGCCAGAATTCCTATCTTCATCCCAGTGCCGGTGAAGACAAAGATAAAACTAATCTACAGCTTCTGCAATAGCCATCACTGAACTGCTTGCAGAACTTGCCTAGACTATGTGCAGAACTTGCAGAACTTGCCTAGACTTGCCTAGACTATGCATTGTGAACTATCTGTTGGTGCAGCGACTTGTGGTAGTGTTGGGGTATTTTTGCTGATGATGTCATTGGTGGTACAATTTTTCCAACAAGAGCCATCAGTTGGCTTGGTGTATCTTCCTCCCTCTGCTTGTCATGACAAAGACCTCTCCACAGGTGTGGCTGTATACTGGACCAGTAGTCAATGATGGGTAAGATCCAATTACAATGGTACCAACCTAAGACAGGAGGCTGACGCCCTGAGGTCAGCTCATCCGAAGACGGGTAAGGACCATATGTAGTATTGGACAACCTAAGGCAGGCACGGTCCCCAAGCCACATGCTTGTTGTTTAAACAGAGAGGGGGCACAATTCAGGAGCCACTTGTCAAAAGAAACAAACTTTATTTTTAGAACTACAAACGCCAAACAAAACAGCTCCTCAGGAAAAACCCCTCAGAGCCCAACTGCCACCACCGGCTTCCCACAAGCCTCTCACCCCCACACAACCCTCACCACCTCCCACAATCCTCCTGTTCTAGAGGCTGATTGGCTGGGTCGCGTGGGCGGAGCCAAAGAAGTCCCCCAATGAGCAGCTCCGTGGAGGAGCCAATCAGCTAGATGTTGCTGGGGCCGCTGTGAGCCAATCATCAGCTGGCAGTCTGAAGGGCAGGGAAACAGCCCAATGAACATCACCGCAGAGGAGCCAATCAGCTAGATGTTGCTGGGGCTGCTGTCTGGGGCCCCTTTGGCTGTGGCTCTCAACACTGTGTTCCTCCAAAAATCTACTTTTGGAGTTGGTATTCGGGGCACTGCTACATATCACCCCCACATCATTAAACCCACAGAGGGGACCAAGTGGCCTGACACCATGCTTGCCCACACCCAATTATTTATATGCTCACTGTCTGGACAGGCAAGAAAGCTTGGGACCAAGGCTGGGTCCACAGATGTGACAGAGCCAGAGGATTACAGATCCTGCCTTTCTCCATGCTATCTAACCCACAAAACTCACCAGAGGGGGCCGGGCCTCTGCGAGTGAGGCCTTTCTGGCTCAAGTCCATGTGCTAGGAACTTCCAAGTGGTTGGGGAACTCTGGTTTTCTGGTCATCAATGCTGAATTCCCCACAACGTATGCCCAGACAAGGTGTCCTTGGCCTATGTGCTGGAAGCACATGCAGAAATTTCTGACTTGGCCTAGTGGGTGTGCCTGTTGAGTATGATCCTGTGTGCACAGGAGCTAGATGAGGTGGGGAACAAAGGAGGGATTCCAAGGTTCATCTCATTAGCAAGGTCTCCCTCACTCAGCTCCAGGCAAGGAGGTAGAGCTGAATCAGGCAGAAGCAGAGTGCGGGGGTGGGGAGGATTGAGAATGGTCAGGCCCCTGGGGGAAGAGCTGGAGGGAGGAGACTAAATACCCAAGGTGTGCAGCCCAATGTGTCAGGGGTCGCCTGACCAAGTTAGCATTCAGGCTCCACTTTCCATCCTAGCTGCTGACTGGTGAGGAGGCAGGAAGTACGCCAAGTGTGACCAACAGGGACTGGCACCTACCAGACATTTTTTTGATGTCAGCCCTGACTACAGAGATTGCCAATGGACATTTCAATGACAATGGGCTCCCAAAGACAACCCCTCAGCAAGGAGCAGAAGGAAACAGGAAGTGTGGGCTAGGGCAAGAGAAGGGCAGTGTGAGAGGAGGAGGAGGAGGAGGAGGACAACCACTTGGGCCTGTGAGAGTGCATCTCTCTTTGGCCCATTATCATCACTGGCTTGCCTTTCCATGGCTGAGATAAGGGAAGTGGAGCACATCAGAGGTCAGCAGAGGACCTGGCATGTGAAGGAAATTCTCCTTGTTATGGACATTGGCACATCTGCCTGGGTCTCCTGGTTCCCTAGAGTTTCTGGGCCTGGCCTGGTCTCCTCCTTTGGGGCCAGCTCGTCCTCATCAGCTATATCATCCCATCATCCTACTTTTTGTGCCTCTCTTGGGCTTCCCCCAGGTCTGGCCATTCTTTGGACCACTGGCGTGTCTCAGAAGGGTAGCAGAAGTCTGCTGCACAAACACCCAGCTTGGGGCCAGCGCTCCTCTCCCATGGAAGCCTGCCTGTGTCCTCACAAATGGCAGACAGTTCATCCACCCAATTTTCTGCAGATAGGAATCTCTAGGTGCTGCAGTGATCCTAACCAGTCAGCTGTTGGATGGTATTCATGAGCTGTACAGGGAAGTGGAGCACATAGTTCAGATCATCCCCCTTCTGGTAAGCCCAGGAGCCAAGCCTGCCTTCTCAGCCATGAAACACCGCCCCTGTCACCTCTGTCTCTTCCCACTGGGCTTCCAAGTCAAACTCATAGCCCTCAGTGTCTGAGAGGATGCCCTTGTCCTCCTCACTATGCAGTGGCCCCATTGAAGGCCCAGGCCCAGTCCCTGGCCCCGTGTGTCTCTAGGACCTGTAGGACAAACACCTATGGGCTTCTCACCGTCTGGTCCAAAAGTGTCTCCCTGAACTGAAGCCTCATCAGTGGAGTTCATGTCACCAGTCCCAGCATCAAGGTTTGAGGAGAGAGAATATAAGGATGGCCTTAGGTCTTAGCCTAAGCAACTCCATTTTAAAAGTCCAGTTTGAAACCTGCAGTCTCACCAGGCACACCTATGGAGCCTCCAGTATGGCCCTCTGGCACAAACAAGTCACTTCTTCCCACCTGACAAACTCTGGCATGTTGACCTCACCCCATAAGGGAGAAAGGCAAGAAAATCAGGGTGGGGACCACCAGACCAGATGCTTTAACCCCAAGGCAAATGATGTCACTGAGAAACCCAGTGGCAGCTGATAGGGATTGAAAGAGTGGTCAGAAGCCCCAAAACTTAGTATAAGTGATAGAGCAAATGAACAGACATTCAGACAGTCCACACTGATGCCCTCATGCTGGAGAGCCTGATGAGGACCTGGACTGACACCCCAACTCTTCTCATCCTTTGCCTGATCCTCTGCATCCTCCTCACTTCCCTCAAACCTTACAGTCAAATCTTGACCATGGTGAGAGCCACGACTTCTCCCTACAACTCTCTCCTCAACCAGCTCCACCCCAGGAGAAGCCTACCTTAGTTCCTGATCTGATCACCTCAGTCTGAGTAAGTGTGCATCTGCTGGACTTAAAGCCTAAGGCTTGAGACTTTTGATCTGACACTTGAGCTTAGCATGCAGAGGGAATGTCTGTCATGGGCCTGTCATGATTAAGTGTGTTTGCAGGGCTTAGAATTAATCTAGAATTGTTTGCTGTGAATTGATTATGTCTATTGCAATGTCTAACATTAAGGGTTGTCATTTCTTGATTAAGAACCTATAGAGTGAAATTGTATTAAATAATTTGAGTGAATAAAGCATTGACTAGGGTAGAAGTGTGTGGATATTCTTTGTTTCTCCCCTTCAACTGCATAAGTCGCACCTTTTGCCATTGTGACAGATGGTCACCAGAGTCACAGCAAGAGCAGCTAGTGCTTTCAGAACTCCATCACCACAGACAAGGCAGGAGATCCTCTCAAACACAGCCTGGCTTCCCGTGCCTTGGGTGCCCACATGGCTGCCTTCTCATTGGTCCTCCCCCAGCCAATCAGCACGCCCCTTTCTGGGGCATCCCTCCAGGCCCTCAACAACAGCACTGCCGTGGATCTCTGGTTATATTGGCTCTTGGCAAGCCAGTTCAGACTGTGGGGTGGCGTCGTAGGTGCAGTACCAACGCCCACCTGCCATTTCCTGTCCCAGCTTTTCTTTTTTTAAAGCTTCTGACCTACAGAGGAATTGCAAGCAAAGAGCGAGGAGGCCCCATATATATCCTTCATCTGGACTCGCCAGTTGTTAACACTACATCCCATTAGTTTCATCACCCCACCTGTTTTATGGTTTTGAGTATTTTTATCTCATTTCATTTTATAGTATTTTTGTTTGTTTGTTTGTTTCACCAGTGATGGAACCTAGAAGTACTTTACCAAAGAGCACATTCCCAGCCCTTTTATTTATTTATGTATTTATTTATTTAGGTAGTGGAGTACTGGGGATTGAACTCAGGGGTACTCCATAATGGAGCCACATCCCCAGCCCTAGTTTGTATTTCACTTAGAGGCAGGGTCTCACTGAATTGCTTAGGGCCTAAGTTGCTGAGGCTGGCTTTGGACTCGAGATCCCACTGCCTCAGACTCCCCAGCTGCTGGGATTACAGGTGTGCACTACCATGCCCAGCCCCAGTCCTTTTTTATTTTTAATTTTGAAACAAGGTCTTCCTAAGTTGCTTAGGGCCTTGCTAAATAGCTGAGGATGGTTTTGAACGTGCAATTCTCCTGCCTCGGCCTCCCAAGCTGCTGGATTACAAACAATTGCCACCAACCCTTGTCTCATTTTATATTTTTAAGGGATGGGGTCTTGCTGCACTGCCATGGCTGACCTCTTTCTCTTGAGTTCCAGCAAGCCTCCTACCTCAGCCACACAAGTGGCTGGAACTACTAGTAAATGCTACTACTGTTCCTATGTTTGTCATTTGTGCCTATAATGAATCATTTGAGTCACTTGAAAACATTATGATGCATCACCCTTGAATATGTCAGCATGTATCTCAGAATGATCTCCTACCACCTTGGTGCAATTATCACACTGAGACCATTTCTCCTTGAGATGATATTGAATAGTGGTACAGTTTTAACTTTAAATAGTACCACTGTACCACTATTATGCCCTCTGCTTTCATGAGTTTGAATATTCAAGTTTCACATACAAATGAGATCATGAGTATTTGCCTTCCTGTTCCTGGCTTCTGTGACTTAACATAATGTCCTCCAGGTTCACATGTTGTCACAAATGATAAGGATTCCCTATTGAAGACTGAATAGTATTCTATCCTGCACATGTATACAGTTTTCTTTGTCCATTCATCCATTGATGGACACATAACTTAATTCCATGTCTTGACTGTTGTGAGTGGTGCTGTAATGAACAGGGATGTGCAGGTATCCCTTTGACATAGTGATTTCATTTCCTTTTGATTTACATCTAGTAGTGGGATTGTTGAATCATGCAGTAGTTCTAGTTATGAATTCTTAAGGAATATACATAATGCATTCCATTATGGTTGTATTAATTACGTAAATTCCCACCAACAGTTTCAAGGGTTCCATTTTCTCCATGTCCTTACCAACATTTATAAACTTTTTTTTTGGACTTGTAATTGAAACCAAGACCTTGTGCGTGGTAAGCGACTACTTAGCTACATTCCCAGCTCTTTTGTAAAATTGTATTTTGAGACAAGATCTCAATATGTTGATGTTACCTGGGCTGCTGTCAAAACTGTGATCCTCCTCCATCAGCCACCTAAGCAGCTGGGATTACAGGCATGTGCCACTGCACCCAGCTCTTTCATCTTTTTCATAAGAGCCAGCTACTAGGTATAAGGGAATATCTCATTGAATTTTAATTTACATTTCCATGGTGATGAATGATACTGAACAATTTTTCATACACCTTTTAGCCATTTGTATGTTTTATTTTGAGAAATGTCTATTCAAGTCCTTTGCCCATTTTTTCATCTGGTCTTTTCCTTTATATTGAGCTGTTTGAGTTCCTCATATATTGTGGATATTACCTCCTTATAAGATGGAAGGGTATAAATATTGTACCTCTTTCCTATAAATTGTCTTTTCACTTTGCTTATTTGTTTCTTTGGTTGTGCAAATGCTTTTTAGTTTGATGTGATCTCAGTCCATTTCTGCTTTTGTTGCCCATGCTTTTGGGGTCCTATCAAAAATTTCACAGCATTAACCAATGCCATGGAGATTTTCCTTTGTGTCTCTTCTAGTAGTTTTATAGATATAGGTCTTTTTTTTTTTGAGAGAGAGAGAGAGAGAGAGAATTTTTAATATTTATTTTTCAGTTCTCAGCGGACACAACATCTTTGTTGGTATGTAGTGCTGAGGATCGAACCCGGGCCGCAAGCATGCCAGGCGAGCGCGCTACCGCTTGAGCCATATCCCCAGCCCTAGATATAGGTCTTATGTTTAAGTCTTTAATCCATTTGAGGTTGATTCGGTATACAGTCTGAAATAAAGGTTCAATTTAATTCTTCTACACATCATTTATTGAAGAGACTATACTTTCCCCTTTGTGTGTTCTTGGCATCTTTTGTCAAAAATCATTGTAACTGCTGGGCGTGATGGTACACACCTGCAATCCCAGCAGCCTGGGAGGCTGAGACAGGAGGATCACAAGTTCAAAGCCAACCTTAGCAAAAAGGAATGCTAAAAACCTCAGTGAGACCTGTCTAAATAAAATACAAAATAGGGTTAGGGATGTCACTCACTGTCAAGTGCTCCTGAGTTCAATCTCTGGAACCCCAAAAAGATAATATTAACAAATGGCCTTCTAAAATTGTGTCCTCACGTGGTCTTCTGTGTATATCTGTGTCCAAATTTCCTCTTATATAGATAGCACTCATCTTGATTCCAGCCCCATCCCAATAACCTCATTTAAACTTCATTACTTGTATAAAAACCCTATCTGCAAATAGAGTCACATTCTTAAATACTGAGGGTTAGGGTTTCCACGTGTGAGTAATGAGGGGCAGGGGGGGGGGGCATGTTGGGAAGAGATTGAATAACATATTTAAAAAAAAAAAACCCTTCTCGACATCTTTGGAAAGTGACTGAGGCAGGGGAAAGTTATAGGTTTGAGATCCAGTGAGGGAGGATACTCAAAAAGGCGAGTCCAATCTGTGGGTATGGTTTTGTTCTTGGGGTATCTGATAATTGCAAAAGTGGCAGCTGAAAGTTTGAGAAGATGAGCAGAGCTGTCCTATTCTAGAGGAATGCTTGGGCAAAAATTGGAATCCAGGGCCTGCCAAGAAGGTTGCCAGGACACACACACCATGTTTTGGTTTGCAGTCCTGAAGAGCTACACCCTAGCTAGGAGGTGGGGAAATCCAAACTAGACCAGCTCCAGAAGAAACTAAAGCCCACCTCCAAATCATCCGAAGCTTGCAAATGGAATTACAGTAATTCTGGTTTTTAATACCCAGAGATGCCTGCTAAGAGTACGGGTGAGGCCCTTCTGAATGAAGAAAACATCCTTCTGGGCCTCAAACTCGCATTTCATAGGCAGTGCTTAGCATTGAGTGCAAAGTAACTGGCTGAACAAGGAGAAAAGGTCACACCTTTGACCACCAAGGAGAGCAACAGACAATAGCAACAAACCTGTGAGAATCTAGGTAGCGGAGTCAGGAGACACAGGTACTAAACTTCTGTTCATATGGGCTCTATGTTCAAAAGGTGATGGGCTGCCTTCCTTCGGGAAGCTTTAGGGTTGGTTCTACTCAGTTGCCTTTTTCAGGAGGCTTCCTGTATTCTTTGGCTTGTCTTCAGAGCCAACAAGAGTTGGTCTGAGTCCTTCCCACACTCAGGCTCTTCTTCTCACTCCGTCTTCCAATTTTAAGGATTCTTATAATTACACGGAGCCAAATAACCCGGGATACTCTCCCTACTTTAAGGTCATCTGATTATCAGTCTCAGTTCTCTCTTCTGCCTGATTCCCCTTTGCCCTGTGCATTGGTCTCCTTGGGCTGCCATAAGAGACTACCACAGTCCAAGTGGCTAAACAACAGACATTGGTTTTCTCATGGTTTTGGATATGGTACGTTCAAGGTCAAGGTGCCAGCATGCTTGGTTTCTTTGGAAGCCTCTCTTCCTCTCTTCCTGTGTTGCACATGTCCATATTTTCACTGTACCCCACAAGGCCTTTCTGTGCGCACAGATTCTTGGTGTCTTTTCTTCTTAGAAATGCCACCAGTGCTATTAGATTAAGGCTCCATACTCATCACATCATTTCACCCTAATGATCTTCTTTGGGGCTCTATCTGCAAATACACTGGTGTTATAATGGACTTCAACCTATGAATTTAGGACTGGGGAGAGACAATTCAGTACACAACCCTGTTTAACCAATCACTGTCACGGGTTGCAGGGATAAAAATATGGAAATATTCTTAGAGCTATCACATAGCTGCTAGCTACCACAGAACCAGATCTGCAATCACGTATATATACAAAGTTCTAAAAGAGTAAAAAGCTGACCATAATATTTTGGAGTACTCCATGAATAAAGAAGTGATTACAATAAAAGATAGGATAGCTGTTGTTTGTGGGTGAGGATAAGGTAGGTGTTCTTCATACATGTATGTATGGCCTCAGATCCTCAGCCAGGCCTTGGCCCCTACATCATCTTCATCTTGATTAATCTGCCAAAATGAAACCCCAGGCAATTCCAGCCTGCTGGGATGGGGAGATTGCCCCTTACCATCTTTGCCAGCTTTTAAAATTCCTCAAACTTTATGCCGATGATGGACACTTGGGTAGGGCCCTCTAAAGTTGGCCAAGAAGCAAGGGCTCCCATTGGACTAGTCTACCACTGTTGTAAGAGCTTCATCAAGACCTTTGTTTTCACCCTATTAGTATCTGCTATATTCATCTTTCTTTCCTTTCCACAATAGTAAGTCACTACAGCTCTTAGTGAGTTTTGGTTACAGTGGTTTCTCTTTGTCACTTTCAAAGGTTTCCATCACCCATGGTCAATGTCAACCATGGTCCAAAACATTAAGTGTTAATTTCAGAAATAAATAATTCACAAGTATTAATTGGCACTCCTGTGGGAAATCTTTGCACTGTCTGCTCCATCTCACCAAGAAGAGGAAACCTCTGTTTGTCTAGCTTACCCTGCTACCCAGGCAACCCATCCTTGAGTCACTTTTTTGGTTACCAGGCTGACTGTGGAGATATTGCAGTGCTTGTGTTCAAGTAGCTCTTCCTTTACTTAATAATGGCCCCAAAGGACAAGAGTAGTGTTCCTGACAATTCACATATGTCACAGAGGAGCCCTGCAGTACTTGCTCTAAGTGAAAAAAAAAAAAAAAAGAGTACAACTTTTGAGAGAGACAGATTCCATTCTTAACTTTTATTTCAATATGTTGTTGTAATAATTCCATTTTATTAGTAATTATTTTCATTAATCTTTCACTATGCCTAATTTATTTTTTTTATTTTTTATTGGTTATTCAAAACATTACAAAGCTCATGATATATCATCTTTCATACATTTGACTCAATTGGGTTATGAACTCCCATTTTTACCCCAAATGCAAATTGCAGAATCACATCGGTTACACATTCACATTTTTACATAATGGCATATTAGTGACTGTTGTATTCTGCTACCTTTCCTATCCCCTACTATCCCCCCTCCCCTCCCCTCCCATCATCTCTCTCTACCTCATCTGCTGTTGTTCAATTCTCTCCCTTGTTTCCCCCCTTTCCCCTCACATCCTCTTCTATGTAATTTTGTGTAACATTGAGGGTCTCCTACCATTTCCATATGCTTTCCCTTCTCTCCCCCTTTCTCTCCCCCCACTCATCTTTGTTTAATGTTAATCTTTTCCTCATGCTCTTCCTCCCTGTTCTGTTCTTAGTTGCTCTCTTTATATCAAAGAAGACATTTGGCATTTGTTTTTTAAGGATTGACTAGCTTCGCTTAGCATAATCTGCTCTAATGCCATCCATTTCCCTGCAAATTCTATGATTTTGTCATTTTTTATTGCTGTGTAGTACTCCATTGTGTATAGATGCCACATTTTTTAATCCATTCATCTATTGAAGGGCATCTAGGTTGGTTCCACAGTCTAGCTATTGTGAATTGTGCCACTATGATCATTGATGTGGCAGTATCCCTATAGTATGCTCTTTTAAGATCCTCAGGGAATAAATAGTCCAAGAAGGGCGATAGCTGGGTCAAGTAGTGGTTCCATTCCCAGCTTTCCCAGGAATCTCCATACTGCTTTCCAAATTGGCCTTACCAATTTGCAGTCCCACCAGCATTGTACAAGTGTACCCTTTTCCCCACATCCTCGCCAACACTTATTGTTGTTTGACTTCATAATGGCTGCCAATCTTACTGGAGTGAGATGGTATCTTAGGGTGGTTTTGATTTGCATTTCTCTGACTGCTAGAGATGATGAGCATTTTTTCATGTACTTGTTGATTGATTGTATGTCCTCCTCTGTGAAGTGTCTGTTCAGGTCCTTGGCCCATTTGTTGATTGGGTTATTTGTTATCTTATTGTTTAATTTTTTTAGTTCTTTGTATATTCTGGATATTAGGGCTCTATCTGAAGTGTGAGGGGTAAAAATTTGTTCCCAGGATGTAGGCTCTCTATTTACCTCTCTTATTGTTTCTCTTACTATGCCTAATTTATAAATTAAAGTATATGTGCATATAGGAAAACATAGCATATATATGGTTTGGTACTATCTGAGATTTCAGGCGTCCACTGGGAATACTGGAATGCATCCCCTGTAAATAAGAAAGGACTACTATGTATGTTGAGTGCTTTTTCAGAAAGTAATTTTACTATTTAAAATATCCTTAATAACATAAAATTGAAAAAAAACCATAAAATTGTACATATCGATGGAGTGCCACATCCATTGTACAATGTTTACGTCATTGTATGATGTTTAAATCAGGTTGAACACATCAGTCTCCCCAAACATTCATCATTTCTTCATGGTGAAAAGACTCAAAATCTTTTCTTCTAGTTTTTTGAAATATACAGTACATTATTGCTATCAACATTCACCCTACTTTGTGTGAGAAATAGAAAGTCTGGTGGTCCATTTTCAAATATAGTATTCAACCCTAATTGGATCTAATGGCAACCATTTTAATTATAGTCCTTCCCTTTTGCCAAGTTTACAATTATCCAATCACATAGATTGTACTTCTGAGTCCTCCAATCAGGGAGAAGGGCAGCACTGCATAAGGTATATAAAAAGGCGGAGTACACACTCCTGTGTTCTTAGTAGCCAGGTTCCAGTAGCACACCCTTCCAGCAGAATAAAGGTTTGCCTTGCCCACCCACTTTCAAGCACTGTTTGATTTCTTGTAGCACCTCATTATTTCTAACACTCGAAAGTATGTGCACCAGATCTTTTTACTCTTATTGAACTATATCTTGGTACTCACCGATGAAGCTTTCCCCATTCCTTCTTCCTCCCTACTTCTCCCCAGCCTCTGCTAACTACTGTTATACTCTCAACCCCTATGAGATCACTTTTTTTAGATTCCACATATGAATGAGACCATGTGGACTTGTCTTTCTGTGCCTGGCTTAGTTCATTTAAGATAATTATCTCCAGTTTAGTCCATGATGTTTCAAATGACAGGATTTCCTTCTCTCTTATGAATGAGTAGTATTCCATTATGTATATGTACCTCGTTTTCTTTATCCATTCATCAGTTGATGGACACTTAGAGTTGTTTCTGTTTCTTGGCTATTGTGAATAGGAATGCAGGTATCTCTTTGGTATGCTGATTTCTTCTTCACTGGATATGTACCCAGTAGTGAGCTTGATGGAGGGTTTTAAATTCAGACTTAGAAATGACCCTACACCAGGAAAGTTAAAGAGGAAGAGAGAGACTTTAAGGGTCCCAGTTATATATTGTGAATAAGGCAAGTGATCCAGGTGAAGACAAGAGCCATAGCTGAGGTCTAGATAGAAGTAGAGTGGGATAAAAGAAACAAGTGAAGGAAGAGAGTCTGAAACCTAGGATCAATTCAAGGGCAGAGATAACAGTGGCAAAAGAGACAAGGAAGAGGGCATAGATCCAGATGGGAGGAGGGGGAGCAGTAGGAGTACATCTCCAGATTACAGAAAGTGTTGGGAAAAGTATAAAGGGCAGCCGTACCCCAGAGAAAAAACCCCAACATGGCGCCTAAGGACTTCTTCTTCCTACCTTCTTCTTTTCTGCAGTGGCGCGAAAAGTTCCCGCCCTTGTGAACTCTCCCGCCGGCGCCAATTTCAAACCTCGCTGGCGGGGAACCTTAGCCCCAATGAGAACTAATTCCTGGGCGAGGGAGCTGATATCTGGAAGAACTTGCCAATAAACGGGCGGCCTGCCATTTGTCTAAGCCCTACCGTCTCCCCTTTAGTTCTATATAAGCACACAGCTTTTTGCAATAAAATTGCAATTCTCCCCGCGAAGTGTCTTTGCGTGGGGAATTCTTTCAGAAAGGACTGTGTGAAAACTTAGTCTTGCACCAGAATAGCCAATTTGGAATAGAATGGTGGGCCCAGAGAAAAGCAAAATTAACTTCTCAGGAGCAGTAAAAGCCAGAAGTTTGCCCTCTGTAGGGCCATTCAGATCCATCCAGGCTTCCTGATTCCTACCTTGTTTTTCCATGGTGGTTGGAGTCAAATCTGAGTTTGCTAGAACCACAAACAGTATTAACTACCATCCAGATCCCTAGCACCAAATTTTGTTACCTGACAATGCATTCATCTGTTCTTATTTTCTCAAAAGAAAGATTTCAGACAAGAGACAGAAAAAGCATAAAATATTTATTTAGTGAAATGAAAGTACACTCCAGGAACGTGGAGAGGCCATTCCAAGAGAAGAAGCAGTATGAGGTTTTCCACTTGGCAGGTTTTTATATTTGGTTTGGAAACCTCTATCCTCATATATTATGTATATGAGATGTTTACCAAATTTTCCCACCATGGCTTAGTGCCTCTGTGCTCTGATCATGTTCTGAAGTTGAAAAGTCTCTTAGACCGCTTCCACTGTTTTTTTTGTTGTTGTTGTTGTTGTTGTTGTTGTTTGTTTGTTTGTTTGTTTTTGTTTTATGAACAAATCTGAGCTGGGTATGGTGGTGCATGCCTGTAATCTCAGCAACTCTGGAGGTTAAGGCAGTAAGATCACAAGTTCGAGGACAGTCTCAGCAACTTAGTGAGACCCTTTCTGAAAATAAAAAATAAAAAGGACTGGGGATATGACTCAGTGTTTAAATACCATTAGGTTCAATCTCAGAACATAGTATCCAGCAGTAAAAGAGGCAGTTTACAGGCAGGGATTTTTGTAACTCTAGGTGGAGTGATCCACCTTATTCATCAGGCACAGTGGCACATGCCTGTAATCCCAGCAGCTCAGGAGGCTGAAGCAGGAGGATCACCAGTTCAAAGCAAGCCTCAGCAAATTAGCAAAGCCCTAAGCAACTCAATGAGACCCTGTTTCTAAATAAAATATTTTAAAAAGAGGCCAGGGATATGGCTCAGTGGTTAAGTGCCCCGGGTTCATTCCTGGGTACCAAAAAAAAAAACAAAAAAAGTGATTCTTATTCTCCTTCCTTCATTCCCCTTGCTCCTATCTATCTACATACTCTAGTTGCAATTAATTTTGGTGTTTGGATTAATGTTTAAATTCCAAGAGACCTTAATTAACTATTTAAAATGTATTTATAGGCAGAAAGATCAAAAGAGGGAAAGGAACTGGAGGGTGGGGAGAGGGAAGGGGAAGGAGAGGTACTGGGGTCTGAATTAGAACAAGGTATATTCCATGCTTTTATAATTATGTCAAAATTGATTCTACTGTCATGTATAACTAAAAAACAATAAAAAATAAAATCTAAAAAATGCATTTATAGGTAAGATCCAGCACTTTGGCAGTGACTAATCTGTTCTTAGCAACATTTACAAAACAGACTGAGTTAAAGAACAAAGATTTTATGTTTTATCAAGATAATTTCCCATATTTTCTGCTTATTTTGTTATGTTTTTGATTGCTTAAATGAAAATTAAGTCCTACAAGAGTTAGAGTTTACCTGGGCATGGTGATTCAGGCCTATAATCCCAGAAACTCAGGAGAATCAGAAATTTGAGGACAACCTGGGCAACTTAGAAAGAATGGTCCTCTTTCTTTTCTTTCTTTTTTTTTTTTTTGTTCTTTCTTTATTTCTTTTTTTTTTTAACAAACAGTAAGAAAAATGGTGTTTGTTTCATTTTTTCTTCCCAGTGACTCAATTTTAAACAGCATTTTGTATTATTCCTATCACTTTTTGCATGGTGTCATTTAGGTAACAAACAGAAGAAAAGAGGTTGAGGATGTAGCTCAGTGGCAGAGCTCTTGCCTAGCACGTGCATGCCCCTAGGTTTTATCTCTTGTGAGTTGTGGAGGCTGGAAGTCCAAGATCTTGGCACCAAGATCAGGTGAGGCCCTGTTTCAAGACCTTTTCTTAAAAGAAAAAAAAATAAATAAAAAGGTCTGGGGGTGTAGTTTAGTGGTAGCACCCCACTCAGTTCAATTACCAGTAACACACACACACACACACACACACACACACACAGGCTAATGTTTATTCAAATTTTTATTTGTTCCATAGTCTCTTTTTGGATTATAACTTTAGTTAAATGAACTGCTATTTTTATAATGATGGGATATGCTTTATTGATACAAATACTCTAAAGCTTAAAAATGTGATAGTCCAGATATAATATTAAATCATGATTGTTGTCTTAATATATTATAAATATAGTTTTACTAAATTGATAAGCTCTGTGTGTTAATAATACCTTATATATTATTTGTAGTCATTTTAGTTTACACGAGCCATGTCTCTGAAGTTAATAGGGAGTAATTCTGTTTTATTCATTGTTCATCTCAAAAGGAGCTTAAAGGGCTGGGGTTGTGGCTCAGTACTAGAGCGCTTGCCTTGCATGTGTGAGGCACTAGGTTTGATCCTCAGCGCCACAAAAAATAGATAAATAAAATAAAGATATTGTATCCAACTACAACTAAAAAAATATTTTTAAAATATCGAGCTTAACATTAAATATTTTGGTAAAAGATTTGTATAAGACTGGCTATTTAGAAAAAGGTTTTATTATCAGGCGTGGTGGCACATGCCAGTAACCTCAGAAATTGGAGAAGCTGAAGCAGGAATATTGCAAATTTGAAGCCAGCTTCAGCAACTTAGTGAGATCCTGTCTCAGGGTAAAAAAATACAAAGGACTAGGTATGTAAATGTAACTCAGTGGTAAAACACTCCTGTGTTTCATCCCCAGTACAAAAAAAAAAAAACTAGAATAAGAAATAAAAATGTTTTCTCAGTTGCACTGTTTGTATTGGATTTTGTTTACATAAATATATATATATATTCTTAATCGGTAAAATAACATTAATTCTTGTAGTCTGTATTCAAGGTTTTTGCATTTCTGTGAAATGTACCTAAATTCAAAAGATAAAGTATGAAATGTGGTGTTAAACTTTCTACCCAGATGATGATTAACCTTGACTGAATAAGATCTATAGCCAAAACAGGCACTCTTTTTTTTTTTTTTTTTTTTTTTTTTTTTTTTTTTTTTTTTTTTTTTTGTACCGGGGATTGAACCAGGGGCACTTAACCACTGAGCCACATGCCCAGCCCTTTTTAAAATATTTTATTTAGATACAAGGTCTCTCTGAGTTACTTAGGGCCTCGATAAGGTTTTGAGCTGGGTTTGAACTTATTATCCTCCAGCCTCAGACTCCCAAGCTGCTGGAATTACAGGTATATGCCATCATGCCTGGCAAAAACAGACACTCTTTAATGCAGAACTGACTCTTTAATGCAAAACTGGACTACGTTTTACAGGCAAGTTGATTTTCTTTGATTAAATAAAATGATAGAACTGAAGAGATTTTTTATTTTTTTTTTAGTTATAAATGGACACAATACCTTTATTTTATTTATTTATTTTTTATGTGGTGTGAGGATCAAACCCAGTGCCTCATATATGTGAGGCAAGCACTCTACCACTGAGCCACAATCCCAGCCCCAAGAGATTATGTTTGTTAGTTCAAATCTACAATACAGACTGGATTGATTTGTTTTATTAATGTTTTATATTTTCTGGCCTAAGAGTTAATCTTTCCAAAAATCTTCTGTTGCTTAAAATTGGCTAAAAATGGGTCTTCTGACACTGACTCCCAAACTGCCACTTCTCCATCATGGGACCACTCAGATCAAAGGATGGGACAAGGCCCTGAACCACAGGACCAACATATTTGGCAAATAATCAGCAATGTCTTCAGAGGAAATCATTCAGAGACAAGGGGAAATCACTTGCAGTCCCTTGTCAACCCCACTAAAAGTCAACTGCCAGATAGAAGTTCATTGGATTAGACAAAGGGGAATGAAGGGAAGGGGATTAGGAATAAGAAAGACAATGGAATGAATAAGACATAACTTTCTTATGTTCATATATGAATACATGACCACTGTAACTCCACATCATGTACAACCACAAGAATGGGATCCTAATTAGAATGTTATACTGTATGCATGTATAATACATCAAAATACACTCTATTATCATGTATTGCTGAGGGCCATTGCCAAATAGGAATGACGCATCGAAATTTCCTTGCCAGCGTACCCCATGTTAAATGGACTTGCCTTGGAAATTCGCTGTGACATTGCATGTGTGTTTGAGAAAGGTGACCCTGCTCAAGGACCAGGGTGGATCCAGGTTTAGGGTGTATCCTGCAGGTTTTAGGAAGTATCCCGCTCCTTGGGTTTAGGGCATTCCCGGTTTAAGACAAGTTTAAGGCGTTCCCGGTTTAAGACAATCTTGGGTTTAGGGAAGTTCCAGGTTTAAGGTGTACCCTGGGGGGAGGGGGGGGGGAATAGGGCGTATCCTGCTGCCTCAGGCACGCCCGATCCTTGAGTTCCCGTTGAGTTCTCATGAGATTCAGAAAGTATTGGAAAAGAAAGCCTCATGGAGTAGGTGAATTGGGCGGCGGCAGAACTGGGATTTCCCCAGAACGTGTGTAGAGTCCGGTGTGAGTTCAGGAATAAAGAATTGCTGTTTGAATCTACAAGGTGTGTGGTGGCTCGTGATCTTGTGCCCAGCCAAGACTGCAGGAATGTATATCTAAAAAGAACAAATTTTTTAAAAAGTTCTCAACAAACTTAGAAACTTTTACATCCTGATAAGAGATATTCAAGAAAAATCCCTGCTGTAGACATCGTATCTATCCATAAAACATCAAAAGTCTTCCCTTCAACATCAGAAAGAAGGCAAGGATGTCCACTGTTTACACCTATTCAAAGTGGTATTACAGGTTTCAGCCAGCAAGATAAGGAAGTGAAGAATAAAAAACAAAGATTTGGAAAACTGGAAATCAAACTGTTATTATTTGCTTATGACGTGATTATATTGAAATCCAGAAAGAATATAAACAAACTATCCAAATTAATATTTATAAACTGAAAGTTATGAAATAAATACAGAAAAGCTAAAAGAAAAATCAACTTCCAGGAGGTTAGGGAGACTTCTTATGCAAACTAACACTATCGTCTTTCCCCTAGACAAAGCTGTTAATATATTTCACATTTTGCCTCCTTCAGGAATAAGAGTCTGATTATATTCAAGTTCCTCAATAGTATATACACACCAGTCTAACAATAAACTATCAGCCAAGTGACACGGATCTTCATTCCCCTAAATATTGAGAGATGAACTTTATGGGGGGGATTGAAACAGAACCCTGTAAAATTAAAATCAATTTCCTGATAACCACTTTACTTCATCCCATTCAACTTCCTGATAACTGTTTTTACTTCTTTATGCTGAAGACAGAAAATTAAGACTGACAAGGTCAAATGTTCTCTCTGATATTCAGATGCTAACACACAACCAGGTGGGGAGGGAAGAATAGAAGTTCAGTGGATTAGACAAAGTGTAATGAAGGGAAGGGGGATAACAAAGAGTAAAATGAAGTGGACGTAACTTTCCTATGTTCATATATGAATGCACAACCAATGTAATTCCACATCATGTACAACAACAAGAATGTGATCCTAATTAATATGTTATACTCCATGTATGTATAATATGTCAGAATACACTCTATTGTCATGCATATCTAAAAAGAACAGATTTTTTTAAAAGACTGATATATACTCTGGTGAAGCATAACCTAGTTAAGTCTACATATGTATATCACCTAACTTTTTTCCTATAAATTATAGCCCCTTCTGTGGGACCAGCAGAGAAGCAATCTAGCCACTTCTCCTCAGATTGATCAAACTACATGTTATTCATTTTTCCTTTTTCCATCATTTGCCTATTTCTTATGCTGGTGAGCAGCTGAATCCAGCCAGCCAGAAGGCACACAGTGTCCCTAAAACTATTAAACTTTGAGATAATACAGTTTCCTACTATATGACCACATAAAACATTTTATGATTGTTCCAATAACATCCTTCATGGATGCTTTTAAAACTCCTCTTTCCAATTAAAGGTCATGCATCACATTTGACTGCTAAGTTCCTTTAGTATCCTTTAAACTAGTACATTACCTCTGACTTTTTTTCCTTTCAGGACCATGAGGATCCAGTGCAGTTTTTTTGCAGGAAGTCCCTCAAATTGGATTTGTCTGATTGTTCCCTCATTATTAGATTCGGGTTAACCATTTTAGCAGGAATGCTGCATAGATGATTTGCTATCCTTCTGAGTGCATAACATCACATATTATTGGCAACCTAACTCAAGGACCCTGCCTGGATCCCTTCTGGCTGACTTCAGCTGCCCACCTACATAAGAAATAGGCAAATGATGAACAAAAGAAAAATGAATTATATGCAGTTTGATCAACTGGGGAAAAGTAGCTAGACTGCCTCTCTGCTAGTCCCACAGAAAGGATAACAATTTATAGAGAAAAAAAAAGGCCAGGTGATATACACATATGCAGACTTAGCTAGACTATAGTTGGCCAGAGAATATGTCAGTCTGAATTTCCTTGACATCTGTCCTCAGTATGAGGAAGTAAAAGCAATTATCAGGAAGTTGATCTTAATTTTAAAGGGGGTCTCTTTCAATTCTTGATGTCAGCTTGTCCCTCAGCTGGTGATGATAACTTTGACCATGTGATTCCAGCTTACTCCATTGTGAATTAACTGCTTTCCTTTTGTATTTCATAAATCCACAGACTGTTACTGTTAGGGTAGTTGGCGCAAATAACCACATCTCTGAGTCCAAGCAAAGATTTATTGACAGAGAATATCTGCCAAGCTGCCCTTCTGAAAGGCACAGCAGCCTGCTGGGGAAAAAAAAAAACTTCTTAACTATATAGTCACATACAGTTAAGTAGTTAAAAAAATAACCCATCTGGTCCTGTGATTTTTACTTGATGTCTTTGTTGTGGTTTTAGTAGTTAGGGACTCTTTGGGGACAGTCCTAATGGGAAGGTCATGCCTGGGTAAGCAGGTGCTGATTTTCAAAATGGAGTTACTTTGGTCTAAGAACCTAACAGTTACTGCATTAATACTATGTGAAAATCCAGTTCCTGTGTAATAGCTTATTTGTATTTGGGGCGGGGCGGGGCGGGGGGTGGCGTGTACTGGGGATTGAACTCAGGGGCACTTAACCACTGAGCCACATCCTCAGCCCTTTTTTTGTATTTTATTTAGAGACAGGGTCTCCCTGAGTTGCTTAGGGCCTCGCTAAGTTACTGAAGCTGGCTTTGAACTCTTGATCCTCCTGCCTCAGCCTCCCAAGCCACTGGGATTATAGGAGTGCACCATCACACCAATGCCGCTATTTCTTTAATGTATACATCATTTGTGGTAATTTTTCACCTTCTCTTTCCTGATATTATTGCCCTTCTCTCTTGTTTTCTTGACCAATCTCACCAGATTTTACCAACTTCATTTTGTCCAAACAACCAACTTCTGCTTTTGTGAGCTTTCTATCACAAACTTATTTTCTCTTTCACCAATTTTGCCTTTACTATTTCTTCCTTCTTTCCTTAAGCTAATGTTGTTGGTCTTTTTCTAACCCCTCATTAATTTCCACTATTATCTTAAAGATATGTTTTTAGCACCTATGTGCTCCTTTACTTGAATCAGTAAGCATGTGTGAGGAATATTTTTGTAATCATGAAGTTTCAAATATAGGAAGCAACACAAATCTCCACAAATCTTTTAGTAAATTGTGTATATTCATACAATGGAATAGTATTTAAACAGTGAAGATATACAAATTACTTCTATACAGAATAATAAGTGTGATACTTACAAGGATAACATTGAGTGAAGGAAGCAAGAAACAATGCAGACATGATCAATGATTTTGATTTTTAGCTACTGAGGATTAAACCCAGAGACACTTTCCCACTGAGCTACATCCCCAGGCCTTTTTATTTATTTATTTTTAATTTTGAGACAGGGTCTTTCTAAGTTGCCTAGGCTGGCCTCAAACTTGCAGTCCTCCTTCCTCAGCCTCCTGAGTCACTGGGATTACAGGCATGTGCTAGGGCCCCAGACAAGGATGCATATTTACAATAATAAAACTATAAAGAAAGCATAATAACAAAAGTAAGGATATGTGTTTCCTGTTTGAGAGATAATGGGGCTAACATCAGGCAGGGATGCCTTAGGAGCATTGGGGGATGCTAACAGTGTTTTCTTTTGTGAGGTGGGAGGTAATTCTTTGGATAATTATTAAACTATACATGTATATTGTGATGCTTCCTTTATGTCACATTTTACCATAAGTGGGGGTAAATATGCTAAGGGAAAAACTTTCCCAGTAAGCATACTGTAAATATTCCATAACCAAAAGTATAACTAAAATGATTTCCTTTATAGCATATGTTATTGAGAGAAGAAAATCACTTTATTTGTGTTAATAGTTTTATTTTAAAATACTTTTAGATTTTACCAAAAAAAAGAATAGTAACAATGCCTATGTAGTTGTAATAAAAATCTAGATTTTTTAATAAATATTTCCTATTTGAGTAGTACATTTTCCATCAGAATTTAATCATGATTTTGTGGTGAAATCCCAGAGAGGTTGCACTTGGTACAATATTTATCACCTTCCCATGCCTTTACCCTTGGCAGTAGGAGCCAAGAACCTAACAAAAAAGAAATGAGGGCTGGGGATATAGTTCAGTTGGTAGAGTGCCCCACAAAATAAAGAAAAGAAATGAAGTCAAAGTATTCAAAAATATGTTAAGTGGAATCAGTCAAGCACAAATACAGTGTTTCTTTCTTATGTGGATGCTATATGAGTTGATCTCATAGGAGTAGAGAGTAGTCTTCACTTCGTATATTCATATATGAATACATGACCAATGTTAACTCCCTGTCATGTACAACCATGAGAATAGGACCCTAATTAGAATAAGTTATACTCCTTGTATGTATAATTTGTCAAAATATATTCTACTGTCATGTATATCTAAAAAGAATAAATTAAAATCTAAAAAATGAAGTATAGAGTAGAATACTAGTTATCAGAAAGTGGGAAGGGGAGTGGGAGAGAGAACAGAGAGAGACTTGTTAATGCATACAGTATCACAGCTAGGAGAAATAGGTTCTACTGTTCAGTAGCTTAACTATAGTTAACCATAATGTATATTTCCAGTTAGAAGAGTTTTTGAATGTTTCAAACACAACGAAGTAATAAATGTTTGAGGTGTTGGATATGCTAATTATCCTGATTTGATCATTAACGGTGTATAATGAAATATCACATTGCTCCCCCATGAATATAGAGTCCAGGTGTGCCATCATTGCAATACACCTTTTGTCCAGCTGAGGGCAGTGCCGTCTAGGCTTTTGGTTGAGAAGCAAGCAATGGCCGCAGGCGGTTTTCGAGCCTTTAAGTTCATCTTTTCTACTGTTAGTCCTAGGATTTGACTGGATTGTTTGAGTAAAAAAAGGCAACCGTGGTGCTGATTGTTTTTTGATGGGTTGTATCTTGCTTGCCGTTTTGACACTTCCACCTGACCCCCAGCGTCCCTCCTGCTTCCCCTGTGGCAATTCTTTTCTTCCTCTTTTCTTCTCCCTAAGCAGAAACTGAGACCAGAGATGAACTAGTGGAGGTGGGGGCCCTGACAGGCCCAGAAAGAACAGGTGGGTGCCTGCAGCCCTTTTTGTTTGTGGGCAGCAAAGCTAGAAGAATTTTCCTGAAAAAACAGCCTCCAGGCCAGGGCCACAGTGTGTCTCTCACATTTTGTTTCTAGTCTTGTGGTCCCCAGAGGTGGGGAAAGCAGAGGCTCTATAATGGATTGTGATGCTAATAAAGTCAACTAGGAAGCAAATAAGAATAATATTATGGTTATTTATATCTATAATTGATGAATTTTTTAAAAAAAAAATGATTCTCTGGAGCTACTCCCTCTGCCTAAAGGTATTACACTTTATAATGACTGTTCCAATCTCTGACCTCATTTAGAAATCCAGCCACTGAAATCTGTTACCTTACTTAAGGATAGGCCATGAAACAAAAGTAAGGGGATCATTTATGTTGAAACTTGACTTTAAAAGACTATTTAAAAGGTCTTTTCAGATTCTTGTTAGGGATTTTTCACCCCTTTAACCTAAATTTTCTTTATTGATAATTCTGTTACACCCTTAGTAAGACATTTGGGGGGAAAAAGTTTTGACCTGTAATTCTATGTCCCAACCCCGTCAAAAGATAATTTTTTATCTTCGTGGTTTCTGCCCTAGAATCAAAGAAACAAAATATTAGAGATACAAATACTCTTGGAGAAATCTAATACGCCAGTTCCTGAGCAGTGTACAAGTAAAGAATCTGAGAGCTGCAGGGGCAGTGCCATGTCCACGCCACCAAATGGTTCTAAGGCAGTGCCTCTTGAGTTTTCATTTTGTCCTTTGGCAAAACCTTTACAGAAAGGGGAAGGCACGCCATCCTCTCACACACAGGTCCTACGTGGATTGCTGTCAAAGTTTGTGCTGCTTCCTTCCAAATTCTCAGCTGGTTCTGAGCACTGCAACATATCACTTTTGCAGTCTTTTACAGCTGGAGCATGGTTTCCGCAGGTGAGTATCCTAAGTGAAAAAGCAACTGAAGCTGGGCATGGTGGTGCATACTCCTAATCCCATTGACTCAGGAGGTTGAGGCAGGAGGATCCCAAGTTGAGGCCAGACTCGGCAACTTAGTGAAGCACTAAGTAACTTAGCAAGACCCTGTCTCAAAAAAGTAAAAATAAAAAAAGCTGGGTATGTGGCTCAGTGATTAAGTGTCTCTGGGTTCAACCTCCAGTACCAGAAAGAAAAAAGAAAAAGCAGCTGAACCTTTAGCCCATGTACCTGTGGTGTGTTGACTTGCCCAGAATGGTTATCTAAGTTCTTTTTTTAAAATTCATTTATATATCATTTCTTTTTTTTAAAGAGAGAGAGAATTTTTTTAATATATATATATATATATATATATATATATATATATATATATATTTTTTTTTTTTTTTTTTAGTTTTCGGTGGACACAACATCTTTGTTTGTATGTGGTGCTGAGGATCGAACTCAGGCCGCATGCATGCCAGGCAAGCGGGCTACCACTTGAGCCACATCCCCAGCCGGTTATCTAAGTTCTTGATGGACCTAACAACAGATGGCAGGGTAAGGGAAGGCAGGCACTAGATGAAGAATCAGAAGGCCCCACTCTATCCTAACCTACTGAAAATCACTTCCCCTTTATGAACCCTCATTTCTCCATCTGTGAAAAGAGGAAATTATACTGTGGGGAGCAAATTTCCAGTGGTTCTCAACCTAGGGTCCATGAACTTCCTGAAATTGTGTGTAAGAGATGATAGGTACACTCTACTGGGGAGAATACATGGTGTTTTCATTGGATTCTCAAAGGGGTTCTGTTATGTACTGAATCGCCTCCCCTTACCTCCAAGTTTGCATGTTGAACCCCTAACCCCCAATCTATTTGGAGACAAGGCCTTTGGGGAGGTAATAAAGATAAAATGAGGGTGGGACTCTAATCCAATAGGCCTGGTATTCCTATAAAAAGAAGAAGAGATACCAGAGAGAAGATGCCATCTTCAAACCAGGAAGAGGGCCCTCCCCAGGAACCAAATTGCTACCACTTTGACCTTGGACTTCTAGACTCCAGAACTGTGAAAAAAATTTCTGTTGTTTAAGTCACCCAGTAGATTAATACAGGTCCCATAAGCCAAAAAAGATTCAGAGCTATAGGACTCACTAGGCCCCAGAAACCAACTTGGACATTCATGTTTTACCATAATATGTCTATGGATATTTTGTAAACTTCTTGAATTTTTAGCCTTTCTTTTTTTATTTACTTTTTTTGGTTGTACACAATACCTTTATTTATTTATTTATTTATTTTAAAGAAAAAGAGAGAGAATTTTTGAGAGAATTTTTTAATATTTATTTTTTAGTTTTCAGTGGACACAACATCTTTATTTTATTTTTATAAATAAAATAAATGAATATTTATTTGGTGCTGAGGATCGAACCCAGCACCTCACACATGCCAGGAGAGCCACATACCATTTGAGCCACATCCCCAGCCCAATACCTTTATTTTAATATTTATTTTTATGTGGTGCTGAGGATCAAACCCAGGGCCTCGAATGTGCTAGGCAAGCGCTCTACTGCTGAGCCACAATCCTAGCCCGAATTTTTAGCCTTTCATATACATATATTGTATATATGTGATTATACAAAAATCACAAGTATATATATTTGTATATATAAAATCTGTTTTCCTTTTTCTGCTCAGATTTACACAGCATTTTTATTATTGTAACATACTGAGTTCTTATTAGAACCATGAGTCACTTTATGACAGGGATACATTCTGAGAAATGTGTTGTTAGGTAATTTTCTCACTGTACAAACATCACAGCATGTACTTAAACAAACTGAGATGGGTACAACACCATTAAGCGACATAATCTTATGAGACCCCATATGGTCTGTCAGCTAAAACACTATTATGTGACATGTGACTATAGTTGCACAGCACAGGGTTGGATCTATATAAATTCACACCCAGAGTCCTGATGTTACCATCTATTAACTGTGTGATTTTGAGCAGGTTCTAACATTTGTGCCTCATATATTAAAGTGGGGATAAATTTAGTTTCTACTTCATATGGCTGTTAAGAGAAACAGACAAGATTATGTACACAGGACTAAAACATATGGAAATTTCAAAAGATATAGTAGTTCTTATTGTTAATGTTGAACATTTAGATTTATCTATTATTTTGCACTTATAAATTATACTGCTGTGGGGGCTGGGGCTGTACCCCAGTGGTAGAGCGTTTGCCTTGCACATATGAGGCACTGGGTTCAATCCTCAGCACCACATAAAAATAAATAAAATAAAGGTGTGTGTGTGTGTGTGTGTGTGTGTGTGTGTGTATATATATATATATATATATATATATATATATATATATATATATATAAATTATGCTGCTGTGAAAATTTTTTCCTGTACAAAGAGTTTGTTTTGGTTTTGGTTTTGGTTTTGGTTTGGGGGTTTTGGGGGGGTTTTGGGGGGGTTTTGTTTGTTTTTTGTACCAGGGATTGAACCCAGGGGCGCTTAACCCCTGAGCCACATCCCCAGCCCTATTTTATATTTTTATTACAGACTGGGTCTTACTGAGCTGCTTAGGGCCTCATTAAGTTGCTAAGACTGGCTTTGAACTCGAGATCCTCCTGTCTCAGCCTCCTGAGTCACTGGGATTATAGGCCTGCTCCTTCAAAGAGAATTTTTAAATTATTTCCCCGGGCTAAATTCCTTATGTTATTGAGAAGGAAGATTCCCATGTCTTTGTCCAATTCAAGATCAAGAGACAGATTGGTGGGGCAGGGGTTGTGGCTCAGTGGTAGAGCACTTGCCTGGCATGTGTGAGGCCCTGGGTTTAATCCTCAGCACTGCATATAAATAAATAAATAAAATAAAAGATCCATTTACAACTAAAAAAATATTTTTAAAAAAGAGAGATTGGTGAAGCAAAAGGTTTATTCAAAGCCAACTTTGAGAAAGATAGGGCAGATCTTTTTCTGTCTCAAATCTCTATTTTGGGGGAGGACCAGGGGCATTTTATTTTATTTACTTTTTTGTGGGGATGCCAGGAATTGAGCCCAGGGGCACTTAACCACTGAGCCACATTCCCAGCCCCTTTTTTAATATTTTATTTAGAGACGGGGTCTCACTGAGTTGCTTAGGGCCTCACTAAATTGCTGAGGCTGGCTTTGAACTTGAGATCCTCCTGCCTCAGCCTCCCAAACTGCTAGGATTACAGGCGTGTACCACCACATCCAGCTCATAGACAGTTTTTATAAGAGGAGAGGGACACAGAGGGACAAAAGGCAAAAAATATACCTATATAGATTTAGCTAGGCTGTGTTAATTGAAAACATATCACACTCTTGTGTCACATTCTCAGTTTTCCCAGCACCCCTCTCAGCCAAGGATTAGCCCCTCAGCCTCCACTCTCAGTTTGAGGAAATTTCAGATGCAAAAAAGCAGTTATCAGAAAGTTGCTCTTTTTTGTTAAAGGACTCTGTTTTAATCTCCCGGCTTCTGTTAGTTCATCCCTCAATCATTTTTTTTTCTTTTTTTTTTTTTTGTTTTTGTTTTTGTACTGGGGATAAAACCCAGGAAAACTTTACCACTGAGTTGCTTAAGGCCTCACTAATTTGCTAAAGCTGGCTTTGAACTTGCAATCCTCCTGCCTAAACTTCCCAAATTGCTGGGATTACAGGCATGCACCACCACACCTGGATTCATTTCTACATCTTGAGGGAATTGGGGCACCCATGTTTTCTGGATGACAGTTTGTTGTTTGTTGTATAGATCCCACGAAGGAACTCTGAAACATAAGGAGCCAGATACTTGTTTCTGAAGGAGGCAAATTCTAAAACATTTAATAGTTCCATCTAAGGGGAAGATTTTGGTGTTCAGTTGTGTAAGGACTTTCTCTCTCTCTCTCTCTCTCTCTTTCTCTCTCTCTCTCTCTCTCTCTCTCTCTCTCTCTCTCTCTCGGTTTTTTTTTTTTTAGTACAATATATTAAATACAGGGACACTCTACCACTAAGCTATATCCATAGTTCTTTGTTTAATTTTTATTTAGAGACAGAATCTTGCTAAATTGCTTAGGGCTGCACTAAATTGCTGAGGCAGGCCTCAAGCTTGCAATCCTCCTGCCCCAGCCTCCCACATCACTGGGATTACAAATGTGTACCACCACAACAGGCAGGACTTTCTGTCTATAACCTTCTGGGCGTTTATTTTGGTGGGGTTTGACAAGTGACTCCATAAAATCTTCTCTACCCCCAAACCAATCCTCACCTTTTTTTAGTCAAATTAAAGCAACAAGAAGTTTTAGAAAGACTCGTCCTTAGTCTAAGCTTACCTAGAAGTCCATTATTCAGAATTTTGACAGCAAAAAAAAAAAAAGATACAAAACTTTAATAAGATCAAAGTAAATCTAGTCTGTTTAGTAGATTTGAATATAGGCTATAAGAATCAATGCTTATTTAGCAATCAAGAATATATATATGTAGGGCTGGAGTTGTGGCTCAGCGGTAGAGTGCTTGCCTAGTATATGCGAGGCCCTGGGTTCAATCCTCAGCACCACATAAAAATAAATAAATAAAATAAAGGTATTGTGTCCAACTACAACTAAAAAATAAATATTAAAAAAGAATATATATGTATATATATGACATATATATTCTATGCACACACATATAGTGTTGAGAAGTGATTGGCCAAATTATTTTTGTTATATTGTGTTTATGTTTGATTATGTAACAACAAATCCCATCACTATGTACAACTATAATGCACCAACAAAAAATGTGGGGGAAAAAAGCTTCTCAGCAAAAGAAACAGTGAGGTTAAGAGAGAGCCTACAGAATGAGAGCAAATTTTTACCACACACACATCAGATAGAGCTCTAATCTCCAGGATATATAAATAATTTTTTTAAAAACTTAGCACTAGAAAAACAAATAGCCCAATCAATAAATGGGCTAAGGAACTGAACAGATGCTTCTCAGAAGATGATATACAATCAATCAACAATATATGAAAAAATGTTCAACATCTCTAGCAATTAGAGAAATGCAAATCAAAACTACTCTTCTAAGATTTCATCTCACACTGGTCAGAATAGCAGCTATTGAGGATACAAACAACAATAAGTGTTGGCGAGGGTATGAGGGAAAAGGCACATTTTTACATTGCTGGTGGGACTGCAAATTGGGGCAACCAACCTGGAAAGCAATATGGAGATTTCTTAGAAAACTTGGAATGGAACCACCATTTGATGCAGGTAACTCACTCCTTGATCTATACCCAAAGGTCTTAACATCAGCATACTACAGTGATGCAGCCACCTCAATGTTTATAGCAGCACAATTCACAATAGTGAAACTGTGGAACAACCTAGATGCCCTTCAATAGATGAACGGATAAAGAAACTGGTATAGGTCTGGGGTTGTGACTCAGCGGTAGAGCACTCACCTCGCATGTGTGAGACCCTGGGTTCGATCCTCAGCACCACATACAAAAACAAACAAGTGAAATAAAGATGTTGTGTCCAACTACAACTAAAAAATAAATTTAAAAAAGAAACTGGCATATATACACAATGGAATATTACTCAGCGTTAAAAGAAAATAAAATCATTGCATTTGCAGGTAAATGGATGGAATTGGAGAATATCATGCTAAGTGGAATAAGCCAATCCCAAAAATCCAAAGGCTGAATGTTTTATCTATAAGTGGATGTTGATCCATAATGGGGGAGCATGGGAAGAATGGAGGAGATTTGGATAGGGCAAAGGAGAGGGAGGGGAAGGGAGGGGGCTTGGGGGTAAGAAAGATGGTGGAATGTGATGGACATTATTATCCTAGATACATGTATGAAGACACAAATGGTGTGACTCTACTTTGTGTACAACCAGAGAAATGGAAAAAAGTGCTCCATATGTGTACTATGAATTGAAATACATTCTGCTGTCATGTATAACAAATAAATAGTTTTTTTAAACTGGGAAAAACTCTAGGAAAAAAAATAAATAAAACAAGACCTTATGATGGTCCTTCAAAATATATATTTTTTTAAAAAATATACTTTGTAAGCTAAGTCATAATACAAACCATACAACTGAGAAAACTCATAAAATAGTTGGTCTTATACCTCACTTTTGCTGAGGCTGGTTTTGAATTCGGGATCCTCCTGTCAGTCTCCCAAGCAGCTGGGATTACAGGCTTAAACCACCACGCCTGGCTGAGGTTTATTTTTAAAAGGACATGTTTCTCTCTCTCTCTCTCTCTCTCTCTCTCTCTCTCTCTCTCTCTCTCTCTCTCTCCCCCCCTCCCTAACAAGATTAAGGAGATAGTATTATCTTTTCTACCCAAAGTTAATTATCCTTGAACACACACACCACAGGAAGGAGATATCTGCCAGAGGATCTAAGAAGTGAATTTCAACACACCTTCAGGGCCATCTGAGACTCCCTGTCAGGAAACACGTGGAATGTAGCCTTTAAATAGCTTCTTTTATTTTATTTTTTCTCTTACTAATTCATATTTTATTTGCTTTTCTTTTTTGTTTCTTTTTCTTTCCTTTTTCCTTTGGTACTGATATAATAAAACAATTTTTTTCCAGTATAGGCTGGGAAATGCTTTGAAAGACCCTCAGACCCTCAAATCCCCCATCCAAAGGAGAACTACGTGTCACACTGGCTGCAAAAGCAAGAGGCAAGTTTATTAATACACAGGCGCCTGCGGGTGCACAGCCAAACCTCAGCCGAAGCTTTGGTGTACTGGCACACCGGGCTTTGGGGTACAGTTCTTTTATAGGGAGAGGGGAGCTGTTTCCCGCCTAGCACACTAACAGGTATCTCATTGGTTCTTTTGAATCCAGCATTAGGGTAAACTTGCTTTTCACTATATGTTCTTGGAAAACCTACAGGGTTACATTCCATTCTCAAGCATGTCCTGAGATATGGGTGCAGTGCTCTTTCTCAACCGGTTATATGGTAAGCTCATCCGGTACTTGTGCCTATTTATTGCATACTTTTACTTTCGCAACAAGGCCTCAGGTTATGGGGCTGGAGTCTTTCAGCTTCATGTTTCTTTTTTTAAAATTAACTAATTTATTTATTAGTTTTAATCAGATATACATGACAATAGAAAGCTCTTCAATTCATTGTACACAAATGGAGCAGAAGTTTTCACTTCTCTGATTGTGCATGAAGTAGAGTCACACCATTCATTCAATCATACATGTACCAAGTAATGATGTCCATCTCTGAAGAGCTTCTTTTAAAGGCCTCTGTTTTCCCTAGTTGGCAGAATGACAGCCTCTGGGACTGGAGTCCCCTGTGTTTCTCCTTTGCTAGCAAAGCAGTAAAACTTCTTTTTCTTTTTTCTCAAAACCGTGTCCTCATTATTAAATTGGTAAGAATTGGCATTGAGGACAACAAGGTTCAGCAACAAAATAAACCAAAAAGATTTAGAACACATAAAGATTTGAATAAATCCTAACTCTTGTGGTACTTAGTTTCTCTTTTAAGCAATCAAACACCTAATGAAATCAGCAAAAAATAATAAATTACTTTGATAAAACATAAATTTTTTTTCGTTTCTGTTTTGTAGTGGAGATCGAACCCAAAGGCGCTTAACCACTGAGCCACATCCCCAGCCCTTTTCATTTTTTATTTTGAGACAGGGTCTCATTAAATTGCTCAGGGTCTCCCTAAGTTGCTGAGACTGGCTCTGAATTTGCAATCCTCCAGTTTTGGCCTCTGGAGTCACTTGGATCACAGGCATGCACCACCATCTTTGTTCTTTAAATCAGTTTTGTGTGTGTGTGTGTGTGTGTGTGTGTGTGTGAGCTTTGCTAAAATAAAATCAATATTTTAAGAAATCTTTGTTACTGAAAAAGCAAGAAAGAAATACCAAATCAATATTTTAAGAAAATCTTTGTTTCATATTTGTGCATTACATTTTTATTTTAGAGAGCCCTATATATAACTTTCTATATATGGCCAACTTAACTACCCATAAATCCCATGTAGAATTCGTTCTTATTTGAAATATTTTTCCTTTATAGACTATCTCTAACTGTAACAGTGGTCCATTTCACCTTTTGAATACAGCTCTTGCTGGTCTGAGGCTTATTTCCTCTTCTCCCTTTCCCCCTCCCTAACCTCCCTAACCTCCCTAACCTGGGAGCAAGATTACCTTTTGCATCCTAGGCAGTAAGTAATCTGTCCTTGATCACACACCCACCACAGGAAGGAGATGGTGCTAGAAGATCTAGGAAGTGACTATCTCCCAAATCAACAAGTGAATTTCCACTCCCCCAGCAGGTGCACCTAGGACCCCCTGTCACGGCACATCTGGAATGGAGCCTTTGATTAGCTGCTTTAACTGTCCTCTGTGGTCTGGGGTAGCAAAATTACAACCTCTAGGACTAGAGTCCCCTGCTAGCTTCTCCTCTGCTAGCAAAAGCAATAAACCTTCTTTTTCCTTTTTCTCAAAACCATGTCTTCCTTATTAAATTGGTATCAAGGACAAAGATCCAGTTTTCGATAACATAACCAGAACTTATTTAAATGTTTTACATGAATGACATATATGTGAATGTCACATTGTTTCAAAACTTTAGGATCCATTTTATAGCAATATCCATTTCCTGTGCCTATCATAACTGTGAGCATTGTCAAACTGTTGGATCCTACCTATAAAATGTATTTTTTAAAAAAATTACTGTATGTTCCTTTAGAATTTAAACATTAAGCAGACCAGAAAGGTGACAAAGATTTTCTACATTTTTCAGCAATACAGTGTTTCTTAGTTCTCCCAGAAATTTTTATATCAAATATGCCTATTTGTAACAAAATAAGTGTGTTCTGATCTCAGGTACCACATAATGGCTTACAACAAGCTCTCATTGAGTTTATTTTGCTTTGAAAAAAATAGCAGTCATTTAAATCCAATATTCACTATTTTTAAAGCCTCATTATTGATATGAGAGACATACATCAAACCTTATAAATCTTTCAAGGTAACGTTTTAACTCATACACCAAAACTCATTATTATCCTATGACTTTGGGTAATTGAAAATAGAGAGAATAAAAATAAATTTAAAATAATACAAGTCCTGAAGAACAAAAGAGGTATGATGATACATTAAAAGATAAATCTAGGGACTGGGGTTGTGGCTCAACTGTAGAGCGCTCACCTAGCACGTGCGAGGCCAAGGCCGTGGGTTTGATCCTCAGCACCACATAAAAATAAAAAAAATAAAGGTATTGTGTCCAACTACAACTAAAAAATAAATATTAAAAAAAGATAAATCTGGGGCTGGAGATGTGGCTCAAGTGGTAGCGCGCTCACCTGGCATGCGCGGAGTGCTGGGTGGATCCTCAGCACCACATAAAAATAAAATAAAGATGTTGTATCCACTGAAAACTAAAAAATAAATGTTAAAAAATTCTCTCTCTCTCTCTCTCTCTCTCTCTCTCTCTCTCTCTCTCTCTCTCTCTTTAAAAAAAAGATAAATCTATGTTTACTCCCAAAATAAATAATCTTTTTTTCTAGGGAAACAGGTTCTCACAACATTTAACTGAAGCAAACTAGACTATTGACAGTATATATACCACAAGATTCATTTAACAGCTTTAAGGGATATTTTAAGAAAGCAACAAAGTTCCTTCCTGACTAGCAAAATAAAACCAAGGTATTTTGTACCATAAATGGAAAGTGCTTGAGTTGTCCTATAAGCAACACCTCACAAACTCATTTTTAGTTCTAGATTAGCAAAAGAATTGGTATTTGTTTGCAGACAATCTTTAGAAGAAACATTAGCATCAAACAAAAACAGACTTTTAATGTGTTTTCACTGGAGACTAATTAGCATCAATTTTATTTTTAATAATCACAAATTTGGGGCCTATATATCAACATGAACTTTTTCTAACAAGGGAGTTTTAAACAGGCAAACGATTCTCAAAACTTAATGTCTAATAACTTTTCAAACGTTAAATTTCTCTTATAGGGGCTAGGGATATAATTCAGTTGCAAAGCACTTGCCTAGCATGCATAAGATCCTGGATTCGGGGGCTGGGGATGTGGCTCAAGCAATAGTGCGCTCGCCTGGCATGCGTGCGGCCCCGGTTCGATCCTCAGCACCACATACCAACAAAGATGTTGTGTCTGCCGAAAACTAAAAAAATAAATAAATAAACATTAAAAATTCTCTCTCAAAAAAAAAAAAAGATCCTGGATTCAGTCCCCAGCACTGAAAACACAAAAAAGAAAAATTCTCTTATACATTATACAAAGATATTACAATCAAAATTCTGGAAATGCATATAATACTTACGTTATTAAAGGTATAGTCAGACTCTCATAGTTAATTTCTGAGAGTACTGCTAAGTAAGATTTATCATCAGTTTACAACAAAAACACAGTTTTTAGTTTATTATAAAACAATGCTTTCTCAGAAATTAGAAACAGAAACCACACATGTTATTAGCATTTTCAAATAATCTGTTATTTCCTTTGGCTTATCTCAGACCTGGAATAAAGCAAGAAAGAAATACCAAATAAAATTAATTTCTTGGGGGCTGGGGATGTGGCTCAAGTGGTAGTACGCTTGCCTGGCATGCTCGTAGCGCTGGGTTGATCCTCAGCACCACATAAAAATAAAATAAAGATGTTGTGTCCAACGAAAACTAAAAAATAAATATTAAAAATTCTCTCTCTCTTAAAAAAAATTAATTTCTTGGGGCTGGAGTTGTGGCTCAGTGGTAGAGTGCTTTCCCAGCATGCATGAAGCACTGGGTTCGATCCCCAGCACCACATGAAAAACTAAATAAACAAAATAAAGGTATTGTGTCCATATACAACTAAAAATATTTTTTAATTAATTCCTTGAATTTAACAATTCTGGCAACATGTTTTAAATAACAATTATAAATCTTTTAGAACTCAGTCCAAACTCAGTCTAGACATTTTAGTGTATAGGCTTACTTATGGACAATTTAGACAAATCATGAGTGTCATATATAGATATAAGCTTTATATTCTTTTTTTTTTTTTGAGAGAGAGAGAGAGGAGAGAGAGAGAATTTTTTATATTTGTTTTTCAGTATTTGTTGGACACAACATCTTTATTTTATTTTATGTGGTGCTGAGGATCGAACTCAGCAGCCCGAGCATGCCAGGCGAGCGCATTACCGCTTGAGCCACATCCCCAGCCCCACAAGCTTTATATTCTTATTTAAATATATATGTCATATTTGAAGTATGAACAAGCCAAGATCTCTGCCTCTGAATCATGGTTTTCCTATTAAAAAACAAAATAATGTAAAAAGTTACATTCTTTTAAGAATCCAATCTAAATAGTAGGAAAACAGAAGCAGCTTATCTACTATAGATAAGCAGTTAAGCCCTTTTAGTTTTAGTTTAGTTTAGCTTAGCTTAGTTTAGCTTAGTTTTTAGAACACATAAACAAACATAAGTGACAACCATCAACTCTATCTAGAAAAGCCTTTATTAATGGGCTAATACAGTAAAACAAAGATGTTTTTCTAAAAACTGGTTGAACATTTATAAATATCTGTATATTTATCTAATTTTATTTTAGGTTATTTTTTTATTTGTCATGGAAATAAAGTATAGTTGATTCTGTAAGGGTTTTTTTGCAAAAGTTCTAAAAGTTGTTGAATATAGAGACCAACAAATTTTACACCTTAAATATCTAGAGACAGACATTATCCCAAATTGAGAAATATGTGTCTCAAATTTAAAGATATAATTATTATCAAAAGTTTAACTTATTTATCAAAGATTAACTAAAGTCATGTAAATCAAAAAGATATTTGGGGCCAGGCATGGTAACACATGCCTATAATCCCAGCGACTCTGGAGACTGAGGCAGGAGGATTGCAAGTTTGAGGTCAGCCTCAGCAACCTAGCGAGGGGCCTAGGCAAGACAGCGAGACCCTGTCTCAAAACAAAAAATAAAAAGGGCTGGGGATATAGCTCAGTGAAGTACCCCTGAGTTCAATCCCCAGTACCAGAAAAACAACAATGGAAAAAAAAATTAATTGCATCAAATTAGAGTGCAATTTTAGATATCTAATAATAAAGAAAAGCAAAACAAAGTTAGTATTCTCCAAACAGATAAGAAAAAAAAAGCTGAGAATTTTGGTCCTCTGAATCCCGTCCCACATTGACCTGAACCCTGTAAAACGACCCAACTAACAAGGCCCAAATGGCTTACTCAAGCCCCAAAGTGTGGAGAGAGCTTACCCCGCACCACCAGGTACAGCATAAAGGCCCACACAAGGTGCAAAAAGGCTATTTTATACCCAAACAGCAGAGTTAAAAGTCACAATGTACACCCTGACATGGTTACCCAGGCTGGAACACATTGGTTCCCCAAAATCTTTTTCTTTTATTAACAAAGCATTTGTAAGTAGTCCATGCTGCAATAGAAAGGAAGAGGGGAAAACCCTGGGATACAAAAATGTCTGGGCTGCTTCTGGATTTTCCCTGAAATTCCAACTATTCATTTGGCTACCAACAAGCATCAAGCCCGTCCTTTCTAAGCTATTACCACTGTTCTCCAGTGGAGACTGGTCAGGGACAAAACTCTTTCTCCTGGATTGCTAACCAAAAACTGTTACTGGGAAGAAAGGTTCCAGCACTGTTGTCCCACTCAAACTCAGGAGACAGATTGGTGAAGGAAAAGAGGTTTACTCAAAGCCATCTTTGAGGAAAATAGTTGAGACTTTTTTTTTTAATCTCTCAAATCTCCATCTTTGGAGGGCTCAGAGATATGGACAATTTATGAGACCAACACAATGGGACAAGAGGCAGAACATATACATATGTAGATTTAGCTAATTGGAAGCATTTCACAGTTTCAGTTTCCCCAGTATCTATCTGGGCCAAGAAGCAGCATCCCCACCCCCAGTCTTTATTCTCAGCATGAGGAAACTTCAGAGGCAGAAAAGCAGTTATTAGGAAGTTGCTTTTAATTTTAAAGGGGCTCCGATTTAGAGTAGTGTGATGGGGTCAATAGCTAGAAAGTTTCTTCTTCCTCTTCCTTCTCTTCTCTTTCTTCTTCTTCCTAAAATTTGGAATGTTTATTTTGTTCTTATTAAAACTTTTATTTTGTTCTTATTAAAAATTTCATTTTAATTTATTTAGATATAGATCTTTCTTGTGCATATATAAAAAGGAAAACATAAAAAAATAAATCAGTTAACTTGTTTCTGCAAGTTCTTTATATTTAGCATGTAGCTCTTTCAAATCCCTTTTAACTCAGAGTTATCTGTGTTGCTGGTTTTGCACCAGATGTTAACATTTGGAAGTACAGTGTTTATCAACACATTATTTTAATGTTGACTGCAGGATTTTCTTCCAAGCTGCTGATACCCCATCTGCACTCTTTCAGTTAGATGCTTTCTTCTTGATTGTTTTGGGGTATTTCTATGGTACTGGGGATTGAACCTAGGGCCTCACACATGCTAAGCCAGCACTTTATCACTGAGCTACATCTCCAGCCCCAATTTCTTGATCTTATACAGGGATTTCATGCACAGGCAATGAGAGCCGTATTATAAAGCTACCAAATGACCAACAGCAGTCACTGACTGTCAGAAGTATCCTGAGGTTGGACACATGAAAATATGAAAAAATGTCTTAGAATCAATGAAATATACTGGCTAATCACTACTGTGAATCCCACCTTCACATAGAATTTTTGAATAAAGTTTGTCATATAGAACAGTGTGGGGTCATGCACCTGTAGTCCCAGCTATTGATTGTTTGAGCCCACTAGTTTGAAACCAACCTTGGCAACAAAACAATTGTGTGTGTGTGTATGTGTGTGTGTGTGTGTCTTAGCCTGAGGTGAAGATAGGAGGATTAAAAGATCAACACCAACCTCAGCAACTTAGCAAGACCCTGTCCTGTCTCAAAATAAAAAATGAAAAGAACTGGGGATGTAACTCAGTGGTTAAAGGTAAGCACCCATGGGCTTGATCCCCAGTATCAAAACAAAATAAATTATTGTGTATAATTGAAGTTTGCAACATGATTACAGGATACAAATAGATAGTTACTATAGTGAAGCAAATTAATTTTACCCATCATCTTACAGTTACTTTTTCTAACAAGAGCTGCTAAAATCTATTTAACAAGAATCTCTACACAATTTTATTATCTATAATACAACACAGTTTTATTATCTATAGTCCACATGTGTACATTAGATCTCTAGACTTGTGTCTTATTTGTTACTATGTATCTTTTGACCTACATCTCCCCATTTCCTCCCTCCACCCCCTTAACCACTGTTTTATACTCTATCTCTGTATATTTGACCTTTTTTATTTCCATATATAGATGAGATCATGTAATAGTTTTCCTTCTGCATCTGATTTCTTTCACTTGAGATAATGTCCTCAGGTCCATATATATTTTGGCAAATGACAGGGTCACCTTCTCTTTTAAGACTGAATAATATTCCAGTTTGTATGTGTGTGTGTGTGTGTGTGTGTGTGTGTGTCTGTGTGTGTGCATGCGCGCACACGCATCACATTTTCTTTTGCCCATTGATGGACATTCAGATTGTTTACCTATTATGACCATTGTGAACAATGCTTCATGGGAGTGTCAACATCATTATGAGGTGGCAATTTCATCTCCCTTGGGTTTATACCCAGAAGAGGAATTAGTGATCTTATTGTTAGGTAGTAGTTAGCAATGAGCAGTGAAATGCATGACAAGGTCACAAGTGTTCTTTAAATTACTTTAGGGTCTTCTTTAAACTACTTTCAAAGTAAAAGAGAAAGCAAAGCATGGTAGTTAATTTGTAGAAAATAAACAGAAGCAAAGGAGCTAATGAGAAAATATGTAAAAAGAAAAGATTAATGAGATTAACTCTTTACAGGGTCCATTGAGGTTAGTGTGAAACTAGGAACTATCTATAGTTGTCTAGAAAGGAAGATTCTTTTAATTGCACAAACTAAGATAACTTCTGACTGACTACTGACTCCAAGGTGCACTTTAACATGGGATTGACTTGTAATTGAAGTCCCCTAGGTAGATGGCTACCGTGACAGTTCCAGAGAGGACCAACTAAGGTCAAAAACTCCACTGCCCACGTGAAGGAGTTGAACACCTGATTGGCAAAGAGTAAAGAAGGTGGCAAGATCATTGTATTGTCTTGAGCAACTAATAAAAAAAAAAAAAAAGAAGGTGGTCCCCAGTACTCCTGGTAAACATCAAACAGAAATAAATTTGGAGACAGTGTTGTATCCTTTATGGTTCTCTGCTTGGAGATGCACCCACCCCTCCCTCCTCCCTTCCCCCTCCCCCGCCCTCCCCCTTCTCCCTCCTCTCCCTTCCCTCCCCCTTCCCCCTCCCTCCCTCCCTCTCACTCTCTGCTTAAGCCTCACCTTGCTTTTACTTTACTTTCACTTATAATAAAGTTCTCTTAAAAATAAAAAAAAGAAAGAAAATTCTCTTGCATGGCTTTTGGCATCTGAATTTAAATTTTATTTCATTGGAATATAAGAACTGAGGTTTAGAGTTTCAGCTCCCTCTTTTCCTGTGACAATCTGGTAGTTCTATTTTGGGGGGGTTGGGGGAGGGTACCAGGGATTGAACTCAGGGGCACTGACTACTGAGCCACATCCCCAGCCCTATTTTGCATTTTATTTAGAGACAGGGTCTCACTGAGTTGCTTAGCACCTTGCTTTTGCTGAGGCTGGCTTTGAACTTGTGATCCTCCTCTCTCAGCCTCCTTAGCTGCTGGGATTACAGGAGTATGCCACGGAGCCAAGTTTATATGCTTCCTTTTCTTTTTATTTATTTTTTTTTAATTTTTTTAGCTGTAGATGGATACACTACCTTTATTTTATTTATTTATTTTATGTGGTGCTGAGGATTGAACCCAGTATATTGCACATGCTAGGCAAGCACTCTACCACTGAGCCACAACCCCAGCCCATATATACCACTTTTCCTTGATCCATTTGTCTGTTTAGGGACACCTAGACTGGTTGCATAACTTGTCTATTGTGAACTGCACTGCTATAAATATTGGTATGGATGTATCACTATACTATACTGATTTATCACTATAATATACTGATATAGTATACCGATTTAGTATATATATATATATATATATATATATATAACATATATATATACTATATATATATATACTACATATATATATACTATATATATATACTACATATATATATACTATATATATATACTATACTATATATATATATATATATATATATATATATATACTATACACACACACACATATATATATACACACACACACACACACATACTATGCTGTACAGTATAAAATATTGATTTAGCACTATGGTATACTGATGAAACCAGAGGATTACAAACTAAAGCCCGTAGGTCAATTCAAACCTACCACCTGCCCTCACATGATTTTTACATTTTAAATTTGTTTCCGTATCAAATGCCTTGATTTTGCCTCTTGGCCAAGAAAGCTGAATATATTTTCTCTCTGACTTCTAAGAAAAGTTTACTAACACCCTGTTAAAACCATGAGCATAGAGGTGCTCACCAAGTGAGTGGTGTCAAGGGAAGAGCGTCATGACTGAGGAAGAGAACAAAAGCACAGCCACAATGAAGCTGCAGTAGAGATCAAGGAGAGTGTTTCAGACAAAACAGGCGGGTCAGAGAGCCAGGTGCTAGTCAGAGAATGAGGACTGCCATCTGAGTTTGGCAGCTGGGCCCAAGCCATTAAGTCAGTAGTTGTTAGGTTAGTAGATCAAGTAGGGTACTGTCAGCAGAAGTCAGATAGTCAGAGATTAATAAGTGATTAGGTAAGTAGAAGTTCTCTGAGACTATGCAGAATAGTCTTTATTTAAAAAAATAATTTTAGTTGTAGATGGATACAATATCTTTCTTTCTTTCTTCCTTTTTATGTGGTGCTAAGGATCAAATCCAGTGCCTCACACATGCAAGGCAAGCGCTCAACCACTGAGCTACAACCCCAACCCCCTATGCAGAATAATCTTTGAAGAAGTTTTTGGATTTTTGTTTTTTGGATATTAGGAATTGAACCTAGGGATGCACTACCACTGAGCCACATTGCCAGCCCTTTTTCATTTTGAGACAGGGTCTCCCTCAGGTGCCAACACTGGTTTCAATCTTGCAATTTTCCTAACCCAGCCTCCTGATTCACTGGGATTAACGGAGTGTACTACCACACAACTCTTTGAAGGGGTTTAATAGAGGGATGAGTCAGCCTAAGATGATACTTGGAATGGGTGATACTGCCTTTCTCTTTCCTTTTTTTTTTTTTTTTTTTGGTACTGGGGATTGAATCCAGAGGTACTTAACCACTGAGTCATATCCCTAGCCCTTTTGTGTATTTTTTTATTTGAGATAAGGTCTCATTAAATTGTTGAGGGCTTACTAAGTTGTTGAGGCTGGCCTTGAACTTGTGATCCTCCTGCCTCAGCCTGGATCACTGGGATTACAGGTGTGCACCACTATGCCTAGTGAGATCTAATTTATTATAAGAGGGGAAGGAGACATAGAAAGGACATTGGAAGAGGCAAATTTTGGAATGAAGTCTAGCAGAAGCACTATGGGGTGGAGACTATGGTACTGGTAGGGGAAACTATTGGTAAGGAAAGCAATGATTCTTCCTCAGCCATGGCAGGAGGAGGCCAAGGAGAAGCAAAACAATTTTTTGGTAATGAGGATGCTGCTGTAGCATAGGAAGAAAGGACTTTTTCTCTTTCAAATTTGGAAGGTAAAACACTAAGCAGAGGGTTATCCAGGCCCGGAGAGCATCCAGAGAAGGGCAGAGTGGAAACACTAGGTAACAGAGAGTGCACAGTAAAATGGCTGGCCACAGAGTTCTGGCTTGGTTGAGATTGGACAAAGATGGTTCAGGAGAGAGTAGATGGTTTGAGGGGCTGGAAGACAAGCTCAAGACAGAATGAGTATGGTTGAAGGAAGAGATCCGAAAGAACCAGATGTTACACTCAGAAAAAATTTCCAAGTTAAAAATTTTGAAAATGAAACTATGTGAATGTGACAGCATCCTAGGTGTGATTTAAATGCATGAGAGACTGAATAAGAGTAGAGATGGAGATTATTGAAATTGAAAGGAACAGTTATAGGGTTTCACATAATCCTCATCACATACCTAGGAAATAGAGGATGAAGCTGAAGCACTGAGAGGTTAAATAAACAGTGCAAAATCACACAGCTAGGAAATGGTGGATATGAGATTTGAACCCATATCTGTGACTTTTGATATCAAGTTGAGCCAGGTGCAGTAGCACACGTCTGTAATTCCATCAGCTTAGGAGGCTGAGGCAGGAGGATAGCTAGTTCAAAGCCAACCTCAGCTGAGTGCAGTGGTGCACCTGTAATTGGTGAAAATGATGGTGTGCAAAGAGGATGATAATATCCTGCAAGTGAAGAAGGTATGTTAAGGAAGAATTAAGCACAAAGTTAGTTAAAACGTTGGGAAAACAATAAGGAAGATTTAATCTGTATAAACCGGGTTCCCAAATTAGGTACTCATTTTTTTTCTCTTTCTCTGAGCCACTTTTAACTAACATGATTCTTTGGAGGTTTTTGGTACAATCTGCAGAACATTTCACTTAATCTCTCAGTATCTTCACAACAGTCTCTGAGGGCGGGGTGGCTATCATTGTTTTGCACATTTTACTCAGAGACATGATTTGTCCATGCTAACACAGGAAGTGACAGATACAGGTGTGTAGCCCAGAAATATCATGTTCTTTTTTTAAGCCATTCAAAGATAGTATGGTTCACTGTCCCCAACCCCACCTCTGATGTCAAAGTCATAATCTCTAACTCTAGTACCTTCATCCTGAGGTGGCTGAGACCAAAAGGAGATGGCCTAGGAGGATGGGGTGCCCCAGGAGCCTGAAACCTTATCCTCAGAGAAAACTTTGTTGGGGATACTTGGGATGGAGGCCAGAGCCTTGAGCATGCTAGGCAATTGCTCTACTACTGAGCTGTACCCTTGGTTCCTGGAGGGAACTACTGAGAATCTTACAAGATGGCGGGAAGCTAGACATACTAGACGTAACCTATGCTTTCAAGGAATTCGTTATATGGAGGTGAAAGAATTGTACCAAAAAAAAATGCAATGTGATATGCCAGTTTCTAAATCCTGGCTTATGCTGTCCTATAGAAACCCAAAGTCGGGAAAAACACTACTACTGCTTCAGGGGTTCAAGGTCAACTTCTAAAAGGAAGAGATTCCCTTTGGATAAGAAGGTAACAGAGTTACTGTACAGCAGATGGAAATAGGAGGCACAGAAGTATCCTATTGACCTATTTGGTGAACAAACCTGGCAGTACCCTTGAAAGTGGGGGCGGGGGGGCTTGTTAAGGAGCCAGTTAGTGGGGCCTTTTATATCAGTCATAAGTCATTAGCCTATACCCAAAGGGCAGAGGAGAATACTGTAGTGTTTTTGTTATTGATGTTGTTGTTGGTGGTGGTGGTGGTACCAGGATTGAACCCAGGAGTGCTTAGCCATTGAGCCACATCTCCAGCCCTTTTTATATTTTATTTTGGGACAGGGTCTCCCTGAGTTGCTTAGGGCCTCACTAAGTTGCTGAGGCTGGCTTAGAACTCGTGATCCTCCTGCCTCAGTCTCCTGAGCCACTGGGATTACAGGTGTGGGCTATTATGCCCAGCCGAGAATACTGTAGTTTTGATTAGGGCACTGGTAAGATCAGATTGGTGTTCTGCACAGTGTTTCTCTAGCAAGGCAAGAATGGGCATGGGAAAATCAACTGAGCCTGTTGAGAGATGCCAGCTTGAGCCATGGGAGGAACGGTAAAGAAAAGGGAACCTGTTTGAGAACATCCTTGTGGCCACTTATTTCTGAACACTTGTTGGGGAGGGTAGGGTGGGGTGCTGAATCATAGCAGATGTATATATTTCCTAGATACTGCCTAATTGTTCTCTAAAAAGGCTGCACAAATTTACATAGAAACAGTTCTTTAGAGCACCCCAAACATTTGCATTTCTTTCACTCTTCCCATAATGCTATTGTTTATAAGCTGCTCTTTCAGAAAAATAGTCTTCTCTGATGTGGAAAAGAAAATCATATACGTTAAGCCATGATTTCCCATGTCCCACACATGGTTTAGCTCCACCTTCTCTTCTACTGCTCCACCCAAGCACCTCAGTACACAGAATGGTTGGTTCCTTTCTCGTAATTAGTCCCAGATCATAAATCTAGGTATGCAAGACACATGGCTGGTTGGTTCCTTTCTCATAATTAGTCCCAGATCATAAATCTAGGTATGCAAGACACATGGCCTCTCTTTAATGGTTTTTCTAAATCAACTTAATTTCAATTCTGCACCCCATCTTGACAGAGTGTGGGGAAATTCAACCTGAGTCATTCTCACAGTTCCTGCCTCCTGGTATCGAGATTGGTCTTGGAAACTTCCACAGTGCCTGTCATCTGGGGGTGGGGACCATCTGGTCATCCATTATTTGTGGTTCTTGTATCTAAGTTTCTGCTAAACCATTTATTGTTACTGTTGCTGCTTTTGCAGGAAGCTGAGGCAATCTGACAGGTGGCTGGGAGGTCCATCTCCCTGCAAAAACCAAGGGCCACTCCTTTTCAGGAAATTACCACCTCCTCAGCATGCTGCTAGGAAGCAAGGCCCAGAGACCCACAGTCCTCTCTCTCCACACTCTCCTCCCTCTATCTAGGCTATATTCTTCCCCTGAGGTGATGAATCACAGAGCTGGCTTCATGTTGGCAGAGTGTGGGGAGCACAGGGGAAAATACAGTCTTCAGTCTGTGGCACCTAAAGGGATGAGCTGATTGGCTGCAGAGTGGGATTATTCAAACTAGTACAATATCAGAATAAGGCAATATTAGAACTTACTCTTTTTTTTTTCTTGGTATGGGGATTGAACCCAGGAGCACTTAACTACTGAGCCACATCCCCAGACCTTTTTTTTCTATTTTATTTAGAGACAGGGTCTCGCTAAATTGCTGAGGCTGGCTTTGAACTTGCAATCCTCCTGCCTTAGCATCCCAAGCCTCTGAGATTACAGGCGTTACCCGGCTTAGAGTTTACACTTTTAAAATGCTTAATTTGAAAATGCCTGCATCCATTCTAACTTTATCACTTTCTCAGTACCACTGAAGCAGAAGATTTGTGGGACTCTCCCAGGTGATGTTGCCACTTTTTCTCCTAGGATGGACACCTTTTCTTCCTAGGCCTGTTTGGTAGACAGAATAATTCCCACCACCACAAAAGATGTCCATGTCCTAAACCAAATCTATGAATACCTCATATGGAAAAGGGAAATTAAGTTTGCTAGTCAGCTAGCAGTGTGATTGCATAGAGACCCCTGCATTATGCCAGTGGACTCAGTGTAATGACAAAGGTCCTTATAAATGGGAGAGGGCAGCAGAGTGAAAGAACTAGAGGATATGAGAAGATGGGATGGTGGCAAATTTAAAGATGGATTTTGGGGGGATTTGTCTTATTTCACTTAGCATGGTATTCTCCAATTTCATTCTTTCTGATATGTAGATGCTAACCCACAAGGGAGGAGATTAGGAGTTCATTGGACTACACAAAGGGGAATGAAGGGAAGGGAGGGGGGATGGTAATAGGAAAGATAGCAGAATGAATTGGACATACTTTTCCTATCATATATAAATACACAACCAGTGTAACTCCACATCATATACAAATACAACAATGGGGTCCTAAATGGAACAAGCAGTATTTATTCTATGTATGTATAATATTTCAAAATATACTCTGCTGTCATGTAGAAAAATAAGAAAAACAAAATTAAAGATGGAGGAAGGGGCCATAGGTCAAGGAATATGAGTGGGGTCCCCAAGCTAAAAAAGACAAGGAAACAGATTCTTCTCTAAAGCTTCCAAAAGGAACACAATTCTGCCAAGAACTTGATTTTATTCCAAGGTCACTTATCTCAGACTTCTGATCTCTAGAACTCTGAGGTAGTGCATTTGTGTTCTTTTAAGCCACTACAGTTGTCATGACTTGTTATAGCAGTAACAGGGAACAAACACAGCCTACAGAGGAAAGAATGCTTTTGGATGCCCTGTTATTGTTTTCAGTGTACCTGTTTCCATCTCAGGGCTTAAAGGCAGCCCTGAGCATGGTGTGGTTTGTGTCATGTTTATTCCCATGCCTTCAGGTAGTGGAAGATGGGGTTAGAACAGATTACCCACCTCCATCCCCGGCCACATGAGCTCTTATAAATCCATGTCCTCCCCTTGCAGTCCAACCCACCTAAAAGCCAAGTCTTGACCAGAGACAAGCATTGACACTGCTGGATCAACAAACAGCTCCTCCTACAGAACCATGCAAGACTGAACTTCCCTGAACCATTTGGAGTGAGGTAGGGACATGTGGCTTGTCTTGGCCAATAAACCTTTAAGAGACAGTGTGCAGTTCCTCTGATTCTTGTCACATTGCTGCCATGTGCATCAAAGCACATGCCAAGATGGAGCCATCATCACCCTGGATCCCAATGGGACTACAGTGAGCCAACCTCTCACCAACCCATGTTGCACACCTAATGTGAGTGAAAGATAAAATTCTGTTTATTTAACATTCTGAGATTTTGTTTTCTTGTTTTTCTTTTTAGTGCTAAGGATGGAATCCAGGGCCTCGTGCATGCTAACCCTATGCTCTACTACTGCCTGGTTTGAGGCTTTTTTTTTTTTGGGGGGGGGCTCAAGTAAATGAGAGGGATTTTTATTATCTTACTTCATAAGTCCAGAGTGTAGGATGGAGGTGTGGCTTGATGGTAGAGCGCTTGTCTCCCATGTGTAAGGCAAAATAATAAGTCCAGAGTGATCTCAGGGTTTATGTAGGAGGTCAAAGACTTCATCAAAGACCCCTGACTTTTTTTATTTTTTTAAGGAGAGAAAAGAATTTTTTAATATTTATTTTTTAGTTTTCAGCGGACACAACATCTTTATTTTATTTTATGTGGTGCTGAGGATCGAACCCAGTGCCCCGTGCATGCCAAGCAAGCACATTACCACTTGAGCCACATCCCCAGCCCAAAGACCCCTGACATTTTAAAAATACTTTTTAGTTGTAGATGGAAACAATATCTTTATTTTTATTTATTTTTTTATGTGGTGCTGAGGATCAAACCCAGGGCCTCACACATGCAAGGCAAGTGCTCTGCCACTGAGCCATAGCCCCAGTCTGGTGCCTGATTTTTTTATCTTCAGTGTTGCTAAGCATGTTGTCATTCAGCCTCATATTGACTGGCATTTCCAACCTCTGCTGTGTGAAGACACTTGTGATGGGAAAGAGGGAAGAGGAGTGTGACCATTAGATGGACAACCAACAGAGCTATGAAACGTTTTGGTATATGGGTACATAACATAATGATTAAATCAAAGTAAATGTATTTATCTCCTCAAAAATGTATCATTTCTTTATGGTAGAAACTTTCAAAATTCTTTTTTTTATTGGTTGTTCACAACATTACAAAGCTCTTGACATATCATATTTCATACATTAGATTGAAGTGGGTTATGAACCCCCAATTTTACCCCAAATGCAGATTGCAGAATCACGTCGGTTACACATCCACAATTTCAAAATTCTTTCTTATAGTTTTTTTTTTAATGTGAAGTAAAAAATTATATTTAGGCAAAATAAATGAAATGTTGTTGTTATTATAGTCACCATATTGTGTACGAGCACACCAGAGCCTCTCGATCCTATCTAATTGCAACTTAGTACTCACTGATCTACAGCTCCTTCTCCCTCCCTCCCAAGGAGTATCTTAAAGTGGACATCCTGCTCCTTCCCAGTTCTCGCTGGGACAATTGGATTCATTCTCAGTTGTGCATTTGCTGTTTTCACTCCTTCCCATGCTCCTCGGCTTGGAGTGGGGAGCAGTGCCACCTTTGTTATGGCACAGTTGAAACATCAAACAGAGTGTGTCTTGTAGCTGAAATATCTCTTTTTAATAATTTATTTTGAGAGAGGGTCTCACTAAGTTACTTAGGTCCTAAATTGCTGAGGTTGGTTTTGAACTCACAATCCTGCCTCAGTCTCCTAAGCCACTGGGATGTCAGGCATGTACCACTGCACCCAGCTGACATATGTCTTTTTATATTCTTTTTTTTTTTCTTTTTGGGTACCAGGGATTGAACTCAGGAGTACTCAACCACTGAGCCACATCCCCAATCCTATTTTGTATTTTATTTACAGATGGGGTCTCACTGAGTTGCTTAGCACCTCACTTTTGCTGAGGCTGGCTTTGAACTTGTGATTCTCCTCTCTCAGCCTCCCAAGCTGCTGGGATTACAGGAGGATGCCACCACACCCAGCTGGCTGACATATGTCTTAATGGTCCTCAAAGAATTTTGATTCCTGTCTTTTGTGCAGGTAGGAGGAGCTAGCATTCTCTAGAGGAAGGCCAGAAAGCCAGCTTGATCTTCAGGAATTTTCTAATCCACTTAGGTATAAAGGAGTTCTCAAAACCGGTATGCCAAACTTTGGAGTGTTTCTTGCTTTCTGCATGTGTGATAGCAGCAGGGAGGAATGGAGGAAGTAAGGGGCAGAGAAGCCCACTTCTCAGACCTAGGCCACACAGAAAATTACAAGAAGGAACTTAACTGTCTCTTTCTCCCTCCACCTCCTCATGGAGGCTGTACTGGTGATACTTGTTCAAAAATAAACATGGCCAAAAAAAAAAAAAAAGGGATAAACCTGGCTGGACATGGTTGTATATGTCTGTAATCCCAGCAACTCAGGAAACTGAGGAAGGAGGATCCAAGTTTGAGGCCAGCCTGGGCAACCAAGGGAGACTCTGTCTCAAACTGAAAAGGGGGCTGAGCACTGGTGTACTCCTGTAATACCAGCAGCTCTGGAGGCTGAGGCAGGAGGATCGCGAGTTCCAAGCCAGCCTCTGCAAAAGTGAGACACTAAGCAACTCAGTGAGACCCTGTCTCTAAATAAAATAAAAAATAGGGCTGGGGATGTGGCTTAGTGGTCAAGTATCCCTGAGTTCAATCCCTGGTACCAAAAAAAAAAAAAAAAAAAAATTTAAAAAGAAGAGGAGCCCAGGATTTTCTAAATGGGCCTGTTCCAAGATCCTGGGGACCGTAAATAGCCAGCTCACAGGATAGCTAGGGCTATGAGAGGTAGAAGGGTAGAGAGCACAACAAATGTTTCTTTGGAGGCCACCTCACCCTGCAGATGAATAGGCTCTACATCAAGCCTGCATAGGAATCCTGACCCTGCCACTACTTATTTGCTGTGAGATCCTTTCTGAGTCTCACTTTCCTCTCCTGCAAAATAATAATCCCTGTTTGCAGAGCATTATTCACAATAGCCAAAAGGTGGAAACAACCCAAGTGCCCATTGATGAATGAATTGATAAACAAAATGGGCATGTTCCTGGATGTATAACTCAGTGGTAGAGTGCGTGCCTAAAACGCGTGAGGCCCTGGGTTTAATCCCCAGCACCACAAAAACAAAACAAACCAGCAAACAAAAGATGCATATCCATAGAAGGGAATATTTTTCAGCCTGAAAACAGAAGGAAATTCTGACACATGCTACAGCATGGATGAGCCTGGAGGACATAAATAAACCAAACACACACACAAAAAAACAAATATTGTATGATTGCATCTGTATGAAGTACTCAAAAGAGTCAGATTCATAGAGAAAGAAAGTAGAATGGTGGTTGTCAAAAGCCCCGGGTGTGTGTGGGGGGAATATTAATAAGAGCTACTGTTTGATAGACATGTAGTTTCAGTTTTGCAAGAGGAAAAACATTCAGAAGATGGATGGTGATGATGGTTTCCCAGAAGTGTGAATGAACTTATTGTCACTGAACAGTATCCTAAAAATGTTTACATGGTCAACTTTGAGTTATGGGTTTTACCACAATACTTAGAAATTGTACACCAGCAGCCATAGTAAAAGCACTTACACTAAAATAAATGTCTAGATCCAATGACTCAAAACTGATTCAGGTTGACATTCTTTACCCTTTCCAATAATTGTGGCTGAGACTAAGATATAAAATTTAATAGTGTATTCATCCTGATATTTATAATTATTCTAAGTAATCTAGAATTTTAATTTTTTTTTAAAAAAGCAGCTTCAGTGCTTGCTTCAGCAACACACTAAAATTGGAACAATAAAGAAAAGATTAGCATGGCTTCTGTGCAAGGATGACATGCAAATTTGTGAAATGTTCCATATTTTTAATTTTTTTTTAGTTGTCAATGGACCTTTATTTTATTTATTGATACATGGTGCTGAGAATTGAACCCAATGTCTCACACATGCTAAGCAAGCATTCTGCCACTGAGCCACAACCCCAGCCGGAGTGTTCCATATTTTTTTAAAAAACAAAATAAAATAGAAAAGAAGCTTCAAAGCCACCATCCCATACTATCTTTTCAATATAATAAATAGCTTGATTTGGGACTTTTAGATTAAATGTGATATTCTATATATGCAGAATACATTGCCTATCATTAAAATGTATCTGTGATTACCCCCCCAAAATGATTAAAATGCTAAGTTTTATGTCATGTATATTTTATCACAGAAAAAAAATGTCTACCTGGGTTACCTCCCCATGTAGCTGGGAGATGTAGAAGAGCCCTGGATAAGAGCCAGTAGAGGAGCTGGGGTTGTGACTCAGTGGTAGAGCATTTGCCTAGCATGTGTGAGGCACTGGGTTAGATTCTCAGCATTGCACAAAAATAAAATAAATACAATAAATGTCCATCAACAACTAAAAGAAAAAAGGCCCAGTAGAGAAAAGAGGGAGTATAGTAGTTTCCTCTTATCCATGGTTTATATTTGCACAATTTCATTTACCCATGGTCAACTGTGGTCTGAAAATATTTAATGGAAAAATTCAGAAATAACTCAAAAATTTAATTTGTGTACCATTCTGAGTAGTGTGATAAAATCTCACACCATCCCACTTTGTTCTTCCCAGGATATGAATCATCCCTGTATCAGCATGTTCATGCTATATATGCTACTGGCTTATTAGCCACTTAGTAGCCATCTTGGTTATCAGATCAACTTTCATGGTGTCATAGGTTTATGCTTAAGTAAGATTTATTATACTTAATAATGGCCCCAAAGCACAAGAAATTTGGATATACTAAAGAGATGCCGTTAAGTGCTTCTTTTAAGTAAAAAGGTACAAAAAGATATTTTGAGAGGGAGACCACAATCACATAATTTTTATTATAGTAGATTTTAAAATTCATTCTATTTTATTATTAATTATTGTGCCTAGTTCCTTACTGTGACTCATATATGAGTTACACTTTATCCTAGAGCTGGGATCTTGGCTCAGTGATAGAGTACTTAACTCACACATATGAGGCCCTGGGTTTGATCCTCAGCACCACAGAAAAATAAATAAATAAAATAAAGGTATTGTATAAACATATACAACTACAGATATTTTTTAAAATTATTTTTTAAAAACTTTATCCTGGGCTGGGGTTGTAACTCAGTGGCAAAGCTCATACCTCACACATGTGAGGCACTGGGTTTGATCCTCAGCACCACATAAAAATAAAATTAAAATATTGTGTCCATGTATAACTAAAAAATAAAAACTTTATCCTAAGTGTGTATGCATAGAAAAAATATAGTATGTCTAGGGTTCAGCACTATTTGCAGTTTCAGGCATCTACTGGGAGCTTTGTTACATATCCCCCTCAAATACGGGAAGACAGCTATATTCCTTTTTGGAAGTATCAGTCTCAAAAAGGTTTAAGTCATTCCTTTGTGAGGTCTCATACCAGCTGGCTTGAACCCAATATGTGTATGTAATATGTTAGCACCAAAAACATTTGGCCCAGGCTAGAGCTGTAGCTCAGTGGTAGAGAATTGCCTAGCCTGTGTGAGGCACTGGGTTCAATCCTCAGCATCATATAAAAATAAAATAAAGGTATTGTGTCCAATTGCAACTTAAAAAAATTGACCCATCCTAAAGGTCAACTTTGCTTGCAGGGATCTAAAGTCACTATAGACCCCTGCTTGGTAGTCATAATAGGTCTGTTCTGGTCCTTCTGGAGCAGAAGGGAGAAAAGGTCGCTGACTCCTGGTTCCAGGCCAAGGACTTTCCTTGAAAAACAAAAATAACAATAAGAAAAACCATCTTTGTGGCTGGGGCTGGGGCTTAGTGAGAGAGCACTTGACTAGAATGTGTGGGGCCCTGGGTTCCATCTGCAGCACTGCAAAACAAACAAAAACACCATCTTTCTTCTTCCAGGCAACTTTTTTTTTTTTTTTATTGTTGGTTGTTCAAAACATTACATAGTTCTTGACATATCATATTTCACATTTTGATTCAAGTGGGTTATGAACTCCCATTTTTACCCCGTATACAGATTGCAGAATCACATCAGTTACACTTCCATTGATTTACATATTGCCATACTAGTGTCTGTTGTATTCTGCTGCCTTTCCTATCCTCTACTATCCCCCCTCCCCTCCCCTTCCAGGCAACTCTTGACAGCTCTCTGCTGATTCCCTACATCCTCACCTCCGGTGGCCCTGTAGTCCTCATCTGGTGACCGAGGTTATGGATCAATGGTGGCTCTTATGCTTTTCTCTACACCTCTCACTTGCTAAGCACCTTTTCCCCGGCAGCAGTCAGTGTTCCTGTCTCTTTCACATTCATTATTATCTCACTGAGAAGGTCAAGAGGGTTAATTATTGATGTCAACATTATGAACCTTGTTACTACTTTTAAGATAATATGCATTAACAGCTGTTTTGAAATTCTCATTGCCTCAACACTATTGTCTAGTGGTTTTCCACTCTTAATGTGTATTACAATTACCTGGAGAGCTCTTGAAAACCACCCAAAGGCAGACATCCTCTGGGCCTAATTACATGAGAAGCACAGCATAGTCATTACTCTCCATCAGGCATAATTACCTCTCCATGTCTTTGTACTCTGTGGGTCTCAGTCCTTGACACACAAAAAGAACCAGCAGGAGAGCCTGGTCAATATCCAGCCCCATCCCCCCAACCCTGCAGTGGCTGAACCATTGTATAATTCCTTTAATTTTTCAAGAAGTTTCTTCCTGTACTCTATTTCCATTCCCACCTCTATTCTCTCAACAAGCCCACTTTCCTCAAGTCACTATTTCTCGAAAATCTATTCTATAGTGAGGGGAAAGGAATTGTGAAAAACAGAAGTTAGCGCCTCTGGTTGGCTGGTAATGGCTCCCAAACATTTGTCCAGTCCTAATCCTTGGAACCTGTGAATGCTACCTTATTTGGAAAAAGGATCTGTACAGATAATTAAAGATTTTGAGATGAGGAGATTCTCCTGGATTATCTGGGTGGGACTTAAATGCCATCACAAGTGTCCTTGTAAGAGACAGAGACTAAAACACACATGAGAGGAAGAAGCCTGTCATTCAGGGATGCAGACAGAGATTGGAGTGACAGCCATGAGCTGCAAGAGGCAGAGATTCTCCCCTAGAACCTCATCGGGGAATGTGGCCCTGAAGACATCTTCATTTTGGTCTTAAGGCCTCCAGAACTGTGAGTGGATATAAGTTTGTTTTAAGCCACCATATTTGTGGTAATTTGTCATGGCAACCTTAGGAAGCTAATAGTAACCAGAAGAGTTCGGTAACTGTCTTTATAGCAGAACTCCCTGGAACAGTTCCTATGCTAATGGGTATTATTTCCCAAGCACAATCCCTGGAAAAGTGTTCACCAAAGCACATATATGCTAGGTCCCACACTAGCCAGCACCCATGAACCAAATTCCCAACACTGTTGGCTGTATGTATACAAGATTTTCAGGCATGAGAGAGAATTGCAGCTGTGTGTGTGTGTGTGTGTGTGTGTGTGTGTGTGTGTGGTACTGGGAATTGAACCTAGAGGAGCTTTACCCTTGAGCTACATCCTTAGCCCCTTTTTTAAAATTTTTGAGACAGTCTCACTAAGTTGCTCAGGCTGGCCTCAAACTTATGATCCTCCTCAGCCTCCTGAGTCTCTGGGATTATAGGTGTGCACAAATACAACCAGCAAATCTATATTTATATCTACATTGTGTATTTACTTTTTAAGAATCTAGTAATCATTTGCCTTCAAACTCATTTAACAAAGATTTACTGAATGTTTAAAACAACAAATATTTGTTTATTGACTAATCACCTACTAGCCAAGGCACTGAGCCAAATCCCTAGCCCTATTTTGTATTTTACTTAGAGACAGGGTCTCACTGAATTTCTTAGCACCTCCATGTCTCTGAGGCTGGCTTTGAACTCGTGATCCTCCTGTCTCAGCCTCCCAAGCCACTAGGATTACAGGCATGTGCCACCATGCCTGGCAAGGCACTGGGAATATAGTGATTTGAAAAACACAAAATTATGGGTCTGAGGATGTAGTTCCATGGTAGAGTGGTGTTTAGCACATAAGGCCCTGATTTCTATCCCTAGCACTGCCAAAACAACAAAATCTTTTTTTTTTATTTTTAATTATTATTTTTTTTTGTATCAGGGATCAAATCCAGGGGCTTTTAACCACTGAACTACATCCCCAGCCCTTTTTAAATTTTTTTACCTTTATTTTATTTATTTTTATGTAGTGCTGAGGATCGAACCCAGCACCACACATGTGTTAGGCAAATGCTCTACTGCTGAGCCACAACCCCAGCCCCTATTTTTTATTTTTCATTTTTGAGACAGGGTCTTATTAAGTTGCTGAGGGACTCACTAAGTTGCTGAGGCTAGCTTTGAACTTGTGATTCTCCTGCTTCAAACTCCCTAGTTGCTGGGATTACAGGTGTGCTCCACTGCACTGCACAATAAAAACTTACTTCTTGTGAAAAAGATATTCTAATGGAGTAACCAGTTAATAGATAAGTAAACACATAAATAGTGAGTAGTGATGAATGCTGTGAAGAATATAAAATAGGCAAACCAGGTGTGGTGGCACACACTGCAATCCCAGCAACTGGGGAGGCTGAGGCAGGAGGATTGCAGGTTCAAAGCCAGCCTCAGCAACTTAGCAGGGCCCTAAGCAAGTTAGCAAGACCCTGTTTCAAAATTTAAAAAAAAAAAATTACAAAGGGCTGTGGATGTAGCTCAGGGTTGAGTCCCTGGATTCAATCCTTGGTACCAAATAAATAAGTAATGATAAAAATAAAACAGGCTAAAGGAATAGAGAAGGATAGGGGGAGGAGCCAATACTTCAGAGAGGGCCTTCAGAGAAGGCCAGGCATTTCACTAGTGGATTTAAATTAATCTCATGTAATCCTCTCAAAAACAATTTAATCCTTTTGAAACAACATAGATAACATAGGTAACATCCTTGTTTGCAGATGAGGAAACTGATAGTACAACATTTTATTTTTTGAACTGGGGATTGAACCCAGGGCTTCCTACATGCTAGGCAAACATTCTACCACTGTGTAACACCCCCAGCCCTTTTTCAATTTTATTTTGAGACACGGTCTTGCTAAGTCTTCCAGGCTGACCTCAAACTCATGAACCTCCTGCCTCTGTCTCTCAAGTAGCTAGGGTTAAAAATATATGTCACTCTGCCTGGCTGATCATACTATTAAGTAGCCAATATGGAATTGAAACCCAGGCCTATTTGACACCAAACAAAGCCCATTTACTACATACTTCATGGTTTCTGTTCCAAGTTGAACCTCTAGTGCAGTACCCCACAGCCTGCCTTGGCCTTTCCATATTTGTTCACTGATTCCAGTAGAATGGAGGATTCTGAGGGTGAGAAGGCTGGAGGCAGGAGGTCAAGTGGCAAAGGACACTTCTAGTCAGAGACTTGCTGTGCAGATTTGCTTCAACCCATTTCTATATTTGCAAGGTAGGCAGAGGGTACTGAAACTTCCTGCTTCCTCCCCAGGGTCTCCTCATTGCTCCTTTCTGGCCTACTCCATCACCCAGGGTGCTTGGGCAGAGCCACAGAGTCCAGTTAAAGGTTTTTTGACCTTTTGGCTTTGAGCTGCATCTGAGTCCTAGATGGCAAGTGGGCCTTGGGCGGAGGGACCTGCCAAGCAGTGGGAAACTTGGGGCAGGCTTGCAAATGGCATGTGGCCCAATTTGATGGATCACAGTGTGCACAAAGCAGAGAGGAGAATATGCTTTGGCTGGGCAGGTGGCTGGGCCTGGATCATGGATGGCCTTCAAGGCCAGGCTAACAGAACAGCCTTCGTGCTCTGGCTGGTGTTCTCTAAGGTGTGCCCTGAGAATACTTGCATTTTAGGATAGTGATAGCAGTAATAGGAAACAATCTGTTGTGAGAAAGTAAAGATTTCTTCCTTATTAAATAAGCTAAAATTTAATGAGGCTAGACAAATTCCTTTTATTAAAGAAAAACTTCCCAGAACTAGCACAATGGCCACAGGATAAGTCCACGGGGCACAGTAGAGCCATCCTCATGGCAAAGATGAATGGAGACCTGCTAAAGGCAGACCAGGCTGGGGGTAGCCAGTCAATCCTGTGCATTTGGCTCTAAATCACCTTTTCTTCCTGTTCCCCGCCACCCCTGCTTCAGTGAACACCCCCCCCCAAAAAAAAAACTGGTCTCCCTGCACCTACCTGCCCCCAAATCATCTTCGCTCTTTCAGAGTTGTTTTCACTATTCCTACCCCTGCCATCCTCCTTGATCAAACCTTAACCCTGAATCTCTTTCTACACAAGCACTTCTCTAAGTAGATAATAAGCTACAGTAATATATAAATACTGCAGGTAGTTACATGAAAGAACAGCCAGGCATGGAGGTGCAGACCTGTTTTCCAGCTACTTGGGAGGCGGAGGCAGGAGGATGGCAAATTAGAGGTCAGTCTCAGAAATTTAGGAAGACCCAGTCTCAAAATAAAAAGCACTTTGGAGGTAGCTCAGTGGTAAAGTGTCCCTGGGTTCAATACCCAGTACTAAATAAACAAACAGACAATTAATTAAAAAATGACATATGCTGTTAAAGACTACTATTCACTAGCAAATACGCTAACAATTCATCTGAGTTTCATGGTGTTTACCCTAAACCATCCTACAAAACAATCTTGAATGTTTAAAAATATCATTTGTTTTTTTTTCTTTCTTCCTTTTTTTTTTTTTCCTGTAGAACCAGATACTCTCAGCTTTGAGTTTTACCACAGTATTGGTTTCCTTGGTAACCACCTCTAGTTCCTGAGTCCTAGGCCTCTTGTCCTTCATTTTCTGTCCTGGCACCCAGATGCATAACACATGAGGGGTGCCCCTGCCACAGTAAGGGGCCCTGCCTCTGGTTTCACCCCAGCCCCTGCATCTCCTATCCCTGTTTGTGGATTTGCATAATAAGCAATGGGCTCATCACCAGGGCCTTGGAGAGGTCAGCTTCAGGTGTTCTCTGTTCCTCCTAAATTCACATAATGTCCTTTCAAATCCTGTTGGGAGCAGGCAATGTATTCACAAGATAAGATGTATTACCCGGTTAAGGCAGGTAAATGTTGACTTAGAAGCCAGATGGCTTGGTTTGAAGTCCAGGCTTTGTCATTTATTGACTCTTTTCCCTTGGGCAACTTACTTAACTATTTACTGTGCTTTAAAACAACAAGAAGAATATAACCTAACTTGAAGAGTTTTTATGAAGATATGTATATGTACACAGCACCTGGTACATGGTAATATGCTTCCTGTTGCTAATTAATATTATTATTGTGCCCATCTGTCCTCCAATCTCCAGGCATTGTGGTTGTCAGCAATTAACCTGGTATTCTGTGAGTGAGGAATTCCCAGGAGCCACAGAAGAGTGTATAGTTTTCCATTTGGTGTCTCCTTGAGCTCCTTTTCTTTCTTTTTTTTTTTTATACTGAGGATTGGACCCAGAGGTACTTTACCCCTGAGCCACATCTTCAGCCCCTTTTACTTTGTATTTTGAGACAGGGTCACACTAAGTTGCTTAGGGCCTTGCTAAATTGCTGAGGCTGGCCTCAAACTTGCGATCTTCCTGCCTCAGCCTCCCCAGTCATTGGAATTATAGGCTTGTGCCACCACCACTCAAGCTCTTTTTTTTCCCCTAGATACTGGGGATTGAACTTAGGGGCACTCAACCACTGAGCCACATCCCCAACCCTATTTTGTATTTTATTAGAGACAGGGTCTCATGGAGTTGCTTAGCATCTCACTTTTGCTGAGGCTGGCTTTGAACTCAAAATCCTCCTGCCTCAGCCTCTAGAGCTGCTAGGATTACAGGCGTGCACCACTGCGCCCAGCTTCAAGCTCCTTTTAAGTCCTGTCCCCAGAGGCGAGGCACACCTTCTGGACCCAATTCCTAGCACACTCATCTCAGAGCTGACAGCATAACCAGCAGACACTCCATCTGAAAAGGACCTCTTGCCCCACCCCCTTACCCATGAACACTTGGACACTGGACTCAAGCTGGCACTCGGGTCTATCTTTCCAGTTTGGGGTTTGTGTTGCCTCAATGCAAATGTAGCTGTCCCCATGGGTGTGCCCAGTCAACTGGAACAGCCACAGTCAGTGTGTGTGTGTGTGTGTGTGTGTGTGTGTGTGTGTGTAGGGGTAGCCAGCAAATCATATATAGTGCTGACCCTGTGCCAGGCACTGATATGAACACCTTTACATACACCACGTATTCCTCCTCCTCTTTTATCCAGAGGAAGAAAACTAAGCAGAGAAGAAATAACCTGTCCAAGGTCACACAGCCAGTAAATGACAGAACCAGTAACCCAGTCCAGACAGTCTGCTTTCAAGACCATGTGTTTGCTCACTCGGCCATACTGCTTCACACAGGGTCAAGTCGGCTTTGGCCATAGAAGCACTGGTGCCTATGCATGAACAGGCAACTTTGTTGTCTAGTCAGGGAAATAAGGGCTCTACTCTAATAGGAGGCAGGGCCTGGGCCATGGCACCCTGCACGAGGCACATGAACAAAGTCTCCAAGGCCAACATCACACTGTTGAAATTTTGACAGCACCACTGGATGTTTTGCAAGGCAATGACCCAGGGAGGGACACTACTCAGCAGATTTTGCTCAGTAGAGTATTTTGGGGGTAGGCATCATGGTTTCCAGGGGGTTCCTTTTCCTCTTCATGTCACTAGACTGAACCTTGGGACTATTCATAGCTTGTTGTCCTGTCAGCTCTATGGCTTGATTGCAAAAGTTAAATCCTGGATGCTGATAATTACATGCTACAAGCTGCCACCCACTGAGGTGGGAGGCTCCAAACTCACTCCATCTAGTCTGGACACCATGTTGACACTTGAGATGAACTTGGACTCATTATAATCTCATTAACTGGATGTTGTTGTACATGCCTGTAATGCCAGCAACTTGGGAGGCTGAGGCAGGAGGTTCACAAGTTCAAGGTCAGCCTCAGCAATTTAGTGAGTCCCTGATGGACTTATTGAGACCCTGTCTCAAAATAAAAGATAAAAAGGGCTGGGGATGTAGTGCAGTGGTTAAGAACCCCTGGTTTCAATACCCAGTACCAAAACACAAAAAAACAAAACACACCCCCACTAGTGCCATGACAGAGCCAACCACACCCAAATTATGAAAAAAAAGTCATAACCCTAATTAATGGAAAACTCCCCTTTCCATGAAAAGCTCTGACATATACCTGCCCCAACCCCTCATCACCAACCCTAATAAAAACCCAAACTTCACACCTGCTTAGGGTTAGAAGGTGCCTGTAGAGCATGAACTCTCCTTTTCCATTCATTGACCATTGAATAAAATTTTCTGCCTGCTCCCGGTGTGGTGGAAATCACGCTCAGCAAGAACCCAAGCTCCACTCAGAGGGTTGAAGAACTCAGGTTTATTTATGTCAGAGGACCCAAATGAGCTGGTACTCTGAAGTTCTGGGCCCCAAGCTGAGGTTACATGGAACTTTTATAGGAAATTTGACATCATTTCTTAACCATTACAACATTGGTAGGTTTGAATTCTGGGACTACGTTACCAAAGACCATGCAAAGGGAATTTACTATTAAGTAATTCCCACGTGTAGAACAAAGACAGTAAAACATTTGCCAGTGTTATGGAGAAATGACCTTCATCACATGCATCAGTAACTCAAGATGACTTGAGTTTATCTCCGGAAGAGGTATATTTCTAAGAACTAAGCCTATGAGGTTATAGTTTAGACAACAGTTAATTGGCATAGCAATTAAGTGAGGTAGCAATATTCCTACAGAGTTCAGAACGTTCAAAGTTAAGAAACAACTCCTTCCACAGGTACCTGTTGAATCTCTGGCCTTGAAAGCCTGTCACAGGTATGTTTATATTTTATGAGAGGGAGACTCCTAGAGAAAGCTATTTATAATCCAATAGATAGGAACCAAGGGTTAATTAGGTTCCCAGAAGAGAGGCTGACAGAAAGGAGGGGAAAATTTAACCCTTTCCCCAGGTACTGGCTCTTCATCATAACATTCTGATAATTTTATTTTATAATCAGGTCTGGTTCCCCCATTACACCAGAACTGGTTGTTTACTAGTCAATGTTACTGAGTAGGAAAAGAGGCTGCAAATCCGGTAACTTTCACGGGAGCTCAGAGGCAGCGGAGAGCCCCAGATCAGGCCCAGCCCAGACTACCTGCTCCTCAGGGAGGATGGCCTTCCTGGCACAGATTTCACCCAGCTTGGCAGGTGCACTGCAGTTTGGGAGAAAAAACTTCAGGCTCATAGCTGGTGACACCCTCTGAAGGACACAAGCCCCAGTCCCTTCCATACAGCCAATCAAAGCCAAGGGTGAGGTCACTCTGGGAATATCAGGCGCATCCTGTATTCTTTGAGAGGTCATGAGTGGCTCATAGAAGCGGCCCTGGGCTGCTAAGGACTTCCAGCTGGTGACAAGAGGCACTTCTCTCCCTGGTTCAAAAGGCTGAGGGTTTAGAGGTAGTTAGACAATGAAAAGGGAAGAAGCCCAGGAGTCTAGAAGCACAAACTGAAATCAGAAGAAGGAGAACTGGGGACTGAAGTCAGGGGAGAGCAGTGCCCGAGGCCACATTCAGGGAACATTTGTTTCTTTCTTTCTTTTTTTTTTAATATTCATTTTTTAGTTCTCGGCGGACACAACATCTTTGTTGGTATGTGGTGCTGAGGATCAAACCCGGGCCGCACGCATGCCAGGCGAGCGTGCTACCGCTTGAGCCACATCCCCAGCACTGGGAACATTTGTTTCCACTCAGTCTTGGTCCCACCTTCTTTCAAGGGCTCTAAACTGCTCCTGGAGATAGGATTGGACTCCAAACCCATCCTGCATGAGAGAGATTCTTTTGGAAAATTTTATTTTTTCTTCTTGGTACTGGGGATTGAACCCAGGGGCATCTAACTCCTGAACAACACTCCCAGCCCTTTTCTTTTTAATTATTTTGAGATAGGGTGTCACTAAGTTGCTTAGGATCTTGCTTAGTTGCTGAGACTGGCTTTGAACTTGGGATCCTTCTGCCTCAGCCTCCTGAGTCACTGGGATTATAGGCATGTGCTCCCACACCAACAGTAACTTTTTTGTTTGTTTCAGTGAGTATAATTTCAAACTTACACAAAAATTGCAAGAGTGAAGAGAGCTCCCTTTTACCTTTCCTCCACATCACCATTCACCCCCACTTGCTTTTACCTTTTGAGCATCCCCTCCCGCTCCGTATACTTGATTTCCAAGTCCTAGGAAAGTAAGTGGCAGTCAGAACAATCCTTTGCTTATAAATACCTCAATGATTAAAAAAAATAACTTATTCGTTGTTGTTGGACCTTTATTTATTTTTATGTGGTGCCCAAAAATCAAACCCAGTGCCTCACTCATACAAGGCAAGCTCATTAACACTGAGCCACAACCCCAGCCCCTACCTCAATGATTTTTGTCAACAATAATATTCTCTGAAATTTTCAAAATTAGCAAAATACCAGAGATACGAGGGTTTTGTCTAATCTCCAGGCCATATTCAGATTTCATCTGTTGTCCCAATACTTGAACTTACTTTTATCTACCTTTTTGAAGACTATTTAGTCACATAGTTAATATGTAAATGCAGCTTCTGTGTAAAACATTACAGATAAGGCAAAAGTAGTTCTCTTTGAACTATTCAATCCCAGTCCTTCCAATCCCACAAGGTGTTATGGTATAATGGGTAGGAATGCAGGGACTCTGCCACTTAGCTGTGTGACTTTGAACAAGCTCCCTAAACTGCCTGTGTTTCTGTGATCTGTACAATGGGAATGATAACCTCACAGTTACTGCATGGGTATGAGTTCATCCTGATAAAACAGAACAGTACCCTCACAAAGTTAAGTAATCAGTAGATGTTACCTGTTCTATTAGCCTGCTGGACCTCATCCCGTGGGAAAGTACAAAGGAATGCAAGAAGCAGACATTGCTAAAGCTCCCTCCAGGGCACCAGCACTTAGGGCTTGAGTCCCAGGAGGATCCAGAGATACACAATGTAGGGCTGAGGAAGGGGTAGTCCCCAGTCCCTGGGCATCTCTGTTATTCGAGCTCTCCTTTCCTTAGAAAGGAGAAACCTTTTTCAGATGAGGAAACTGAGGCAGAGAGATTAAATTATTTGGAAATTTAGGGTCAGCAGAAGGAAGCTCAGAGTCCCAGCAGTGTCTTAAGTTTGCCCCCCTGCCTGAGGCTGGGACATTTCACATAAAAACGGTTCAACTCCAAAAATCATTGAGGTAGCGGCTGAGGTTGTGGCTTAGTGGTAGAGTGCCTGCCTCAGTGGTGCATGCCTGTAATCCCAGCTGCTCAGGAGGCTGAGGCAGGAGGATGGTGATTTCAAAGCCAGCTTCAGCACAAGCGAGGTGCTAAGCAATTCAGTGAGACCCTGTCTCTAAATAAAATACAAAATTTGGCTGGGGATGTGGCTCAGCAGTCGAGTGCTCCTGAGTTCAATCCCTCGTACCCGTCCCACCCCACCCCCCAAAAAAAGGCTCAGTTCTAGCCTGGACCACTGCCTGAGCTTGATGGGCTATGGCTGGCAGTCAAGTCCATGGGTCAAAATCCCATGAGGAATTTTGAGGAGTTTTGAAAGAGACTGTGAAGCAGAAGACCAAGGTAGAAAGGAGGAAATGGCTGGCCCTTGTCCCTGGCAGGCAGGCTGGCTGGGTAGACAGCTGTAGGGGCCCTCCTTCCTGTGAGGGACTAGGCCCAGAGCTTAGATCTCTAAGCCTTCCATCTCCCCAAACCACAGCCCAGAGGTGTGAAAGAATGAAAATAACAGGGGGAGGTGTGGCAGAAGAGCAGGTGCACATTTCACACCTTGACCACAGGTGGGGCCCACAGCTTCACTCTAACTTCCTCCTCAGGCTTCCCCATGGCTGCTAGGGAGGACAGAAGCAGGAGGGCTTCAGCCAGAACTCCCCAAGGGTTGGGCCTGGCTCTGACCTGGTCTGGGGGCTTCTTGTAACTGGAAAGGACAAACAGAATAAGAGGGCCAGACAAAGGCTTGGTTCATTGCCATGACACAGGAACTTTCCAAGACACCTTAGCTGTGAATAACAGCAGAAGACCACCACAGATTTATTCTGAGGCTTTAGATGGCTTGGTTTGGAAAGTTACTAGAGTGGGTGCAAACAGCTGGGCACCTACCCTGTACCAGACACTTTCTACCCATATTGTTTGCAGTCCACAGAGAAACACTATCAAATGCATACAATCATAGAAACCATTTTCAGATGAGGAAACTGAGGCAGAGAGATTAAATTATTTGCCTGGGATCACACAGCTGGGCAGCTAAAGGACTTGACTAGGTCTGGAGAATTGTTCTGACTCCCAACCAAGGTTGAGGGGCAGCCTTTCTGGAAGACCAGCCCTCTGACCATGGCTGCACACCTCTTAAGGTACCACTCTCAATTGTGGGCTACCCTAGCATGAAAGGCTCCCAGTGGCTCTAGGTCTGTGGCCAGTGTCCCACTCATTCAGCATTGTGCTCTTACTAAGCACTTGGCTCTGTGATTGGAGCCTGTGGCTTTAGTTAAGTCAGTTCACCTTGTAATAATCTCACCTAGGAAACTGGCTCAAGATGGTTCTGCAATTTGTCCAAGGTCACACCTCTCAAACTGGGTGGAGTCAGGGCTTGAGTCCAGACAAATTCAGTGTTCTTTCCCTTGTGTCACAGTCACACAGGTCAGCCCAGGAGCAGCAAGAGCTCAGACTGGCTGATAAGGACCCAGCATCAGGATGTTGGGACTCAGAAAGGAAAGTTCTCTGTCCAAAGCTCTTCCCCTGACCTTCTCCCAGGTATCCTTCCCAGCAACCTGAGAAGGTGTATCATCCCAATATCACAGATGAGGAGACTGGGGCCCAGAAAGGGGACCAGGGATCCCTAGACCTTAATATTTCACACAGACCAGTAATATTCCAATATTTATTTGGAGGACCCATGTTGCATTGCCATCGTCTGCCAATGCAAGATATTTCCAGAATGACCATCTGTTTTTGACATCATTTTTGCATAAAATAAACATCCTCTTAATACCAGAAAAGAGATGAAAACATAATACAGACTAAATCCTTTAAAAAGAACAAATATAGCCTTTTGGAGTCATTATTCTTATTTGTGGAAACCCAGTAACCTAAACCCCTTCACAGACCAGCATTGGGAAATCGTGATCCCAGCTCCCATCACTTGCCAAGTCCTACTCATCCTAACTGGCCTAGCTTCAGAAATTCTCCTGGCTTCCTCCATTTCCACTGCTCCTGACCTACCCCAGAGCTTCAGATCCTTTTGACCTGAACCCTGTAAGTGGTAAGCTGTTTTAGGGAAAGCAGAGTCACACCTGTGTAATGAAGAAGGGGGAGAACTGACAAGTGTGCATCATGTCAATGAACTTGAACTGAATTTCAGACACATGCCTGAAGGCTTTGGAGGAGAAATCAGGTTAAAAACTGGGGCCCCAAAGGTCATGAGCTAGCATTTGGGGAAGAGAGGGAAAGAAGAATCTGCTGGGGTGAGGCAACTTAGGGGCACCCTTGCTTGCTGATAATGAGAAGGGCAATAGGTAGGGGAGAAGAGAAGAAGGGGAAAGTTCCAAGAAGGTGGGAGAGAAATTGTTCTACCACTGTACACTATGAAGCTGTCTTACAGTTTATCAGAACTCCTCCCAACCCCATTCTTTTTTAAAAATATTTTTAATAGCTTTATTTATTTATTTATTTATTTTTATGTGGTGCTGAGGATCGAACCCAGGGCCTCACATATGCTAGTCAAGTGCTCTACCACTGAGCCACACAAACCCAGCCTCCCCTACCCCATTCTTCATACACTGGAAGTAACTGCTCTCATGAATTTGTGGTGTCTCCAGTCTCTGTCTTAAACTTTGAGAACAAGTAGCCATATCCAAAACAATATGGCATTGCTTTGTGTGGTGGTTCCTAGAATGTACTTATAAGTGGTGTCCAACTAAACACAATATTCTCTTACTTGCTTCTTCCACGTGGGCATTGGTTTCTCTAGATACATCCATGTTAAAAAAAAATGTAGCTTTACTTCACTCATTTTTAGCTGCATGAATATCTCAGTTTATCATTTAAAAGAAACTGAACACAGCAAAATAAGTGGTAAAAGGAAGATTTAGGCATATGCCTGTAATCCCAGGGAGATGGGAGGCTGAGGCAGGAGGATCCTGAGTTCAAAGGCAGCCTCAGCAAAAGCGAGCCACTAAGCAATTCAGTGAGACCCTGTCACTAAATTTAAAAAAAAATACAAAATAGGGTTGAAGATGTGGCTCAGTGGTCAAGTGCCCCTGAAATCAATTCCCGGTACCAAAAACTAAAATAAAATAAAAGTAAAAAAAAAATTAAAAAGGAGAGTTAGCTGTGTGGGCTCATTCCCCACACCCACCCTTACTTGCCATGTCTGACGACAATGTTTCCTTTCTGAATCATCCATGGGACAACCCACTACCTCACAAGGGACTTGCATGGTTGGAATGAGGCAGCATCAGAGAAAGCACCTAAATTAGCAATGTCTAGCACACAGCAAGTTTGTCCCTAGCGGTTCCTTTTCCTTTCCCCTGTTGATGAGCAGGGTGGGGTGATGGCAAAGAACTAGATTTAGTGTGAAGGATTTCTTTAAAATATTTTAATTTTTCAAGAAAGCGAATCTTCTTTACAAATAACACATTTAGCAATTCAGTCTGTACAATCTTGCAAAGATCAACTCCAGCCCAGGATGGAGGAATGGGTATTCTAATTTATTGAGCATTGACCAGAAGAAGGGGCAAATCTTGCATCTGTGAGCAGGGTTGCCCTCCACTTCCCCACTGCATGGCTTCTCTTTCAGGTCTCTCCACTTAAAGGATCTGCTCCTACCCAGCTACCCTCTGCCCTTCCCTAGGGCCCAGACTTTCTGGTCCCAGACTTGCAGACAGTTCCTCCAGAGTGGTTTCACTCAGCCTCAGGAATGGCTGGAGCAGGACCTCTGTGGCCTGGGGTCCAGGGAGGTCTAGTATAGATAACCCTCTGGAAGAGGCTGCACTGAGAACCCTGAAATACTCACTTCCTCTGTGCACTGCACGTTCCCAACCACAAGCACCAAAGCAAACGGGCAGGCAGCACGCAACCAAGCAGCCGGAGCACCAACCCAGCCATGGTCCCTGAGGTAAGTGCTGCTGGCCAATGTGGCCAGTCCATACCTTGGAGTGGGGAACCCAGGGCACTAGGGATAAGCCAGAGTTGGCCCACAGCTACAATGCAGGGGCACCAGAGGGCTAGGTGAACAGGTAGAGGTGGTAGGAGATTTGATAGGTACACTAGACAGGGAATTGGGAACTCAACTTGGTGACTGACCACAGGCAAGTCTCTTCCCCTCTGTCTTGGGTACCTATTCAGCAAAATTGGGGTGGTGAGGGCAGTAGAGGCTCAATCTTGAAGACTTCTAAGATTCCCTTCATCTCTGACTCAGAACTTAGGCTCTTGCGAGCTGGATTGAATTGGCACCAGGGAGGCCTGCAACTCTGGAGTGCTTTAGGGTATGAGTGAAGGGTAAAAAAGATTCCTGTTAGCTGGGTGTGGTGGTACACCCCTGTGTCACAGCTACTTGGGGAGCTGAGGCAGGAAGATCACTTGAATCCAGGAGTTCAGGTCCAGCCTGGGCAACTTAGCTAGATCCTATCTCCTAAGAAGAAAAGAAGGAAGGAAGGGAAAGAGGGAAGAGGGAGTGAGGGAGGAGGGAGGGAAGGAAAATTCCTGCTGAAATTTGGTTGGGAACTCCACTTGGTGACTGACTACTGGTAGGTGGCTAAATTGGGTTTGCAAGCCTCTGTGTAGGGGAGAGGAAGCACGGGGCAGAAATCAGGTATGGGGAGTGGTACAGTGATTTGAAGAGAGACCCCATAAGGAGGCAGGAAGTTGGGGTCCTCAGATAAGAGCTGAGGAGACAATGGCAAGTGACTGAGAGAAAGGATGGGGGAGGGAGGTGCCTGGGAGGCGGGTGGTTAAACTAGGTGTGGCCACAGCACTGAGGTTGGCAAGTCATGAAGGGGAGTCTGAAGAGACAGAGAGGAAAGTAGCCAGGAGGGCTCTGGGCACTTGAGGGAAACTCTTCCTCCTGCCCAGGATCTATGGCCCCCATGGAATGACCCCAGAAGAGTAAAGAACAACCTTTGAGAATGGAAGTCACCATCCCAGAGCACAGGCTGGGCAGATAAAGTTCTGGAAGAGTGGCCCTAGAAGAAAGGTAGCAGCAGGCCTCAGAGCCTGCCTCCCAGAGGTGCTGCTCAGAGAAATGCTGATCAGACTAAATCAAAAGTCACAATGGGGACCAGGCATATTGGTGTCTGCCTTTAATCTCAGCAACTCAGGAGACTGAGGCAGGATAACTGGAAGATGGAGGTCAGCCTAGGCAAGTTAGTGAGACCCTGTCTCAAAAAAATTAAAAGGGGCTGGGGATGTAGCTCAGTGGTAGAACATACCTGGGTTCAATCCCTAGTCTCTCTCTCTCTCTCTCTCTCTCTCTCTCTCTCTCTCTTTCTCTCTCTCACACACACACACACACACACACACATCATGAAGGGGAAGCCGTGGTCAGGTCTTTACATAATGGTGCCAACCTCCCTTCTTTGACAGGTGAGTGAACATCAAGTGCTGGGTGCCTCAGACTTTGCCTCTTTCCTGGAAAACTGTACCTATCCCTATTACTATGGAGAAAATGAGAGTAACTCCTGCTGTGATTATCAGCCCTGCCCACAGGACTTCAGCTTGAACTTCGACCGAGCCTTCCTGCCCGTCCTCTACAGCCTTCTCTTTCTGCTGGGGCTGCTGGGCAATGGTGCAGTGGCAGCTGTGCTGCTGAGCCAGAGGGCAGCCCTCTGCAGCACCGATACCTTCCTGCTCCACCTGGCTGTGGCTGACGCCCTGCTGGTGCTGACACTCCCACTCTGGGCAGTGGATGCTGCTGTCCAGTGGGTCTTCGGCTCCGGCCTCTGCAAAGTGGCAGGTGCCCTCTTCAACATCAACTTCTATGCTGGGGCCCTCTTGCTGGCCTGCATCAGCTTTGACCGCTACCTGAGCATAGTGCATGCTACCCAGCTCTACCGCAGGGGGCCTCGAGCCCGCGTGACCCTCACCTGTATAGTTGTCTGGGGGCTCTGTCTGCTTTTTGCCCTCCCAGACTTCATCTTCCTGTCGGCCCGTCATGACAAGCGTCTCAATGCCACCCACTGCCAGTACAATTTCCCACCAGTCGGCCGCACAGCTCTGCGCGGGCTGCAGCTGGTGGCAGGTTTCCTGCTGCCCCTGCTGGTCATGGCCTACTGCTATGCCCGCATCCTGGCTGTGCTCCTGGTCTCCAGAGGACAGAGACGCCTGCGAGCCATGCGCTTAGTGGTGGTGGTGGTGGTGGCCTTTGCCCTATGCTGGACTCCTTATCACCTGGTGGTGCTAGTGGACACTCTCATGGACCTGGGGTCCTTGGCCCGCAACTGTGGCCGTGAAAGCCATGTGGACGTGGCCAAGTCAATCACCTCAGGCATGGGCTACATGCACTGCTGCCTCAACCCATTGCTCTATGCCTTTGTGGGTGTCAAGTTCCGTGAGCATATGTGGATACTGCTCATGCGCCTGGGCTGCCCTGTCCAGAGAAGGCTCCAGAGGCAGCCATCATCTTCCCGCCGGGATTCATCTTGGTCTGAGACCACAGAGGCTTCCTATGTAGGGTTGTGAGGCTACAATGGGAGTTCCCCATTGGCACATGCAGCCTGGCTCTTATCCAGGCTTCTCCCTCTCTCGCTGCTGGGCTGGCTCTGATTCTCCTCATAACCTCATCCCTGGGACTTACGGGCAGCCTCAGCACCACTCGGTCACCATTGCTGTTCCATAGCTGCCAACCCCCATCCTGCCACTTGAGAGGTGGCTGCTGGAGCCCCACTGCCCTCCTAATTCAACAAGTAGAAATTGGCCTTCTCTATGTGCCCAGAGTAAAAGGGGAACAGGATGCTACCCCATGGAGCCATGGCTGAGCAACAACTGTGGCTGTCTGTGGTCCCCAAGACTTGTCTTTGCTTTTATTTTTATATCTAAAATCCTGCTTAAAACTTTTCAATAAACATGATAATCAGGACCAGAATGTGGAAGTAGTCGTCAATATGGACAGCCCTGCTGAGCAACAGTGGCACACACCTATAATCCCAGTGGCTTGGGAGGCTGTGGTAGGAGGATTGCAAGTTGAAGGCCAGCCTTAGCAATTTAGCAAGGTCCTAAGCAACTCAGCGAGACCATCTCTAAATAAAATACTTTTTAAAAGGCTGGGGATGTGACTCAGTGATTAAGCACCTCTGGGTTCAATCCCTGGAACAACAACAAAAAAAGATAGCCCTGACTGGGCTTAAGAATATATTCTAGGGGGCTGGGGATGTGGCTCAAGTGGTAGCGCGCTCGCCTGGCATGCGTGCGGCCCGGGTTCGATCCTCAGCACCACATACCAACAAAGATGTTGTGTCCGCCGAGAACTAAAAAATAAATATTAAAAATTCTCTCTCCTCTCTCACTCTCTAAAAAAAAATAAAAAATAAAAAATAAAAAAAAGAATATATTCTATTTCTCCCCTCCTGGCCCAGGGTCAATGCCGACTCAGCCTGCCTTTGTTAATGTCTTTCTGTGGCCTTTTCTCTGTTCTCCTGGGTATTCCTTTGGTCTCTGCTAGGCCCCATATTTCCCAGTGGTGCTGGTGTACACCCTTAGGGACCTGGGTAGCAGCTGGCTATATAATTTGGAAAAGGGATCACTAAGTGTTAATAAGACATAGTCCCTGTACTCCAGAAGCTCAAGCCAGCAGAGAAGATGTGTTAAGAGCTAGCAATACCAAGCCTTCTATACCATGATGTAAGGGAGTAGTGACACATAGTGAATCCAGGGCTTAGCATACAAATGTTGGAAGCATTTGGGAAGGTTTTCTGAGGACTTAAAGGGCAACTAGTATTTTCAAGGATAAAGTAGAGAGACAGCATTTCTATGCAGAAGGAAGGGCAGTAGCAAAGGTGAGACAGCTAAAAACAGTGAAGCTATTGGTTTTGGCTGGCTACAGTTAAGGTTTGGATGGAGAAAGGTTGAAAGTAAGACTGGAAGGTAGTTCGGGATCAGGTGGTGGTATCATAGTCCAGTCAGAAAGCTATGTTGGTTATTCAGGAGACATGAGAGGTGATACAGGTTCTTACTAGGGAAATGGCAGTGAGCCTATAGGAAAGCAAAAGATGACTTGAAAACAGTCATCAGCACTGGGAGCATTTTTCCACTGCTGCCTCTGGGATTGAAGGAAAAATTAACTGGAGCTTCCCAGAAGGGCGATCAACAGAGCTATTAAGGAAGAGAGTGAAGGGATAGACCCATTGCACTACCAGTTCATCTCAATGAAGTCACTGATGTGCCATGACCCAGTTTGAAAGGTCAGTTGGGCCCTTTCTGAGACTGCAGATAAGGCTAGAGGCAGGGATAGAGAGGAAAAATCCAAGCAGTTAGTTGGGGAAGCTTGTCCTAACCTAGGTACACCTCCAAACACATCTAGCCACAGTCGGGGGTTTGTGACCACTAAGAGAATACTCTAAGCCTCTGCAAAAATCAAAGGGAAATGTCAAAATAACACATCCTGCTTCTAAGAAATATCAGTAGTGCAAGATATTTGTGGCAGGATTAGAAATGGGCCCCACCAAGACAACCATGATCCAATCCTGTTTGTGAATAGGTTACCTTACATGGTGAAAGGAAATTAGGTTTGCTAATCAGCTGACTTTAAAATAAGAAGATTCTAGATTATCTAGGAGGACCCATGTAACCATAAGGTCCTTAAAAGTTTGAGGAAGGCAGAAAGTGAGAGAGATGTTGCTAGCTCTGAAGATGGAGGAAGGGGCCACAAACCAAGGAATATGCTGACATGTAAAAGTTGAAAAGACAAGGAAATGGATTTTCCCCAGAGCCTCCAGAAAGGAGCATATCCCTGTTGACACTTTGATTTTAGTCCAGGATGATTCATTGCAGGCTTCTGACCTCTAGAACTATAAGATAATACATTTGTGTTGCTTTAAGCCACTAAGTTTATGGTACTTTGTTGTGGTAGCCAGAGGAAACGAATACAATGTTGGTTCCAGTCCACATCCTGGACATCTCTCAGAAATAGGGAGTCTGCTGAAGAACATATGGGCATTAACAGAAATGAGATAACAAACAGACTTTGCTAATGAGTGAGATGCAAAAACATTTTATTTGTTGAATAATTATACAGCTTGACAGCTTCACTCAATGTCATCAGCAATTGAATTCAACAACATGTTTGTCTTTTCTGTCTAGGTGGGTTTAGCAGGTTACATCTGACAACAGTCCTGTGTAAACTGCTGCTTTTAAAACTTGTTCTCTTCCCAGTATCCTTTTCATTCTCTCAACCTGCCACTCTCAAAAACTCATTTTTCTTCTCTATTTTCTTCTACATTTTAAAACTTGCTTTCAAAATAAGACCCAAGGTGAATCCGGAGTGTTTCAGGGTATGGTCCTGGACAAAATGACTAGCAATAGAACCCTTAGTTAAGAACAATAATCATGAATAACAAGAATCTTAAAACATGTATTTAAACTCTAATATTCATAACTTTACAATAATAGAGACTTTTTTCTAAAACTTTTCATCAGTAAAGGATTCAGCTCATATAAACATACTCTAAGGATTCTTCTTTTGTTTACTGGCAACATAATCCTTGCTGAGCTTTCTCATCACATCCCCATGGCCGATCCCAGCTGTCCCTTGAAACACCACTCGGTAATTCTCCTGCACATATTTGGCAAATGGTCTCACATGGGGCTCAATGGGGGTTCCATCTTTACGAGTTAATGGCAGCATGACCAGGGGCCCTCTGCATCTGGCACAGATAAAGCGTTCTGTGTTCAACGATTTGGTGTAGCGGCCAATCCTAGTGAGAAAAGGGACATCACACAACAAAGAAATCAGTCACTGTACCTCAGCATTAGCTCTGAGATGTTAGCCTTGGGCCCAAAGAGAAAATTTCCTGCAAGTTCTCAGAGAATGGGGCCACAAGCAGCAGAGGGGTTGGGCTAGCTCAAATTAGGGATAAGAGTAATATAGAGAAGGTTAGGGGACAGAAACAGGAATACAGGAATAAGGGCTCGGTGTGGTGGCACATTCTTGTAATTTCAGTGACTTGGGAGGCTGAGGCAGGAAGATGGCAAGTTTGAGACCAGCCTCAGCAACTTAGCAAGGCACAAAGCAACTTAGTGAGATGCTGTCTCAAAATTTTTAAAAAAGGGCTGGGGATGTAGCCTAGTGCTAAAATGTCCCTGGAATCAATCCCCAGTAACAAAACAAAAAAGAAAAAAAGGAATAGGGAATTGAGAAAGAGAACATGGAAAGAAATAGGTTCACTCTTCAAATCAGACACCCTTCGATATATTCCTATAGTCACTACAAGAGCCACTTAGAGGCCAGACTGGAAAGTCTGAGGGGAAAGGTCTTACCTGGTTTTGCACTGAGTACATTCATAATTAATCTTGTAGTTAATTGTATAGTTATGGCAACGAGTGACCCTGGGCAGCTCGGGGTGCACCACATTGGATTTTCTTGCATAATACTTCCATGCATCACCATGAGAATCTCGGACACCATCAAGCAGCCAGGAAGCTGCATGGCATATTTCATGGATCAAAGTATCATGGAGGCGGTCTTGGAAAAAGATTGAAAAGAAACTGTGAGCACTAAAACCAATTTGCTTCTGATCTGCTACCCAACCCTTCAACTTTTACCACCACTAGACACAAAGCCATCTTACATAAGTATTCACAGGCAGTCATGAGTGTTACCTTCCCAGGATTCTGAAAGTGAAACTTCCGCCTACTTCAACCCGATTTTGTTAATGACAGAGAGCCTTAGGTGAGCAGGTCTTTTTGGAGGAGCTCCGACGTGTTCATCTTTTTGTGGGGTGCTGCTAAAGATACACCTGGACAAGACTTGGTTTCTGTCCTCGGGGAACATAAGTGACCAGGGTTGGGCAGGGGGAGTAATCCTTAGGGCCTTGGGTTTTGGTTAGAAATTCCATAGCAAGATTGGGATCTGAGCTGAGCCCTTGACAAATGATCGGATTCACAAAGCTAGCAAAGCCATTGGGAGGGAACGTGAAAGGAGCAAAGGTTGAGGCGAGAAAGCATGTGGTACATTTTGAGGGCTGAGAAGAAATCCCAGTTGGAGCATGAGCTAGTAGTGGAATAGTGAGAGACAGGACCAGTTAAGTGGAGTGAGGGCAGATTACAATGGCCTCAAAAGTCAGTCTCTAGGCATTGAAAAGCCCTGGGTTTCCTACTAGGAAAGCAACATAGTGGTGTGCAAGAGACTGAATGAAGCAAGGAAAAGAATGAGGGGATATGGACCCATATCTGGGTGGAGGCAGAGATGGAAAAGGAATGACAACAGGAGAGTCAAGATGAAGGAAGATTTGGTAATTGGCTATATATAGGGGGATCAGGAACCTCACCTAGTGAGAGAATAGAGACGCTGCCTCTGGCAAGTGGAAAATGTAGACAGAAAGGTAGGCTTGGTAGATTGATGAGTTGGATTCTCAGGAATAATGAGGCATACAATAGTAATATCCCCCAAGCAACACATGGTAGGTTTGTTCACCCAAGAATGGCAGTTCAACTTGACACAGGCTGCCAGCTAAGAGTAATTAACAGGTGCAATGTCAAAAAGAGAAAGCACTGCAGTAAGGCTGACATACTCCTGCCATCACCTGCAGAGTCACAGACTTTCAGAGAAATCTCGATCTTGGCATAGCGCTCCCTTTTGGGGTGTCGTGTTTCACTAGTGGTGCATAAGCCAGCATTTCTCAGCATCTTTTTATTCCAGGTAATTTCTATTTTCTCTGGCATCTGAAAATAAAAGGCAAATGAAAGGAATCAGAAAGCAGTTCTAAGCAGACTAGAAAATATGACCTCAGGAGTTTTTCTCCCTCTAATCCAAAGTAAGAGGAAGTTTCTCCCCCAGATTCTTGATGCTAAGCAAACTGGGGTGAAATCTATTCAATGGGCATGCAAATCTAAACATTCTGGGAGAATAAAAGCCAAGTTGCAGTCCAGGTAAAGATAATTAATAGGTGATCAAGACAATAGAGAATGTTGAGATCATGTGCATACAGGGTTCGTGCTCACCTGTGCAGAGACAAGTCAGGGGCAGCTAAGAAGAGGGATGTAAGCGTGCTGAGGTGAGTGAGCCGGAAATCTGTGCATAGGAGCACCCAGAAAGAACTAACAATGCAACTCAGGATACATCAGGCTCTGCTCATCTGAAATACCACCACTGTCATCAGGAAGAACATTAAAGGCTGGGGAACCTTTAGGATATTGGAACTTCCCTCTGGTAAGTCTTGTCACCAAATACAATAAAACCTAAAAACCTAATGATCTAAGGATGGGGGTGCAGCTCAGTGGTAGAGTGCTTGTCTAGCATGTCCAAGGCCCTGGGTTCCATCCTCAGCACTGCAAAACAAAAACAAAACCTCAGAAACCAAAAAATCAAAACAATACCAAAACCCCTGAATGACCAACAGGTCTCTGCATCCAAATTCTTTCCAATCCAGCCCATATCTCAAGACTATACTGTCAGATTAATGTCTTTCAGTAGCTTCTACATGTCACACCATATCCTGTGCAGTGAGTAGTGCCTACTGATTTAAATTTAAAGTCCCCCAACCTGATCTTCAAGGCTTTCCATTATCTGGTTCCTCATGATAAAAAAAAAAAAAAAGAGCTTACTTACTATGTTCTGGGCCCTGTTCTAGGTACTGTGTGTGTGTGTGTGTGTGTGTGTGTGTGTGAATAAAAACAAACTTTTGTCTTACAATAATTTGGAGGTAGTAAGTACATTTGGTCCTCTGATCTGTGGGTTTTGTATCCACAGTTTCAACCAACCAGAGATTGAAAATATTTTTAAAAATTGCACCTATTTTAAACATGTACAGATTTTTTCCATGTGTCCTAATTCCCTAAATAGCGTAACAATTATTTACATACTATTTATATTGCATTAGGTATTATATAAGTAATACAGAGAAGATTTAAAATCTATGGGAGAATGTACATAGGTTACATGCAAATATTTTGCCATTTTATATAAGGCATTTTGAGCACCTGCATATTTGGTATTTGTTGGGGGTTCCTGGAACCAATCTTCCAGGGATATAGGGGCTGACTATACTGTTACTGTCCCCATTTTACAGATGAAGAAACAAACTGAGGTTAAGTAACTTGCCCAACTCACACTACTCTTTCCCATTATCATTCAACAGGAACCCTCTTTTGGAGGCAGTCAAGCCACAACACAGGCTTGCTCCCTCAGCACTGTTGTTCTCATTACTTACCATCCTTCAAGAACCAGGAGCCTACTTCCTCCAGGAAATCCTATTTCCTGGCCACTCAGTCTCAGCCATTTCTGTCTGTTGATGTCCTGTAGTAACAACCATACGTCCCATACATTATAACCCATAATCATTCTCTATTTCTTTCATGAATGGACATCTCATCTCCCCACCCAAACTGACATTTCTCAAGGGCAGTAGTATACATTGTCAGTATACTATGTGGTGCACCCTAGAATGCTGGCATATAGCAGATACTCAATAAATGCTCATTTATCAATTATACCTTCTGATCAAAGACGGTGCTGTTAAATAGCTGGTAGATTTTCTGAACCAACTCATCCTTATTTTGCTTGAAATTCTTTCCAGAATATTTCTTTGACTTTTCAAGGTCACGTAAGAAACATCCAGGTATTTTGCACATAGATTTCCTGTAAAGGCAAATTCAACTGACTTTTGTATAGGTAAAGGAATAGAAGAAATGCATGCGTAAAGGTCAGACTAAGAGCAATTTTGAAAACTTGCTGCTGCTCCTTCTTCTAGCTCCTCTGATGAGGGCATTTCCCAAGTTTCCATTTGTACCCTTTTCTTTTCACACTTGGCACATTCTCAAGAAGTAGGAGGCCCAGTTTCAACCTCAAAAAGACTGATTCTCCATACCTGTAGCTGCAGTCTTGAGCTCTTTCCTAAGATCTAGTTCTGAATTTACAACTGCCCAATACAAATTTCCAAGTGACTAACACATGTAGTCTATCTCCAGTACAATTTGTTCAAATATCAAACTTCTGTTATAACTGGTTGAAAACCACAGAGGGCATTTTTAAAGATGTTTTTTTAGTTGAAAATGGACATAATAACTTTATTTATTTATCTTTATGTGGCACTGAGGATTGAACCCAGTGCCCCACCCATGCTAGGTAAGTGCTCTACCACTAAGCCACAACCCCAGCCCCACACAGAGGTATTTTTAACTCATTTCTTCCTCCCTTACCCCATGTTTAAATCGGCACAGAGACACACTAATTATTTCCTTCCCAAAGGCTTTTCCAGGCAGCTGCTCCTTCCCAACCTCACTGTCACCTCCCTAATTCAAATTCCCATCATCCCCTTGATGCCTCGATTCAACAGTATTCCTCCAACTGTTCCTTACTGCCAGACTTTCTTCTAATCCCATTATGTACACCCCTCCAGATTCATTTTCCTAGGCCACATTCCAGAATGTTACCCTCTGCCTTTTCAATGACTGCTTGGCCTGGCATTCAAAGCTCATTTCTATCTGGTTCCAACCTCTATTTCCAGCTACCATTTCCACTTTGGTCAAAGGCAACAAAGATATTTCCTGAACACAAACCATGATTCCCCACATGTCTCAGCACAATCTCTTTTCCCATGGCCTAGAGTGACCCCCATCTCCATCTCTACTAAGAACCACCATCTGTGTGGTGCTTTATCATTTGCAAAGAACTTTCTTTTCCGGGCTGGGGTTGTGGCTCAGTGGTAGAGTGCTTGCCTAGCATGTGTGAGGCACTGGGTTCAATTCTCAGCACAACATGTAAATAAACAAAATAAAGGTCAATTGACATCTAAATTAACATTTTTAAAAAAGAACTTTCTTTTGGGGCTGGGTTTGTGGCTCAGCAATAGAGCACTTGCCTAGTGCATGTGAGGTCCTGGGTTCAATCCTCAGCACCAAATAAAAATAAATCAATGCAAGTATTGTGAAAAAAAAGAACTTTCTTTTCATCCTATTTAATCCTCACAAGGACCTTTGAAAAATGTACTAATGTTTTTACCATCTCTACCTTGAAGGTGAAGAAACTGAAGCTCAGAAATAACTTGTCTAAAGATCACAGAGACAATGAATCTTCTGATCCAAATCTCATAGTCTTCCCATTAAACCACAATCGCTGCCCCAACTTTCAAGGCCTAATACAAATGGCACAAAGAATAGTGCTCAGCATATAAAAAAACTCATGCATGTAATAACTATCTATTTAAACTGAAGCATTTTTATCTTGGCCTCAAAAATTCACAAGTCCAGAGAGATGAGCCCACAGAGCTGGAAAGATAAAACAAGAGCAAACACAGAGATTCTGAGTCCACAGAACTCTGTGGACACTGTGATTTTTGCCAGAACACTTATTAATCCTTAAATCGCAAAACAGCCCCTAGGTGAAAAGGTTGGTGTGTGGAGAAGAAAGTACCAGACATGCAAAGGAGGCTAATGCAAGGGTATTCATCCCAAAGCCTTATATGGATGACTCCAACATTTCTACCTCCAACATCTAGTTTTGAAAGCAAATTTGCATCAGAAAAGTTGATAGATGAATACCTGAGCCACCTACAGGCTTCAGCAGAGGATAAGACTCCTGTATGTTTGTAGTCAAGGAAGGTGCTTGCCTTGCAGCTTAGCAAACTTCACCTCAAGACCTGTGCCACTTCACTGCAGGCTGAATACTACCACATCAGAGAAACCAAAAAGACCCCAAACTGGGTACATCAGACACATGACCAGCAGGCAGCCTATACAGAACAATGCTACATACACAGGAAGCCCCCAGACTGACACAGGAAGTACCAAGGCAACAGTTAAACAGTCCAAACAGGCTAGCCTCTTTTGAATGAGGCAGATTGACAAAGACACCAAGGGGAATCTTCTTCCTTCTTATGCCACAGTCTCTAGCAAAGCAGTCTGGGAATTACCTAAGATACTCATCCCTATAGGCAAAGCAGCTTGAATATGTATCTAGGTATCCAGAGAAGACAACTTACTGCAAGGTAGTCCATCTAAGATAGCACATGGTGGGCTGCCACTAGCTACTTCAGCCAGCAAAAGGCACAGTGACGCAGAGAAGTCCAAGTTGCTCTGTTGCCCCAATGTCTCCATATTTTGTTGCAGAATACAAGTTTAAAAATAATATATAAGTTGCTGGGTACTGTGGAGCATGCCTGGAATCCCAGTGGCTTGGGAGGCTGAGGGAGGAGGATCGCCTAGTTCAAAGCCAGCCTCAGCAAAAGTGAGGTGCTAAGCAACTCAGTGAGACCCTGTCTCAAATGAAATATTAAAAAGTGCTGGGGATGTGGCTCAGTGGTTAAGTACCCCTAGGTTCTGTTGAGAGCCACAGCTGAAGGGGCCCCAACAAACTTCCAGCTGCCAGTTGATGATTGGCTCACAGCGGCCCCAGCAAACTTCTAGCTGCCAACTAATTGGCTCCTCTGCGGTGATGCTCATTGGGCTGTTTCCCCACCCTTTCAGACCATGGAGCTGCTCTTTGGGGGACTTTTTTTGGCTCTGCCCACGTGACCCAGCCAATCAGCCTCAAGAGCAGGAGGAGTAGGGGAGATTGAGAGGCTTGTGGGAAGCCAGTGGTGGCAGTTGGGCTCTGAAGGTTTTTCCTGAGGAGCTGTTTTGTTTGGCGTGTGTGGTTCTAAAAATAAAGTTCGTTTCTTTTGACAAGTGGCTCCTGAATTGTGCCCAGCCAGACTGCGGCAAGGTTCCATCCCCAATACCAAAAAAAAAAAAAAAAAGTACAAGCTGGGGTTACGGCCCAGTGATAGAGCACCCCACCTGCTTAGCCTGTTTGAGGCCCTGGGTTCTATCCATAGCACTGTTAAAAACGAAAATGAAAACCAACCAAAAATAATACAAAAAGAAGTGCTCACAAGAAAATCACAAAGTCCTTCAATTACGTTCCTTTTCTTATATGATACTTCAGGTGAATATGTATTACTCCTGAATGCAAGTAAAACAAACAGAAAATTATGCTTACTATATCATATTTTTAAGGGGAAAGGGAGAGAAGTTGCTAGAATCTAAATGAGAAAATATATTTTTTTATTTAAGTTACTAATATTTTTGGTCTAAATGATCAGTGGTTTTCAGGATCAACTATAAACAGCTTAATAAAAATAAGGGATAGCTGGAGATATAGCTCAGCTGGTAGAGTGCTTGCCTCGCATGTACAAGGCCTGGGTTCAATCCCCAGCACCACAAAAAAAAAAGGTCGGGGGAACTAAAACCAATCCATTTTATCCTAACATTTAAACTTTAAAAATTTACAAGAGGGCTGGGGGGGGCACTCTGAATAGTAGAGTGCTTGCATAGCATGTGTGAGACCTGGGTTCCATTCCCCAAACTGCAACAATACCACATGGACACACACAGTAGTAAGAAAAACTGGGTTCACTCAAAGCAACAGAAAAGCTTAGAAGACATTCTTAACTGCCCTCCCTCCAATCCCAATAGACTGAACAAATAGGTCACCATCTCTATTATGTTGGCTTGGGTTTAGTACAAACTGGTAGCCATGGGGCTGTATCCAACCTGAAAGTAGTGTCTTGTTTGGTTACACAATATTCTTTGACCCGAGTTTAAAGACAAAGGAAATTTCAGATACCAGAGGTGCTATGGGGAAAGAAGGGCTCCACTCTGCCCAGGTAACTGCAGGGATCTTGGTAGCTTAGGTGCTAGGGTAAGCAAGGAGGGGAGCTTACTCATTCTGCATGTGCTCTCCCATTTAGGGACAGATACCTTGCCACCCTTCCCAACCAGACTCCACTCCCTTAAAGAATTCCCCTCCAGTGCCCAGTGGGCTGTTAAACATGCAATAAATAGGCACTCAATTCCTGTTCAAATGGGTGTGAGAAGTACATACCCAGTCTCACATTTTTCAACTTTTACTGCACTGGATTTCTTCTTTGAAGGACCACGCTTTTTTCTTCCACTAACAGCTGGAAGGATAATATAATAGTCAATTTGTACTCTGGAAATTTATACCATCAAGAAACTGACAGGGGCTGGGGTTGTGGCTCAGTGGTAGTGCACTTGTCTGGCATGTGTAAGGCATTGGGTTTGATCCTCAGCACCACAATAATAAATAAAATAATTAATTAATTAATTAATTAAAGGTATTGTGTCCATCTACAAAAACAAAAAAAAAAAAAAACAAACAAACTAACTGACAGTTAAACCCCAGAGGGACTTACACAGCCAAGCACAGAACATCTATCAATAAAATTGTGGGTGAGGGCTGCATATGACTGCTATCTGAGTGACTTTATGGCAATCCCAGAGCCACTACTAGAGTGAGCTGGGTAGCAGTCTGTCATAGATACTTACTGAGGACTATCATAAAGGTATGTATATGTGTCATTAGAAGCCAAGGTGTGTGGGCAATTGAGGCTCGAACACTCCGAGCAATGGTACAACATAGCTCACACACTTGCTCAAGGAATGGCTCACATCCTCAGCAGTACCTTCACCCAATCTGCAAGCCAGACTTCACCTAGGACTCACACTGCCAATAATTAGGAACTAATGGTTTTACTCTTTCATTTATTTTAAAATATGGTATCTTTTACATGCCAACCATGAGGCTAGATCCTGAAAAAAAACTAAAAGATGAGGTAAGAGTCTTCTCTTGAAGAGGTTACTAGGGAGACAGATTCATGGCCATGTTACAATACAGTGTTAGAAGAGACACTCTGGAACTTTGGGGACCCAGAAGGAGGAGCTACTCTAAGTTTATGGCTTCACAAAGAAACTGAGAATCAGGCTGGGTCCTATGAAATAATGGGATACCCTCAGGACAAAAGATGCAAGAAGCACTCCAAGTAGGCAAAAAGTGAATAGACAGATATGGGTGTTCCTACTCTATTTCCAGGAAGATCCTTTCCACTGGGATGACTGCTTCCCTTTGCCACTTGGAAGTTGTAATGGCTTGGGGTTGGCAGGCAGGACAGGCAGGCCTGACAACACAGGCACATGGAGTAGTAAAGGTGCTGTGGACACACTTGGCAGGCTTGGCACATTTGTGGGACACACACACTTGACATGATGGGCTTACCAGGTGTTACACGTATATTTTTGGTTTTGTCCTTCCTTTTCTTTGGCTGTTCCACCACAGGTATGGGTTCTTCACTTGGCAACTTTGTATCTATAATTTCTAGGTTAGCCTCAGGATCATTTGGTGGTTGGCCAATATTTTTACCAAAATCCTGCATCTCAACAACATTATCAGGCAAGTTGTACTGGGAGATAGCAAACTCAACTACCTTTTCTTTATCAAGAGAAATTTGGCCCTGAGCACAGAAATCTTCTTCAGTTAGCTTAGGACCCTTCAATTTGTTATTGTTGCCGCCATCATCATCATCATCATCATCATCATCATCATCATCATCATCATCAATAATAATTATAGGAGGCTCCTGGGTGGTGGGCTGCTCCTCAATGACAGAAAACTTTTCCAGCATCTCATCTGAAATACAATAAACAAGTATATAAATACACTCCTTCCACCTGTTCCTTGTACATGAAATATTGGCAGATTATTCAGAACAAAATTAAACAAGCTGAGAACCATGAATCGCAGTTAACAACTATTTGAGATTGTGCCCCCCCAACACACCTTTTTTTTTTTTTTTTGGTGCCAGGGATTGAACCCAGAGGCACTTAACCACTAAGCCATATCCCCAGCCCTTTTTTTCTATTTAGAGACAGGCCCTCATTAAGTTGCTTAGGGCCTCGCTAAGTTGCTGAGGCTGGCTTTGAACTTGTAATCCTCCTGCCTCAGCCTCCTGAGCTGCTGGTCCTTTTTTTTTTTCAATTTTACTGAGAGCAGCGACAGATAAAATAATAATCAAAGTTCAGTGGTAATTTCCAAACCATATTTTCTAAGTAGGATAATGTAGTTACTCGATAGTTTCTGGATACGTCTGCAGTTGTGTGTTTTCACTGGTCCACAGTATAAATAAGAAAAATTAGTATATTAGTGGTGTTTATTATTTTTATTTAGTTGTCAATGGGCCTTTATTTTATTTACTTATATGTGGTGCTGAGACTCAAACCCAGTGCCTCACACACATGCTATAGGCAAGTGCTCTGCCTCTGAGCCACAACCCCAGTCCCTGCCCCTTATTTTTCACTGGAGCACTATAATCATACATAATAGTGGAATTCATTATATCATGGTCAAACATGCCCTTTATTTTGTGATTATGTCCTGGCTAAACTTTTGGTACTCTTCACTTTACATAACTATGAAGATAGTAGATGGTAGCTGGCATTTTTAAACCATCATCCCTACAAGTCTCCATCAAGTTGGAAAAATGGTGGCACCCATGCCTCTTACTCCTTTCTCCTTACTCTTCCTCATTCCTACATGAAGGAGGGAAAGAAGAGTGGCCCCTAGAACACTGGAGCCTCTCAGCTCAGCTCTTGACGTTCTCCCCTGTTTCCTTAGTATAGTTCTAGGCAGGTAAGAACTCTACTGAGGGGAAAACCCAAGGTCTAAGGCAGCAGGGCATGTGGGGAGCACAATCATATCCACGTCAAGTATATACACAGAAAGAAATGGTAGCACTTGCTACTTATTCCAAACCAAAAAAGCATGCTGACTTTGATCCTGAAACTGCTGCATGCAATGAGGCTTCAGAGCTCAGCTACTTCTCGGGGAGTATACTTGCCTTTACTGCTTATTTTGCGTATCTTAGCTTTCTTTTTCTTATTGACATAGTCATCATCAGACTCTGATTCAATCACCACACAGCTGAGTGACAAGACAGGGGTGGGAGTTGGAGAAAAGAAAAATATGAATACAACATCCTTTTTCATCATGGCATTTTCTATCTTTTCTACAATGACTATGATCCTTGTAAATGTTTGATCTGTTTCCCACAGCAACTCTGTTCCCCTTAGTTGAAACTACTAACCTTTCCATTCATCCTGATTTTCCCTTCAAAAGGAGATATCTGCATATACTGAGAGTGAACCAGGCTCTGTCAAAATGTATGCCTCCAAATTGTTTTAGTACAGGGGAAAAGCTGATCAGGGAAATGTCTATTTAATTGTCATTCTTCTCTATCAACTTTGAGATGCACTCGTCTGAGAAGAGCAGAGAGCCAGAGATGGAGAGAGGCAGCCTTAGAACAGGGAGGTTTCTCCTTAGCACCATTCTGAAGTCTGAAGTCAGCACTCTCTCTTCTCTGGACAGATTGCTCTGACAGTAGTTATGCCCGGCAGTGCCCCTGTGCTACGCAGGGTGAAGATAGTAAGTAACCCCTGGGATCCTTGGCTAGTCCTGATATTTTGGGGTTAGAGGCTCCAGCAAGCTGAAATTTGCTACCTCTTATATTTTCCAAGTAGTTTATGAAAGGTATGATTTACTTTGATGATGAGGAACAAACTTAAAAATACATGTTACAGGATTTGTCTGTACCTGTTACAGAAACGAATGTTAATCTTATTCCACTATGTTCACTAAAAGTTTTTATGGTGCTAGGGATTGAATTTAGGGGTGCTCTACCACTGAGCTACCCGCTACCCCCTTGTCTTTTTATTTTATTTTGAGACAGGGTCTAAGTTATTCAATCTGCCCTTGAACTTGTGATCCTCCTGCCTCGGCCTCCCTAGTAGCTGGGTTATAGGCATGCACTACCATGCTTGGCTATGTTCACTACTTTTAAGCTGCCAAGTTGATGGGTGTTTGCTATCCTATTAACTATTACTCCAGCCTAAAAATTCCTTCTCTTTGATTTTCTGTGCAGTTACCTTTTGTTTCTGTTCCATCCTTTCCAACCACTACTATTCATCTCTTTTCCCCAACTCACCCCCAGGGTTTATCTACCCTCTCATGCCAATCCAATCAGCAACTAAAACTGGGTTACAAATCCTATTAAATATATGCAAGCCCAATCTATTATTTCCAGCCTAACTTCTCTTCTGAATTCTACCCCTGATTCACTACTTACCTGGAGATCCTGTGGGTAGGGATGACATTTATTCAGGATACACAGGTTTGATGGCATCTGTTCTGACCAGTCAGGCATCCATCCTTACTAATCCCTGCCCATGCTCTCTAGGTTATTTAAATGTTTTTAATATCAATCCTGAATATAGGCCCCTGAATTTCAACATGTCCAAAACTAAACTCATCATATTCTTCCCCAGTTTCACTCTTCCTATGATATTCCATATATTGAAGCCACCTGGGACTGGACCAAGACCTGTGGACACTCCAGGCAGGCCCCTAAAAACCGACTTTCTTTAAATAGTTTTCAATATATACCTGGTAGAGGCTGGAAGAAACTATTTTTTTTCTCTTGAAAAATCAGGGTTTTTGAAATCATCAGATAAAATCTTTATTGCATACAATATTGTACACAGAATACTTCTTAGGAGCCATGATGACCATTTACGATGCAAATAATAGTCATAAAAATATTTTGCATCCTGGTGGTGATGATGGTTATTTAAGATTTACTGCAGGACTTTTTCAATATCCCCTATCATTTGGCCCCTGGGCAACACTCCTTCATCCCTCTCTGGTCAGAACAGAGGCTTGATCAACAGGAACATAAGTAGATCAAGCTGAAAGATAGGTCAGTATATCCCAGAGGGATTTGAGTACTAAGCTAAAGTTTGATTTTTATACGATGAGCTCTTCAAATTGACTAACAATATGATGAAAACAATGCCTCACAAGATTCTTTTGGAAATGGCTTGCACACTGGATCAGAGAAAAGATCAGGATGAGATGACTACTTTTTTGACTAGTTGAGATAGGAAGCTAAATCACAGTTCACTGAGACATTTGGAAAAATAAACTGACCAAATAGATCATGGGCACAGTGGGAGAAGATGGGAGGAGGAATTTTGAACCTGGTGGTGAAGTCAAACAACCATTATGTTCCTATGGAGGCACCATATTGTGTTTACATTGGAAATGTGATGTTTACTCTTAAATCTTCTTACCCCAGAACATCAGACATTTTTCCTTTGAGAGAGAAAAAAAAAGTAATCAAGTTTTAACAAGTCTCTTCCTTACCTGACCCGCATCTTCTGTGCTTTTGTTTTGACCTTAACTAAATAGAGAAAAGGAGAAGGTATTAGGAAGCATCTGAAGCATGGTAAAATCTGATTTCACATATCTTTAACTCCCTAACATGCAAGTCCACAAATTAGTGCTGGTAAAATCCATGTCCCCATAGGGTAGAACACTTGCCTAACATGCATAAGGCCCCGAATTCAATCCTCAGCACCACTTACAAAAAAAATATCTATGAAAGACAGGATACAGGAGACTAAGAAGAAGAAAAAAAGTAAAGGAAGTAAATTGGAAAAGAAGCTCAGAGAACTTCCACTGCTACTGAGAGGAGGGAAAATAACTTCTCCAACCCAGAGAGCCCTAGAGGAGACAAATCCAGGATCAGCTTATACCAAACATATCAAATCACATTTTAGTCATCTCTACAAAGACACTTCAACATGAATATCACTGCTTTGAGTGGACTCTACTTACGGGACTCATGTTCTTCACTGCTGCTCAAGTCCAGAGAAAGAACACAACTGTAAAAATAACAGGATGCCTTTTAAAAGAAGGCCACCAACATCATAAGCAACCAAATGTCAAAAATCTTGACTGAACAACCAGTTTCTAAAGTGTAAAACATTTTGAAGCCCTTATAAAATTAGGATCACAACAGCAGAGGCAAAAAGAAATTGAAAAAAGGCAACAAGTTTCTTGGTCTTTTCTGCTGAATGAAAGTTAGGGAAGAATGTTAGCCAAGCATCATCAGTAAGCATGGAGAAGGCTGTTTTCTGTCAATGGTTATTTCTAATTAGATATGAAAGTGAATCTGATAGAGATCACAGGGGAAAGGACTCGATGAAGATATTGCAGTGAAAAATCAAAACAGCCAGGTTTAGTGGTGCGTGCTTTTAATCCCACTGATTCAGGATACCAAGACAGGAAGATCATCTAGGCAACTCAGAGAGTTCCTTCCTCAAAATAAAAAAGGGCTGGGGATGTAACTCAGTGGTAAAGTGCTCTTGGGTTCAATTCCTAATATCAAAAGGAAAAGGGGGGGCTGGGGATGTGGCTCAAGCGGTAGCGCGCTCGCCTGGCATGCGTGCGGCCCGGTTTGATCCTCAGCACCACATACAAAGATGTTGTGTCCACCAAAAAACTAAAAAATAAATATTAAAAAAACTCTCTCTCTCTCCCCCTCCCCCTCCCCCTCTCCCTCTCCCTCTCTCTCTCTCTCTATATATATATATGGTTACAGTCTCTTCACAACTGAATCTATTAGAAAAAAAAGGAAAAGGGGCCAGGAAGTCTTCTTTTAGGGTATTACTACTTGGAGAAGGCCTACTTACTCAACTGCTAGCTAGGTAAATGGATGAGTATTCAAGTCCATTTTGTGGGGAACTGATAAAGTTGGTGGTTATGTTCATTAGTTTTAATATTTCTCCAATGGATCAAAACATCACATTATATACCATAAATATACACAATTATTATCAATTAAAAATAATAAAAACTAAACTTTTATTAAAGGATTATGGTTATAGATAGTAGCTGGGTTCAAAGTAAAGAATAGTTTCAAAGCTGTGAACAACAATGTCAGGACCTCTTGTTTCTCTACCTCATGATTTGCCAGCAACTCCAACACTCATTCTTCTCCACTGCCCTGCCAGGCTGCTTCACTTACTTCTTACCAGACAGCTATGAGGTGAAGTCAAACCACATTCTTGCTCAGAACTGTTTAGCTCTCCAGATAGTGGTTGGCTGGATATCCCACTATTAGCCATTCACTGCAGATCCAAAATCCAGCCTGGTGGAGGCACACTGCAATAAGTATCACTTTACTGCTGGAGCCTGACTACATCATCAATGATCTTAACATTAGTTATCACAGGGGATATAAAAATGCTAAAGGAGGTGGACATAATAGCTACACCGAAGTTCAGGTTTTATATACAAAAAGTTAGACTCAACCACTTCTCTTTGGGACTTTTAATTTCACCCAGAGCTTGACACTGGGCTGACTGTATACTTTGTCTTTCAAGATACAAGATGATTGATTCACTTACCTGTTTAACTAAATTTCCTTAGTCATTTGTCAACCACTGTACACTAGGCTTATTCAGCAGTAGGCTTAGGAAAAAAATTTTTTTAATCAGGAAAGAAAATTCTTGCTGATTTTGCAAATATGTGTCAATACATGACCTTGATTATCAGTAAATAGTGCAATATATATGGTCAAAAAGAAATATATGGTCAAAAAGAACACAGATTGTTTGGTAACTTTTTTCAAGTAAAATTTGCTAGCAGAAGCACAAGTCCTTAGAATGTGTTTCAAGAAATCGTGTTGCTATTATTAGGAAATATATGCACTGAAGGAAGAGTCACATGGCTTAACCAAAACTCTAGCAAGAAAAAACTAAGAAATAACCTTCCAAGGTTGAAGACATACCGAATGAAAATCCTAAAAAACTTTACAAAGAATCTAAAGATCTTCTCCCCTTTCAAACTGAGACCATAAACCATAAAGATCGTGAATGCTTTTGTATGACTATAGTCTTTGCTCTCTTGGTAATTTTTTCCCTGTGACAATTTTTTAAAAAATATATATTTTTAGTTGTACATGGACACAATACCTTTATTTTATTTTTATGTGGTGTTGAGGATTAAAACCAGTGCCTCCCACATGCAAGGCGAGAGCTCTACCACCAAGCTTCACTCCCAGCCCTCCCCATGGCAATTTTTGCAACTCAATAAATATAATTAAATATGAGTATACCTATGGTTCATTCATTCAACATATACTGAGCATCTATTACCTCCTTGGTACAGGGGCTACAAAGGGAGTAAAGACTTCCAAGAATCAGAGTCTAGTAGCAAAAAATAAGAAAGTAAATAGATAATTTTTATGAGCCTTACTCCAAAATGACTAGAACCAGAAATTGCATTTTTTAAACACAACCTCAGGCAATTCTAATGCAGGAGGCTGGAGGACCACACTTTCAGAAACACCAGTTGAATGTGAGAACATTCTTTTCCTTAAAATAGTCAATTGAAAATATTATAGTTGGCTGTAGGGGTGCACACCTATAGTCCTAGCCACTTGGAAGGCTAAGGTGGGAGGATTACCTGAGCCTATGAATTTGAGACTGGTCTGGGCAACACAACAAGACCCTGTTTCAAACAAACAATAGGTGACCATTTACTTTTTTGATCCAATTATTCTAAACTCAGTATGATGAGGTAATTTTTAAAACACAGAGTTTCTGCATAACATCAAGGTTATTTTTTAAAATATTCTTTATAGTACATGGACACAATACCTTTATTTTATTTTTATGTGGTGCTTAGGTTCGAACCCAGTGCCTCACTCATGCTAGGCAAATGCTAGGCAAGCACTCTACCAACTGAGCTACAACCCCAGGTTATCTTTTTGTTTGTTTGTTTTGAGACAGGGTACTGCTATGTTGCCCAGACTGACCTCAAACTCCTGGGTTAAAGCCACTCTTCTGCCTCAGCCTCTAGAGTATTTGGGAATACAGGCACATACCACTGCAGCTAGTTTCATCAAGGTTATCTTATGATAGCATTAATAAAATAGGCACTGGGGTTGTGGCTCAGCGGTAAAGCTCTCGCCTCACATGTGCAAGGCTCTGGGTTTGATCCTCAGCACCACATAAAAATAAATAAAAATAGTTATTGTGTACAACTACAAAAAAAAAATTTTTAAATAAAATAAAGATTCTTAGGCTTAAAAAAAGAATAGTTAGTGGGCATTGGGGAGTATTCATTAGGCTTTGACTGTAGGATGAAAACCAGTCTCCATCTCTTTGCATTAAGTATTGCAGAACTTCTACCTTTGAACTGCCAACTCCCCCTTGCTTTTCTAATAAATGACTTTATCTCAAAAGACACTGGGAAAATAGAAGCACTCAAACAGGAACTCTATCTTCCCACCAACAACTCTACCAACCCATCTGCAACTATATCCAATTCTGATTTCCCTATCATTAACAGCAAGTGGACACAGTGCCCCTGCCACTATCTAAAGCCAATTCCTCCCTTGTAATTTGCATCTTGCCCCTCTAGCCTTAAGGATTTTATTCCTGCAATTTCAGCACCCTATATCATTGTCCCCTCTCTTGTACATTCATTCTACTATCCCTACCCCAAAGTCCCCAAATTTTGTATGAATAGTCTTGAGCTTTCCATGGAACTCCAACTGTCTGCTTGACACTTACATCTTAGATACTTACTACATATTTATAACATAACATAGCTAATACAGATTCTTTTGGGGGGGTACTGAGGATTTAATGCAGGGATGATTTTACCACTGAGCTACATCCCCAGACTTTTTATTTATTTAAAAATATTTTTGGTTGTAGATGGACATAATACCTTTATTTATTTTTATGTGGTGCTGAGGATCAAACCCAGTGCCTCACATGCTAGACAAGCACTCTACCACGAAAATACAACCCCAGCCACCCCCTCTTTTGAGAGGTATCACTAAATTGCTTAAGGCCTGGCTAAGTTGCTGTTGCTGGCCCTGAACTTGAGATCTTCCTGCTTCAGCCTCCTGAGTCACTGTAATTATAGGCATGTACCACCATACCTGGCAGCACAGAATTCCTTATTTCCATCCTCAACTCTGTTCCCATCTGTCTTACCCATCTCATCCAATGGTACCACCATTCACCCAGTAAAGTAAGCTGAAAAATTAGGAATTACCCTTGATTTCTCTTTCCCTCACTTCCCACATTCCATCCATCAATAAGACTTATTGTTCTACCTCTATATTTCATCTAAGACATGTTACCATATATACCTCTTAGGAAAAAAAAAACACCACCAAACTATAAACTGCCATCAAATATATGATGAATGCCAATTTCAGGAATGGTGAAAAAAGATGTTTCAGAATTGAACTACTTGGCTGGGGATGTAGCTCAGTGGTAAAACACTTGTATAGACAGCATATGCAAGGCCTCAGGCTTGATTCCCAGCACCACCAAAAAAAAATAGTAATAATAAGATGAACCACAATGTGATATTTCTTCAAGCCTCTCCAACTCTACTATTAACATCCTACTGTAAGCCACCATCATTTCCCAGTTAGAATTCAGACTTCTATAATATCAAATTCTTGGGCCTCAGCTATAAAAGAATCATTTCTTTCCCAGGGCTAATTTGAAAAGTAAACAAGATAATATCTGCCCTCTTCTATGGGATCATCACTTCTGCCTATTACAGCACTAATCACACATGACTATAATTGCCTGTTAACATATATCTTTCCATTTCCTTCCTTCTTTTTTTCCATGTTAGGGCCTGAAATCAGGACTTTGCACATGCTAAGCAAGCACTCTACCACTGAGCTACAACTCCAGGCCTTTTTTAAAATTTTACTTTGAGACAGGTATTGCCAAGTTGCCCAGGCTAGCCTTGAATTTGTGGTCCTCCTGCCTCAGCCTCTTAAGTAGCTGGGGTTATAGGCTGTTTACATGCTTGTAATCCCCCACCCCAGAAAGTAAACTACACAAGGACTTGAAAATATATTTGTCTTGCACTCCTCAATATGAAGTCAGGATTCAAAAAATAAAATGAATGAATCTCAAAGAGTGATTCCAAGAGCCTCTTTTATTATACTCTTCCTCATAGAACCTCAAGTTTAGTTTTGTTTTGGTACTGGGGATTATACTCAGGGGCACTGAACCACTAAGCCACATTCCCAGCCCGAGTTTTGTATTTTATTTAGAGACAAGGTCTTGCTGAGTTGTTTAGCACCTTGCTTTTGCTGAGGCTGGCTTTGAACTTGAGATTCTCCTGCTTCATCCTCCCGAGCTGCTGGGATTATAGGTGTGCACCATCACATCTGGACAAACCTCAAATTTTGGAAGTATTTTTGCCTGCTAGATCACACTAATAATTTTCTCTGTGTAAAACTTTAATTGCAACTATATGCCCATGTCGGTGAAGATTAGAGTTACAAAGTCATTGCAGAGTTGATATGGTCTTTGTGTTTGTAGCTTCAGAAACTCAAGAGTCAATTCTTTTTTTTTTTTTTTAAAGAGAGAGTGAGAGAGGGAGAAGGGGAGAGAGAGAGATAATTTTTTTAATATTTATTTTTTAGTTATCGGCGGGCACAACATCTTTGTTTGTATGTGGTGCTGAGGATCGAACCCGGGCCACACGCATGCCAGGCGAGCGCGCTACCGCTTGAGCCACATCCCCAGCCCAAGAGTCAATTCTTATCAATGCTAGGGGCATAACTACTGTTAACCAAATTCACAAGTGCATTTTTAGAGAATTTTTTTTCTAATTACCTCTCAGGACCACCAGTGCCAACTATCTGTTGTAACATACACCCTATTTGGGGCAAGGGACTGAAGGTTACAGAGGAAAATAGTTTTACCTTTTGATTTTAACATGCACACAAATATTAGTTTAATTTCTTAATTAAGTGCTATAAAAAACATCTTTATGAATTTAATTACTTTTATAATATGAATTTTCCTAAGTTGGTTTCCCCAAAATCCAATTGCTCAATCAAAAATGTCTAATTTTCTAGTTCTTAATACACTGATTACTCATTTCCAAAAAGTTGTTAGTTTATATGTCAGCAGAATTACTATAATAAGATTAAGTATTTTTAATTTGATAATAAAGGAAAAAGATATACCTCTTAGAAAAAAACAGTACCTTTTTATTACTTAAGATGTATATTTTCAGGGCTGGGGCTATAGCTCAGTGGTAAAGCACCTGCTTCACACATGAGGCACTGGGTTCAATCCTCAGCACCACATAAAAATAAAGAAAGATATTGTATTCATCTACAACTAAAAAAATTGTTTTAAAAGATGTATATTTTCTAATGTTTGCTGCATTCTTTTGCTAATCCTATTTTAATGACTCATGAAAAAACAGGAATGTTTTTAAAACAGGAATGAAGAGGAACTCCTTGTCCCTGTTTCCCCAGCAGAGTGTTCCCCACAGATAAACAATGTATCTCTCATCTTCATCCAAAGTTCTTATCAAAAGCACCTATCAGCACGAGTCATGTGCACACACTTTTTTTTTTTTTGCAAATATTATGCTATATGGATTATTTCTCAGCTTGCATTTTTCACTTTAAGTACTTTAACAGTCTCACCATTATCTATGTAATGGGGATGAACTATAATTTACTCTGCTAGGACATTTAAGCTCTTTTGAAATGTTTGCTATTATAAACAAATGCTTCAGTGAATGTCCTTATACATATTTGTCTATGTACTGGTAACTAAAATATATATCCTTCTTCCACAGAACTGAAAAAAAGACTAAAACAGCCTATACCTATGCAATTATATGGAGAAAAGAATAAAAGAACACAAATATTAGCCTTGGATTGTAAGGAGAAAGGACAAGAGAGAAGTATTCAAAAAACACAGGTAAGAGAAAATAAGATTGAATTACAAAGCGAGCATGCACAGGATCACAATTATACACCTAAATATGAGCGTATATCAAATAAATTAAATATAATTGCTTTTGAAGTGAAGGACAAAGTCCTTGTAGTGGAATTGAGCCAAAGAACTCGGGCATTCAAAAATTTGATACTTCTAGGGGCTGGGGTTGTGGCTCAGCGGTGGAGTGCTCGCCTAGCACATGCGAGGCCCCGGGTTATATCCTCAGCACCACCTAAAAATAAATAAAATTAAGGTATTGTGTCCAACTACAACTAAAAAATAAACATTTAAAAAAACTGATACTTCTAGATTGTCCTCCAAAAAGGTTGCACCAATTTATACTCCAACAAAGATTGTGTGAGATTGCCTACTTTTCTACAAATTTGCTAACACTATATATTACCAAACCCCTTTTCATCTTTGCCATTCTAAATTATAAAAAAGGCATCTTATTTTTTTAAGTAATATAATTAAAAATTGAATAAATGTTAATGTTTATGTGCAATTTGATTTTTTCCCCCCTGAGAGCTAACTTCTAATGATCCTTTGCCTATTTTCTACTTGTTTGTTTATCTTTTTAAAAATACTGGTTTGCAAAAGTTCTTTGTAGATTAAGGAAAATAGCCCTTTCATGTAATGCAAATATTTTTCCAATTTTTATTTGCCATTATTATGCCTTTGATTTGATATTAAGCTCAGAAGACTAGTCCACTACAAAATTACTAGAAATAAAATTTATGTTTTCCTGATAGAATTTTTATTCTATTTTAAAATCTTTTAATAGTTGTAGATGGACAGCATGCTTTTGTTTCATTTTTAAAGGTGCTAAGGACCAAAACTAGTGCCTCACACATGCTAGGCAAGTGCTCTGCCACTGAGCTACAGCCTCAGTCCCTCTATTTTAAAATATTTGATCCATGTGAAATTTATTTTGGCATAAGAAGCAATGAAGAACTCTTATTTTGTTCCAAATAGCCAATCACCCTCAAATCATCTGTTGACTGGGCTGGGGTTGAAGCTCAGTGGTAGAGAACTTGACTGGCAGTTGTGAGGCACTGGGTTTGATCTTCGGCACCACTTAAAAATAAATAAAGAAAATGTACTGTGTCTATCTACAACTAAAGAAAAAATATTTTTTAAAAAATTATCTGTTAACTAATCCATCATCTTCCCTCCACTGATTTAAATGGCATTTTTATCATGAACTAAAATTTTCATATATACATTGTCTATTTCCAGACTTTGTTCTATGTTTTGTACCTTCTTCTAATATTATATACTTTCTGAAGAGGAAGGAGAAAAAAAGTCAGCTAATGTGCATGTACAAATATGTAACAATAAATTCCATCAATATGTTCAATTAAAATGCACCAATTATAAAAATGTAGATATTTAAAAATTCACAAAAATAAAATAAAAACTATTAGCATGTTTCATAAAGAGCTATCCTAAAATACCTCCAGTAAGCATGGAGAAAGAAAGGCTCCCTCTAGAGGGAAGCACTACCGAAAATGGGGTGGAAGTTATATAACGGTAGGCCTGAAATCCATCAGAACTTTCTAGAAATTACATATATTTAATAATGCAATGTGTGGCTTCATGGAGTTGTGAGCTCCTAGCCACAGATATATACATTACACAGAAGATTTGTGCATCTTGTAGGAGGCTAGACTCCTAGATTCTAAGATCCTTCTTTATAATTTTAAGATGAGCCAAATTATACACTCTGCAGACTCTAAATGAAATAAACATACTATTTGAGAAAGTTGTTTCAGAAAAAAAAGTAAGATTAAGAAAAAACAATTTTTCAAATCTCACCAATCATCATCCTGGGTGTGCCACTGGCCAGTTTGGCCAGGCTTTTTTTCCCGACCTGGCCATGTCTGTAAGTCAAGATAAAGATATGCTTTAAGAAATCTGGAACTCAGAACCAGACACATTCCTACATTCTGTATTTGGAAAGCTTTTGCACTATAATTTAAAGCTGAAACTTTACTCTATGAAATAAGTATTTTAAATTCGTTTTGTTGAGGATTTTCCCTTTTGTATATATGTAAATAAAAAAATAAAAAAAAAAAAAAACACTAGAGCCACAGATAGTCCCAACTATTCAAGCCCAGGAATTCAAGGCCAGGTTGGGTAACACAGCAAGACCCCATCTCAAAAATCAAAAACAAAACAAAACAAAACAACCCTGGAGAGACACGGCATATCAACCCACCCCATCTTGCCTCACCAAAGTTCTATGCAGATTAATCAGAAAGACCAAAGCCAACAGTAATCCCTAAAGCTAAACCACTTCAAATGCCACTGTTAGGAAATTGATCAAAGACAATTATTTATTAGTCTCCAGATAATTTTCTTACTGTAAGGCCTGAGCATTCACCAAAACCTCTCTTCAGTCTCCCACCTAATGCTCTCAGCCCCAAAAGGATGCCAATCCCCCCACACACCGAGCTGATCCTCCACTACTCGATTTAATGCCCCAAAATGAGTCTCGCACCTATCAGGCACTGGCCCCTCTACCCTCTCCCACTACTCCACCTTACTCCCCAACCTCAGGTTACCATTGCCTTCCCAGCCCCCACCTCCTTCAATCCAACCTCTACCACTCCCATTCCCCCGCCCCTGAACTCCAGCATCCCACAAATCTGGCCCCCAATGAGTTTTCCACCAAACACGCCCCAAACCCTGTATCACCCCACACCTCTACTAGTGCTTACAACCTCACCGGACTCTAGGTGGCTTTTCCAATCAAACCTCCACCCTACCCCCACCACTCCGGCTTCAGCCAGTTTTCTACCAATCAGGCCTTGACTCATCCACCTTCCCTCCAACTACTCCTCCGCGTGGCTGGTCTTCCACCAATCAGGTTTCTACTCCCCCACCCCCAATCCACACAACACCTACCCTTCCCCCACCGCTTCCTACCCCCTCTGCCTTTAATCCCTCTGATCTCAACTACCCCTGCCCCCACACCTTTCATTCCCCTCAACCCCCTTCCACAACCTTCCAACAGGCCTTCCACTCATCAGGTCACCACCACCCCACACCTCCATTTTTCTCTACTTCTACTTTATTCCACCAGCAGGTCTTCTCAGGCCCTGATCCAGCTACCCCCGCATCCATTCCCTACACTCATTTCAGTTTGAGCCAAGATCACGCTAACTACCTTCAAAGTACCCCACTCCATTTTTATGGTACCAGAATCACAAAAATTAAAATATCCCGAAAGCTTGTTTTTGTTGTTGTTGTGGTACTGTGTATTGAAACGAGGGACCCTCTATACTAAGCTACACCCCAAGTTTTGAGATGGCGTCTGAAAAAATTACTGAAGTAGGCCTCAAATTTGCGATCCTCCTGCCTCAGCCTCCTAAATCGCTTGGATTACAGGCATGCGCCATTGCGGCTGACTCGAAAGCTTTTTTTTTTTTTTTTTTAACTTAGAGGGAAAAAGCTTTTTGTATAGCGGGCAAAATATTTTGCCTAAATCAGTCCTACAGTTCACTGGTACAGTCCAAGGTAAGTAACGGTTCTGATAACTAAATCTGCTCAATTAGGATTATCTTCTTCAGTACCCATCTCAACCCACTACTCACCTGGTTTTACGGCCTCTGGCGTGGCCGATCGCAGCTCACTTCCAAACCGTTAGAGGTGCGCGAGATCCGGAACAACTGCAAAGTACTGCCAGGGATAAACCTTTTTATAGAGCCCAAAGCCACAGGGAAGTAGGAACTGACGTGTTCCCGCCCTCCTTGCACACACCTATCACAGCGTAGCCACAAGGCAAATTTGAATTTAGCTATGAACTTAAACTTCGCGCTCAGCTGCATTACTTCCGGAATCAGGTCTATCACTTCCACACAAAATTTATTTGTTGCAAAAGTGCCGTTTTTCAAGAGTTCAGATACCCAAGCCTCATTCTATGGTTAAAGGTCTCTCTCTGGTTAAAGGTCTCTAAACTTAATTTTTTGAGCCTTAAGGATAAACAGACCCCAATCCTAACAAAGTTTTATCCTTGGGAGTACTTCACTAAGTAAAGCTTTTCCCCTGTTTGAACTGTCAGTACCTCTAAGTAAGTTTGCCTGCCCACCAATGCGGGGAAGGCCACCTACTCCCCCTAGAAAAGATTAAGGCAGTGCTCCAACAGTGCCCTGCAACATTCAATTATGACGTTTGCTTCCAGAACCTTCCAAACCCTGGAGCTAAAAGAAAGATTGGTTACTTGAAGCTTTTTGGTGTTCACTCCAAACATACCGAGAAAAATGTAAGTAGCAAATACTTTCTAGCAGACAACCATGAATTTCACAATTTAGGCATTTGGCTAATAGAACTCAAAACATCCCTACATTTGATGGTTTTTGTTCTAGGCATTGTTCTAAGTGTTTTATGTGGATTTAGGCCCTATAATGAATCGGGGACACTGGCACTTGCTTGTAATCCAGCAACTCTACAGGCTGAGGGGAACGGAATACCAAGTTCAAGTTCAGCCTCACCAACTTAGAAAGACCAGTGTGATACAGTGCCTCTGGGTTCAATCCCTGGTAGGGAATGAATGTAGGCATTGAGCATCACAGGGGGAGGTGGTGAGGAGTGACAGTAGGGGAGCAGGCAGTGAACACAAAGGTACACACTGTAGCCCAGCTACTTGAAAGGACAGCTTGAACCCAGTTCAAAGATAGCCTGAGCAACATAATGAGACTGTTGGAAAGAGGGGCAGAGGAGGCACTGTTAAAAGCACTCTCATTTTAGAGATCATTTGGCTAGAGAATGGCAGAGCTGGGATTCAAACTCTGGTAAATGGAGCTGTTCATTACAACTATCTCTACCATAAACAAGCAAATTGTTTCCCCATTTTTGAAAAGGGAGGTTTGGGGGGGAAAACCTTAAATGTTAGATATAGCTAAAAGAGTTGTTTGGACTGGAATCAAATTGTAAAACAGGCAGTTTCAAAAGTTACACAAATTTATTCAAAGTGTGCAAGAAAATCCTTTAGACTGAAGGCAGGAGGAGCCGAAGTAGAGGGGGAAATAACCAATGCACATTTTTTTTAATATTTATTTTTTAGTTGTAGTTGGACACAATACTTAATTTTTTAAAATATTTTTTAGTTGTAGATGGACACACTACCTTTATTTATCATTATGTGGTGCTGAATATTGAACCCAGGGCCTCACACATGCTAGGCGAGCGCTCTACCACTGAGCCACAACCTCAGCCCCACAATACTTTATTTTAATGTGCTGCTGTGGATCGAACCCGGGCCTCACGTGTGCTAGGCAAGCACTCTACTGCTGAGCCACAACCCCAACCTCCCAATGCACATTCTTAAATAGAAGAGGGTAGGAGTTAAAACTTTTGTGACTAGCTACTAGATACCTTTGTTCCTATACCATCTTTTAGGAAACAAAAACTAGTCCACATTAGGGTGTTATTGCTGTTGTTTTGGATTTTTGTTTGTTTTCAGTGCTTAAGGACTGAACCCAGGGCCTTGGACATGCTAGACAAGTGCTGTATTATTGAGCCACATCCCCAGTCCCACATTAGGTTTTTGAAGGCACAATGAAGGAGTTGGAAATTATTCAAAATTTTATTTGAAACAATTTTTTTCCATCATATCTTTCATAAAATGGCAACCAAACAGCCTATTCAGATCCCTAATACACTGAAATCCTCTTCTCTTCTGGCTGAGTTCAGCCACTACACAGAGAAGAAAGGAAAATAATTTTGTTCCCAAGAACCAAAATAAAAAGTCCATGTAAAAAAAAAAAAAAAAAAACTATGGGAGAGGGTGTAGTACAGTAGTCATAAGCAAAGAATAAAAAGCATGAATAGGTGTTTGGGGGTGGGGGGTCACAGGCTTTGTTGTCTAAATAGGTCACATACCATCCCCACCCCTCTACCAGACTTATGTGAGAAGACAAAATGATATTACAGCTCAGCAGGAAAATCCACCCCTTTTACATGTTGTTTAGAGCTATTCAAATACAGATTTTGTTGTTGCATGATCCCATTGCTCTGTCCAGCAATACACTAGGACACAAAATACATCAGCCATATTAGGGGGGAAAAATCATTCATTTATTGTTTAAAGATCACAAGACAACATCTGAATTTCTGTAGCACAATTTAAATGTTTTACTTTTTGATAAAGCAGAGTATAATAGAAAAAAAACAATTAGTTTCCAGTAATATCTATATCTCTATTCAGAATTAAGTCTTCCACAGACATGTTACCTGGAAATAAAAGCCTGTTACAATAAGCAAAGCTTCAACCAGAGCGGCTACTCTTCGTGCCAGGAAGAAGTTCATTCCTATAGGAGGAATGATGTGCTATGTAAAATGGCTGTAAAGTCACAGCCTTGAGGGCACTGGAAGTATATTGTCCTATTCCACATTGAGTAGTTCAGTGAACTTCAAACATCAGTTTATCTGAAACCATGCTGGCAACCTTTAACTGGTATTTCAATCAGAAAAAATAAATAAAAAATCCCTCAACTGATGTTCTTGATTTACAATGTTAAAAGGTACACATAGTTCATTAACGTAATTCTGGTTCAGAATTACACTTGAGACTCCTCACTCAGATTCTGGTTAGCAGTACAAATCTTTCAGAAATTCAAGTTCTCCTTATTCAGTAATTTGTCAGCTAGGATACATTCAGGCAACAGCTGCAACTACAGAATAGATGCACTGCCTTGGAGCTTTGGAAAGACATTATAATCTAGAATACTACTAGCAGACAAAAATATCTGTTACTGATTGGATAGCATAAGTGCAGTACAGCAAGACAAAACACATATTCATATGTTGGCTTGTTTAAGCCTCAAGCCCTCGATCCTGTTGAAATTCAATAGTTTTATTCCTATGGTCTTTAATACCAAGAATTCAAGCTCCAAGAGTGCTAAAGTCTAACTTGTACTCCAAACCAAGCAGCAATGCAGTTTGCTACTATTGAGGCTGAATCCACACAAACTTCAAGACCAAGTCCAATAGACAATTATATAATACCCTCACAAAGTCTGAAAAATAATTACTCATATACATAGATGGTCCTTCAGAGATTTTACCTATAACAAATTTTTCAATGAACATTACTTAATGTATTGGAGATAACTGCAACTTACTAATCAAATATTTGAATACTTATACTTACCTGGGATTTCATTTCTGCTGAAAGAAATAGGAAGAACAGGACTCACTTAAAAAAAAAAAACAAACTTTAGAAAAGAAGGTAAAAATCTTATCACACACTATCACTTTTGGAAGCAGCATAGAAGGGGCAGTCAAGGGAAAAACACTGGTAAAATAGGTCAAAATTAGGCAAAAAAAAAAATCTATATTATCATCAATGACAGTACCATAACTGTGCCCTTCATAACTGATAATCACTCCTAAATTTTTCATTTGGCACCAGATGGTGTGTTTAAGAGAAACACTCTGGGATGTTTTCAATCATACTTGATTAGCTAAATTACAGGAGAATTTTTAAAGGAGGTGGAGGAGGAGAGAAGGAAATGGAAAATGGACCAAAAAAAAAAAAAAATCAGTAATCTAAAGCAACAAAGCACTGGTAGCTCCAAACATCAGGTCAAACACTAAAACGACTGATATAGGCTCAAGTGGTTTATAAAACCTATAAAAAGACTACACCAGCAAAGTCCCTGTCAATCTGTCAAGAGTTCAGAAACTAAAACAGGGAGCCACATTTTAGCTTAAAACCTTATCTCAAGAAAATCAAAAACACTTCACATGAATAAAAATACCTGAAACCAAACATTTTTAAAAGCTCCAATACCCAAAATATAAAGAAAAAAATTAATTCAGAAGACTCAATCAATCCATGGAATCACAAAATGGCTGGACAATCTATATCTCCCTTCCATACTAACCATCCCATGGAAGACCAAGGGAGATCAGACCTTCCAGACCTATGCACCACCTGGTTGCTGCAAAACTACGGAGATTCCTTGTGGAACAGCAGTTTTCCATCTCTGTGTCTCTCCCTATCATGCAGGAAGAAAATCTGGCTGTGCTATTCTATTACCATTATATATCACCCATCTGCAACATGGTACTGTACAGATAAGTAAAAAGTGTGTTATCTAGTTCCCTTTCCCCCAGAAGGTTGAGGCTCAGGTATGGGGTAATTCTCCTGTGCATAGTCTTTATTTAGGCTGACTCAGTGACTTCGACAGGCTTAATCATGTGGTCAGGTTTGTTGCCAGCTGCATAATGCTCCCACATCTGCAGATAGAGCCGCTCTAGTTCCATTGTGTATTGTTTGGTGTTGAACAGAGGGCTAGATATTCTCTGCTTCCAGACTTTGCCACGAATTTTCTTTAGGCTAGGTAATAAAAAAAAAAAGGAGAACCAAGTTTACAAATCACAGCAGAAACTCAGAACTAGATTCTATATATACTCAGTCACCTTTATGGCAAAATACATGACCAAGATTCATATTCCCCGCCCCCCCACCATCGGCCCGTTACTTCAATGCTGCAAAAGGGAAGGGTCACAACCAACACAATGCTAACACTTACAATCAAGTTCACCCTATATGCTCTGAAAAAAAATTTAGTTCTTTCCTAAACATGTATATCCAAGGGATAGCAAGCTTTCTTCATTTTTTAAAAATATTTATTTTCTAGTTGTAGTTGGACATAATAAAAAAATTATTTTATTGATCTTTATGTGGTGCTGAGGATCGAACCCAGGGCCTTGCACGTGCTAGGTGAGCGTTTTACCCCTGAGCCACAACCCCAGCCCCATGTTTTCTCCAATTCATTTCTACCTTTAAAATAAAAACAAGAATTGGCAATGGTACAGAACTATTCCTATACACTAACTACCTGCCCGTATGGAAACCGCTTTCCTTTTTTGGTAAGCAATTTAGCAACTGTGTACTAACCTTAAATATTAATAACTTCTGACCTCTCGCTAATGCTTTTCCATTTATTCAAAAGAAATAACCAGATATGGGGCTGGGGTTGTGGCTCAGCAGTAGAGTGCTCGCCAAGCACGTGCGAGGTGCTGGGTTCAATCCTCAGCACCACATAAAAATAAATAAATAAAATAAAAGTATTGTGTCCAACTACAACTTAAAAAAAAAAATTAGAAAATAACCAGATATGCAGTCACACATGATACATAAAGATGTTCACTGAAGTATTTTTTTTAAATAGTTCACGCATAAATGTATTACATGAAATATTCAATTTAGAAAGATTGTAATGAATGAGAAAACACTCAAGGGGAAAAGAAATGCAATATGTCTATGGCCATAATTACTGCTTGCACATGAATGAGGCATTATATTTAGATATACAATGAAAATGTTCCTAGTATCACCAAGATTATGGTTCTGTCAGAAATGGGGGGGGGACAATCAATTTTTCTAGAAATGGTGGGGGGGAGAAGACTTGTCTAATATATTCAGAAGGGGAATTAAAAAAAGAATTATTTCTTCAGAACCAGGAGTCAGAACACTTCTGTGTACTTTTAAAAGCAATAATTTAAAAAGTTGTTTTAATGTCTTATAGAACAGAACTAGTAAAAATGGCTATGTATCTGTTGGCCTCAATCCATGTCCATATTAGTCTACCTTCCAAAGAAAAAGACCCGCTGTGCTATATATTTTTAAAAATCTCTGGCTAAGTAGGAGAATGGTTAAGCTGTGATACATCTATACAATGAAATACTATTCATCAATAAAAAGGAATGAACTCACTGAATAAAGTGCCTTTTAGAGTGCACACTATATGGTTTCATTTGTATAAAGTTCTAAAAGGGCTAAACCAGGTTATAGTGGAGGGAAAAAAAGAACAGCATTTGTCTCTGGGAGTTTATGAGGAGGGCCAACTAAGAAGTAGCAAGAACTTTGTGAAGTGATGGTAATATTCTATATCTTGACAAGATTTGGGTTATCAAAGGTTATCTCTCAAAACTCACTGAATAGTAAAGCTGTGTTTCACTGTAAGTTCTGACTCAAAAAGAAAAGTATTCAATTCTAATTTATGATACCAATACTGAGTTACTTACGGAGAAGCATACTGATATCTGCTGTTTACTTCAAAATGTACCAAATAAGATGGACTAGTTTAGGGGCTGGGGTTGTGGCTCAGTGGCTCGCCTAGTACATGCGAGGCGGCCCTGGGTTCAATCCTCAGCACCACATAAAAATAAATAAATAAAGGTATTGTGTCCAACTATAATTAAAAATTATTTTAAAAAATATGGATTAGTTTATGGAAACAGGAAGAAATAGATAGGAAATAAATCAAGCATAGTAAAAATGGTAATAGTAGAACCTAAGTAATGAATATAGACGTGTTCATTATAAAACTGAAAATCTTCATAACAAAATGCTGGAGGAAAGTACTGTATGAATCAAACTAAGCTCCAAAGAGTCTAGTAAAAATTTTAAAAACAAACAACATTGTTCACTGTATTTAACCCTAGACTGATGGACATCAATTTTAAATGTTGTAAAATGCCCAAGCTTTCAATTTAAAAAAAAAAAATTGGAAAATAATGAAAAGCTAATACTTGTTGAATGTTTACCATGCACCAAGTTCTCTACATGGAGTACCTTTTTTAAACCTCACAGCATCTCTGCAAGGTGGGTACTACCATTAGGCTCCATTTTGCAGGTAGTAGAGATAAACTTGCTCAAAGTTCCCAAACCTCATAAACAAAAGGGCAGTCTGAGCATTTCCATTAGCATCTATTTAACATGTTACTTCTCAGAAAAACACAAAGAAAAAATTGCCCTTAGTACCCAAGGAAAAAACCTCATTGAAAAGACAGGTAGTTTATTATATGGATAAAGCTTCAATTACCTAAGCATCTCCCCTATAATTCCCACCCATTTTCAGGCAATTAAGTTATTTTTGTTTTTTTCCCTTATCGTACTACAATAAAGAAGTGGCAGTATTAGGGTCAAAGGTCTGATATTTTTTTAAGATTCTTAAAACTTTGAGGAAGGGTTGTACCAATTTACTCACCAATGTATGAAAGGGCCTCAATGCTCCCTCATCGATATCATATTAAAAATCTTTTTATTTTATAGGCAAATAATGGATATACCTCAATATTATTTTAATTGTCATTTCTACTACAGAAGCTGAAACTTTTTCTTGTTAATCATTTGTACTTCCACTTCAGTGAGTTGTCTGGTCATTTCCTTGTTTACTTTCCTATGAGGGATTTAAAATTTAAATGTTCTTCAGGCTATTAATACTTTGACATATGAAACAAAGATTCTTTCCCTCTTGTCTGCCTTTTAATTTTCTTGAAATTTTTATTAGCCATTTATTCTTTTATATATTAAAACCTAATGATTACTTCACTTATAAGAGTTTAGATAAAGTTTTCTCCCATTCAGAGATCATACAACTAATTTACCTATTTAATATAACCCTTAATTTATGGTTTCATTTTAATAGCTATATTCTCGCTAACATAATTTGTTCATGGAAAAGTTTACTTACTATTCTAGATCAGTTCCCAATTTCACAGCTATGTCTTCATATTCTTGTCTATTTTTAGCAATAAGCTCAAGACAACCTAAGCAAGTGAGCTGGGAAGCTGCAACTCTGGAAGCAAGGGTCTCTCCTATAATACAAAAGAAAATAATTACACATCTGAGAATGTAAACAGCATGCAGTTATCAATGTTATTTACCTAAGCATTCACACAATGTAGATGAGGAGAATGGAGCTAACTGTTCAAATCTGAACAAGTCTCATTTTCTATCATTTTGCCTTAAATGTTAGTGCTGGTCTGTGTAATTTTACATGTTTTTTTAAGGAATGAGAAAGAGCCCAATAGTTTATTAGCAACTTACCTGGCATAGTCACCATGGGTGTCCCTGCCCAAAGGACATCCATTCCTGTGGTGTGCCCATTACAGAGTGGAGTGTCCAGGCAGACATCAGCCAGCTGACCTCTCCTGACATGTTCCTCTTTAGGAGCAACAGGAGAAAAAATGATACGGTTCTGGGGAAGGCCCATGTTTTGTGCATATTGTTGAATATTGGGCTCTCCTACTGCTGGAAAACGCAAGAGCCACAGCACACTATTGGGAACACGTTTCAGAATCTGAAAAGGGAAAATAAGAATAATTACTTCTGTGTTTTGTTACTGTTTGTTTGTTTTTGGTACTAGGAATCAAACCTGGGATCTCACACATGCTAAGCAAGCATTTTGCCACTGAGCTATATCCCCCAGCCCTTTTAAGTCAGGGTCTTGCTAAGTTGCTCAGGCTGCCTCAAACCTTATAATCTTCTTGCCTCAACTTCCCAAGTTTCTGGGATTATCACTGCCACCATGCCTAGTAAGAATAATTATGATTAGCACATTTGCTCTTCTCAATCTCATAAGGCTGGGTGCAGTGGCACATGCCTATAATCCCAGTGGCTCAGGAGGCTGAGACAGGAGGATTGCAAGTTCAAAGCCATCCTCAGCAAAAGTGAGGTGCTAAGCAACTCAGTGAGACCCTAGCTCTAAATAAAATACAAATAGGGCTGGGGATGTGGCTCAGTGGTTGAGTCCACCCCCATGCCCAGTTCAATCCCCAGTACCTAAAAAAGATAAACAACAACAACAAAAAAAAACTTCTCATGTCTCTATCTCTAATAATTCTACTGCACTCAGAAAGAAACCTACTGTGTACCTAAAAGTCTTTCCTTCATGTAAATTGAATTATATGCCTCTTTTGCTTAGCTATCCCCAGAGAGGAAAATGCAAAAGATGACACAAACACATCACTAACTGGCGCAATCTGAGATGTATCCTGTGGGAACCGATTTAAATAGTGTTTTTTGTTGAATAGAGAGGAATCTTCCATTTTTTAATTTTATGGTTTTTTGTTTTTGTTTTTAAAGAAATAGGGTCTCACTATGTTGTCTAGGCTTAAGTGATCCTCCTGCCTCAGCCTTTCAAATAACGGAAACCATAGGCACTTGTCACCACAGCCAGCATCCCAAATTTTAAATACTCTACCATGTCACAACAAAAGTAAAATCACATTTGCTTAACTTTGTCTACTCTAGATCAGAGACTAACAGATTTCTATGATAACTGCTCAATTATTTTGTGGCTCAAAAGCAGCCACAGACGTAGATATGGCTGTTTGTCATTAAACTTTATAAAAACAAGAAGTGGGTAGAAATAGATTTCCAAATTCACAACAGTTCAGATTTTTTAAACATAGTACAATGCACATATATTATCTAACCCCTTCAACAGCAATTCCTTGTGAACACATTAGTATCTCTGCATTGAGATGCAGGAATATTCATAATAAATGAAATAAATAAAAACTATGAATATTTTCATAGCAAAAGTGAGGTGCTAAGCAGATAGTTCAGATAGTTTTGCTGCCAAATAAATTTGCCACAAATGGATAGAAAAATTTTTTTGAGTATCAAGAAGTAAGGATTGCCAGGTACATGCCTGTAATCCCAGTAGCTCAGGAGGCGAAGGCAGGAGGATTGTTGAGTTCAAAGCCAGCCTCAGCAAAAGCAAGGCACTAAGCAACTCAGTGAGACCCTGTCTCTAAATAAAATACAAAATAGGCAGGGGATATAGCTCAGTGGTCGAGTGCCCCCGAGTTCAACCCCTAGTACCCAAAAGAGTAGTGAGGATTAAAGAATAGTAGACATGCACACGTATGCTTCATGTTCTTCTCTACCTTCCTCTGACCTTTGATCAAAACAAGTAGTTATTAAGAGGGAAAAAAAAGGGCTGGGGATGTGGCTCAAGCGGTAGCGCGCTCGCCTGGCATGCGTGCGGCCCAGGTTCGATCCTCAGCACCACATACCAACAAAGATGTTGTGTCCGCCGAGAACTAAAAAATAAATATTAAAAAAAAAAATTTTCTCTCTTTCTCTCTCTCCTCTCTCACTCTCTCTTTAAAAAAAAAAAAAAAAAAAAGAGGAAAAAAAAATCCACCACAAAATTGTTTCCATATTACCTAAAGACAAAATATGTCATTTTAGTTCCATAAACTAAGAGCCAGTTATGGATACCAATACCCTGCTTATGAAAACTGATCTGACAAGGTGACTGAGAAGTAATGGAATAAATTGACTCCTCCTAGTTTTAAATATTGCATGAATGTTAAACATGGGCAGATATACATAACAGCTTTTGCTATCAGTTTAGACCAGGGGTTGGCAAACTACAGCATGAGCGTCTAATTTAGCATGCTGCCAGTTTTTATAAATAAAATTTTATTGGAACATAGCTACATTCATTTACATAATGTCTAGGGTGATTTCATGCTACAACAGCAGAGTTGAACAGATGTAACAGAGTATGGACCAAAAAATTGAAGCTATTTGGCATCTGATATTTCTATTTTTATTTAATTTTATTTATTTATTTATTTATTTGGTGTTGCTAGGGATTGAATCCAGGGCCTACCACATGGTAGGCAAGCACTCTACCACTGACCTAAATCCCCAGATCTTTTTTATATTTTGAGACGGGGTCTAAGTTGCTCAGGCTGGCTTGGAACTTGTAATCCTCCCTCAGCATCTCAACTAGCTAGGATTACAGGTATGTGCCACCAAGCCCAGCTACCACCTGGTTCTTTTCTGACCTATGATCTAGACAGAAAACTTTTAATATGTTTTTTTTAATATCATAATGTGAAATTTAGATATTGAAGAGGGCTAGAGATATAGTACAAAGTACATGCCTAGTATGAAGGCCCTGGTTTTGATCCCCAGTACAGGGGGGGGGGGGGGGGAAAGAACATTAGAAGGAGAAATAAAAAATGAATCAAAAATCCATAACTTTTTTGTAGCTTAGAAATGAGCACAACAGCTGTGCGCAGTGGTGCATGCCTATAATCCCAGCAATTTGGGAAGTGGAGGCAGGAGGATTCAAATTTGAGACCAGCCTCAGCAACTGAGCAAGGCCCTAAGCAACTCAAGGAGACCCTATGTCAAAATAAAAAAGGCTCAGTGGTAAAGTGCCCCTGGGTTCAATTCCCAAGTATGGAAGAAAAAAAAAGAAAGAAAAAGAAATGAGTACAACAGCTTGTGAATGAAGAAGAAAGAAGCTTCAGCAATATAGTCTATGTACAAAATTGTTACCAATCCCTGGACATTAATAATGAATCTATGTGTACTCACATTTGCCCACATCTGCAAAGTAGAAGGGTCAATCTTATATAATTGATTAAAGTTACAGTACACGATGGCATCTTCTGGTAACCCATACTGAGAACGCGTGGTTACAATAATGGTACGGGGCACCTCCTCTCCAGTTGCAGCCTTATTGTTGATCTAAAACAAAGAAAAGAATGATGATGATTATGTTTAAAGTTAACATAGTCGGACATTTTCTTTTCTTTTTGCAGTGCTAGTCATTGAACCCAGGGCCTCACATAAGCTAGGCAAAGGCTCTACCACTGAGCTACATACCCAACCCAGTCCAATAGTTGTTTGGTTTTTGGTACTGGGGATTAAACCTAGGGGCACATAATAACTAAGTCACATTTTTTATTTTTTAAATTTTGAAACAGGATCTCTCTAAGTTTCTGAGGCTTGCCTGGAACTTGTAATCCTTCTGCCTCAGCCTCCCAAGTTGCTGGGATTACAAGAATGAGCTACCATGCCTGGGACCTAGTTTTTAATCAATAAAGACTCCGTAAAGGGGGGGCTGGGGTTGTGGCTCAGCGGTAGTACGTTTGCCTAGCATGTGTGAGGCACTGGGTTCAATTCTCAGCACCACTTACAAATAAGTGAAAATAAAAGTCCATCAGCAACTAAAAAAATATTAAAAAAAAAAAAAAAAGACTCCATAAGGGCTGGGGATCTAGCTCAGTTGGTAGAGTACCTGCCTCGCATGCACAAGGCCCTGGGTTCTAATCTCCAGCACCAAATTAAAAAGAAAAAAGACTATAAGATGCAAAATGGTGTAACCATTTAAAGTCATATTCCTGCATTATCTCAATGGGGGAACTATATTATGAAACTTCTTGCTCTAGTCAAAAGTTCTCAAAACCTTATTAATGGCCTTTCTTCCTGAATGAAATGCCTTTTTAATCGTATCCACTTTTCAAGGCTAAACTGCAATTAGTCTTCCAAGATTCTCCTCACATTGATCACCACCATTTGAGCTTTTACATACAATTATCATCTTATACTAGGTCCAACACACTTTACTATTATCTTACATTGTTAGGTAAGTTGAATATGGACAATTCAACAAAACTGATAGCTCATAAGAGATCTGTGATACTTGATTTATATTCTCTTGACAGAACAACATATTCACATATTCAAGTACGCAAAATATATTTGAGTATAAATTACATTACTGTAGTTAAGACATGGGACCTAAAATAATTCCATTCACTGGGAGATATAAGCAAAGGGAATTATACTGTGTTATACAAAATGTAATGATATACCCCAGATACTAACAAAGCATAGAAGACAATGGAGCAGGGAATGGAGAGGCTAGAGATTAATATAGAAACAGGCTCCTGAAGAAACTTTCTAAACAGGATTCAACCAGGGAAAGGATGAGTTTATAGAAATAAGACACTGTATGGTACCTACAGATACTCCACTGTATGGTAAGAGAGTAAAGCTACAGGTAGGGAAAAACAAGATATTAACAAAGTGGACCCTCAGTAACTTCTCAGCTGAATTCAGGGGACTTTTAAAATCAGACAATCCTACATAAGCTGTTAGTCTCCACCAAACTCATTTCTTTATCTATAAAACAGGGATAATGATTCTTAACTCCTAGAGTTATTATGAGATTTAAGGGAAATAAATGCATGCTTAGTGGTATATATTATGATCTGTTATTTTCTTCTCACCTGTGTAGTTGCCAGTCCATTGCTAATACTGAATCCATTAATTGTTATCTGAATTTGTCCCCTGTTAATCATTTCAATAACTGCTTCTGCAATGGTGTTCATGGGAATGACAGGCATATTAAGAGCTGTGTTACTGCTATCTGCGTTGTCTCCTCCATCAGGACATTTCATCTAAAAAAAAATGCATTATTAAAGAAAAGATCCCAAATGTAGTTTAACTTTACTTCAATGACAAAGATTGAGTAGGTTCTGACCTTGACAATTTTCACATCTGGTAGACTATCAAGAAATGCTTTGAGATCGATGCCATTCAGAACTATCCGATTGTCATAAATGTGGCCATTGGACTTAAAATCGATGACTGCTTTTTTCTAATGGAAAAGACAGTTTCAGACATGTCTTTTAGGATGTGTATGGACAGTAACAAGGAAATAAATGACAACAGTTCTTTGTAATTCCCCAAAGAACCAGTTTCTACCTACCTTCAGATGAGGGAACATATTAGCATGATCACCAATAAAGAAAGTATGGGGCATGTAAGCCAGTTTCTCAGAATACTGCTCAGCAACTTCAGCTGGTGAAGTTTCCTGATCAGTGATGATATAATCCATGAAAAGTGCACCACTAGTCCCAGGATATCCCAGCCACATTGCCTTAAAAAATAAAAACAGACCCAAAACAGATTAAGAACATTCATCAGTACACTTATGTTTAGATCCATCAAGTTGTACACATTAAATATGTACAACTGTTTGAGTCAATCATACTTCAATAAAGTGGTTTTTAAAAATCTTCCAAAATTAAATAAGTAAATAAACAAGGAAGGGTGACTTCTTTAACCAAGAACAATTAAGTAGTATTTTAGACTAGCTGTTTTAAGTGCCGAAATGTTTTTCAAATTTGCAAGACAGAGAAACTGTTTATACAAAATCTTAAATTGTACATCTCCATACACATGTACCAGTAGGAATTGTGTTCAACACTCAAAATCCTTTGTCCCTGTTCATTTCAAGAACTATACTATTTTCAAATCAAATATGTCTGCTGTGTTGTTTTAAACATCAGCCAGTGAGCATCATCACTGTATTTTTAGTTCAATACACACTGTGAGTAACCATTATTAATTCTTTTACCTGAATAGGAGCTGGCCTGAGAGCAAAGAGCTCATTTCGAGCACCCTTGGTATAACCATTCATATTTACAAGAATATGAATTCCATCCTGATGGATGCGATCAGCTGCTTTTCCATTGCATGGAATCTGTGGAATAGAAAATAAAAATTCACTATTATCTCAAATTAACTCAATTAATTTTATGGCATTAAAATTCAGCTTCGTAGATACAAAATGATCATTACGCAAATTTGCTGAATTAATGCAGGGCAAAAATATAGGTAAATCCCATTAAAATGGACTCAAGGCATTAAGGAAACAGAACACAGAGGAAGTAGTTTCCTTCTAGATTGAATGTATGAGTGACAGGGTTTCACAAGGGAGTTGATATTTGAATTGGGCCTTCAAAGATGAATAGGAGGCTGGGGTTGTAGCTCAGTGGTAGAGTGCTTGCCTAGCATGCATGAGGCACTGGGTTTGATCCTCAGCACCACATAAAGATGAAAGAAAGGAAAGAAAGGAAAGAAAGGAAAGAAAGGAAAGGAAGGAAGGAAGGAAGGAAGGAAGGAAGAAAGAAAGATAGGTAGGTATTGGGTCTATCTACAACTTTTTTTGGTGTGTGTGTGTGTGTGTGTAGTGCTGGGGATTGAACTCAGGGCCTTGTGCATGTGAGGCAAGCACTTTGCCAACTGAGCTATATACCCAGCCCCTACAACTAAAAAATAAAAATTAAAAAAAAAAAAGAAAGATAAATAAGAGCCTGTGGAAGTTTGACAGAATATGATCTTGATAGAACAGAGTAAATAAGTAACTGGAGTAAAGCCCTTGTAGGGTTAAAAAATTATAAATAGCTCACTTTTAAATGGAAGGTGAATGGTGGGTAAAAGTACTGGAAAACAAATTGGCTAAGAAAGGTTGTAAAGGCTATGCTGAAGAGTATAGACTTTGGTCAATAATGAGTGAGTCCTTGCAGGTTTCAGAAGCAGGTTGGTGCACTTCTTGGTCACAAAGAATTCTAACATCCATCAAACATGGCCCAGAACTATTATTTCACTCCCCTTCAGAACCCAAGGTGCTCTACAACTGAGCTACTACTGTCTCTAGCCTTCTCTTTTTTTCTTTTTTTTAAATATTGAGACAGGGTCTCACTAAGCTGCCCGGGCTGGCCTTGCATTTACAATCCTCCTGTCTCAGCCTCCCAAGTCATTGGGTTTATAGGCATGTACCACCAGGCCAGGCCAGGCATTCTTTTGAAGCAATAGGATGCTAGAAAAGATGTTGATGCATACTAATTATTAAGCAATTACAGTCTCACAACCTTTCTGCTAGAACTTCAATATATATATACATACACACACACACACACAAAAAAAAACACGTGTCAATACACATGTATACATATTTTTTCTATATATACACATATACATATATATCTTTAGACACTATGTTGCACATTATCTGTATCAGTTACTAAATTGGCTAATGATCTACAAAGAAAAAATTTAATTATTAAAATAATTTAATTTCCTGAGTAGGTACATACTCAGCAAATCATGTTCTCTACAAGTTTCAAGATATATTGGTATGCCTGAGGCCCTGGGTTAAATCCCCAGAACTTTCTTCAAAAAGTTCGAAGTATAAGAGTTTCACTTACCTGAGAAAGATCAATGAAATGATTGGCTTCTGCCATCACCTTTACTCGAAAGTTTGTGCCATCATCTGGACTCAGGGCATAACAGAATACCTGAAAGGCAGCAGAGAGTGTATTTAATAGCCTTTATTCAGATCTTTCCAAAAGACACTGGTTTAACACCTAAGGTAACAGTAAAGGCACCACTGTGGTTTCTTTTTTAAACAGTGATTCTAGAGAAACACTAGCCTTACCTCAAATTTATCAGGATTGTGCATGCCTGGAATAGACTGCATAAGGTGAGAAGTAGGATGATTCCCAAAGTCAGAACTCACATATCCTACACGCAGTCGACCATCACTGAGCTTCAGGTCTTTTGGATGTTCATATGGTGGTTTATGAAGGACATTAATCTACCAACAGAATCCAATGTTTTTTAGTAGATTATCTATGTAAATTTTCATCTAGGAAAACTAAAAACACACCAAACCTACATCTCACACTGGTTGAGTTTTGCTCTGAACACTTCATTTATTTTATAGAGCTCAATGCAATCTTAGTGGCTTATGTAATATGCTTTTATACCTGACCTGTTTCTGAGACCTATGGAATAGCCTGAGTAAATATAAAATTTATAGGAATTCAGTACTGTGGACAAAGCATGATAAATCCTGCAGCATTGTTAAAAATTCTATAGGGAAGCATTTTTTAAATTATACCTAGGACTCACTTCTCCTCAGCAAATCCAACCTTTGATTAAATAGTGTTCTAATTCTCAAAGGTGAGTACAAAATACCACATACCTTATTAAACATTATGGTTTTCAACTTCAAGAAATTAACACCATCACCCATTTGTTAGTATCTAAGTTAAGGATTCCACCCTATGGAGTAGAGGAGGTCATGCTCCAGAGAGGACACAATTTAAAGGACTTTTGAGGCAGCTCACAAAATTTCATTTCTCAACTTGCCTTACAATCTGTTGTAATTGGCACAGTTTCCTGTATCTTTTTTAGTTTACAATAAAAAGATTAAAACAAAAGAACTATACCTTATCCAAGCAGAGGTTCCCATGCCTCTCAGCAATAGCCTTCCTGAAGCCATGAGAAAGAGGATACAACATACTATGATGAGGATGCACAGAAGGTAACCTATTCTTCTCTAACTGGTCAGCCACAATACTGACCAACTTCTTCATTCGCTCATCATAGTCTGTCCAATCACAGACAATCTACAGGAAGCAAAAAGAAGTTATTATACAGGGAATCCTATATTGGAATTTAATATTTTTTTTTTTGCCCTAAAGTAATGCCAGATAAGCTATTTAAAACACTGTCTTGGGCTGGGGTTATAGCTTGGTGGTAGAGTGCTTGCCTAGCATGTTTGAGGCACTGAATTCGATCCTCAGCACCAAATAAAAATTGAAAAATAAAATAAAAAAAGGTATTATGTTCACCTACAAGTAAAAATATATATATATATTAAAAATAAATAAATAAAACACTGTCTCTACTCAGGCTTGGATTATTATAGCACCTAACAATTAAAGGCGATTATACCACTAGAAGTCAATTACTGGCCTTTATTCTTTACCTGTAGGCAATGAGCCAAGTTACAATAAGCATCAGGAAAATCAGGCTTAAGTTTCAGAGCTGTACGGTAAGAAGCTATTGCTTCTGGAATGTTCCCTGAATCCTGGAAAGAAAAAAAGTGGATGATAAAAAGTTTCCTAAAATAAACTCTTGGTGCTACAATGCACAATTAAACAGGAATACCTTGTGAATGGAAGCCAGATTGCTGTGGGCATCTGCAAATGCAGGGTTAATCTGGATGGCACGAGTATAACACTGCAAGGCTCCCTGAACATCCTGCATCTCCTTTAGAGTGTTTCCCATATTAGAGTAGGCATCAGCAAAGGTAGGACTTATTCTGAAGGAAAGGACAAAGGTTTTACAAAGGTTTTATTTATATAGTACAAAAATCTTTAAACCCCTATCATGTTACTTTTTTCTGTTATTAAAAGCCATTTAAGAGGCTGGGGTTGTGGTAGAGTGCTTGCCTCACATGTGTGAGGCACTGGGTTCAATTCTCAGCACTGCATATAAATAAAGGTCCATCAACAACTATTTTTTTTTTTAAAGACAGTGAGAGAGGAGGGAGGGAGGGAGAGAGAGAGAGAGAGAGAGAGAGAGAGAGAGAATTTTTAATATTTATTTTTTAGTTCTCGGCGGACACAACATCTTTGTTGGTATGTGGTGCTGAGGATCGAACCCGGGCCGCACGCATGCCAGGCGAGCGCGCTACCGCTTGAGCCACATCCCCAGCCCCCTAAAACTATTTTTTTTTTAAAAAGCCATTTAAGCAGGGTGCAGTGGTGCACACCTATAAACCCGGTGGCTCAGGAGGCTGAGGCAGGGGGATTGCAAGTTCAAAGCCAGCCTTAGCAATTTAATGAGGCACTAAGCAACTCAATGAGACTCTATCTCTAAATAAAAGGGGGGGAGCAGAGATATGGCTCAGTGGTTGAGTGGCCCTGAGGTTCAATCCCTGGTACCAAAAAAATAAAAAAAGTCAGTTAAGCTGGGAACAGTGGTGCATGCCTGTAATTCCACCAACTTGGGAGGCAGGGGCAGGAGGATTGCAAGTTTAAGGCTAGCTTCACCAATTAGCAAGCCCCTGTCTCAAAATGAAAGATAGAAACTGCTGAAGATGTAGCTCAATCCGCTTGAATCAAATGTATGAAATATAATATGTCAAGAGCTTTGTAATTTTTTGAACAACTAATAATAATAAAAAATAAGATGTAGCTCAGTGTCTAAGCACTCCTGGGTTCAATCCCTAGTATCCCTCTCCAAAAAAGAGCCATTTAAGTGCCAGCCAAATGACAAGCCATTAAAAATTAAGAGATACCTAAAAACAATAAGGCTGTGAGTTTCTTACCGAATAGCTTCCTTATAATGCATCAGAGCTTCCTGCAGCTTGCCCTGCTGTTGTAGTACACTTGCTAAATTTGAATGGGCAGCAGCAAACTCTGGGAAGACCTATAGGGTCAAGATCAAAACTTTTAAAAAAAATCCTCCCAAAACAAAAGTAATAACTTTTCACAATCCTAAGAACCTTGCTCAAATACCTTTATACCTCTAAGCTTTTCTCCATCTTTTCCAAGTTTATTCATTAGTCAAAGCTTAGTTGCACAGATTCTACCTCCTCTTCTCCTTTATACCTCTCCTTGTTTCAAACATGAGGTAGAACTTTCCTCCTCATAGTTTATACTGACCACTCCATCACCACCAAAATCTCTCTTCTAAGCTCCGAACCACATCTACTTATCACCACATAGCTATCAAGACACTGAAATCACATACTGCTAATTCCTCTTGAATTGTAGCTGTTTAATTCTTTGAATAGATACTATCTAACCATAAAATGATGAACTCTGAATGTAGGGATTTTCTTGAATGTCACACAAGACCCCATGTTCCTAGCTACTTAATTACTGGTTCAATGAATAATCCTCTTTTAAATGATTCAACCAATATTTTTATAAAAGAGGTGGAAGACATAGCACACTTAACCACCTTCCCTCTACTATCACATAAACAAAATATTAGCCACCCCACCCTCGACATACTTCTAATGCTTTACGATACAAGCGAACTGCCTCTTCAATGTTTCCCTGTTCTCGTTTGATATTGGCTAGGTTATTCAGAGAGTCTGCATGGGTGGGACATAGACGAAGAGCTGTGTTATAGCAATCTTCTGCTTCAGCAACCTAGAAAACAAAACAAAACTATTCAAAACCTATACCAAATAATCATAGGGCCACCACTGATACTGTTCTAACAATTTTAATAATTACTTAGTTAAGCATGGCTAATAATACTCCAGAAAATAGATATTTTCTAGTATTTTTCCCAACCAAAACTCCACAGTAAACCAATATAAGCATCTCAATACTTAGTAACATTAAAAAAACTCATAATACTACCAAATAACAAAGAGATAAAACTGAGTAAAAAATCCTTACACTGCCCTTCTCTTTGAGAGCATTGGCTAGGTTGCAGTAAGCATCAGGGAAATGTGGTTGTAGTTCAATAGCTCGCCTGTAGGTGTCAATTGCCAAATCTATCAGGCCTTGCTCATAGTATACACAAGCCAGGTTGCCATGTACCACTGCATGATTTGGACTCAAGCTTAGGGCACGAAGGTAAGCTGCCACAGCTCTGTAAATAAAAAATAAAACACACACACACACACACACACAAAATGCAACTAATTTTTAACTATACCAAAACAGGCCAATTAATTGTAACTAATTACAATTAATTCACACTATAGTATACTTAACCTCAAACGAAAAATGCACCTTTATAAAATGTGTTTTCATACTGAGAAACTGTCTATTCCCACATAAGAAATAGGCTTTCCTTTGACAAAGAAGTGAAGTTCAGATTTATTTAGCTTTCTGAATTATAGCAAAGGAATAATTTACCCTAAGAGATAATTAATCATTTCAACAGTTCTACAATAAAGGAAATTTCAACTGAGCTCCCAGTGAGGATAAAGGCTTTCAGGAAATCCAACAAGGAAAATCCAGGCGAAAATATCTGTAAAGAAACAGTAACACAGCAGGGAAAAACAACATACGAGATAAGGAAATATGTTTCAACAAGTTATTGCCATATCTTCAGTCCAAATCCTCATTCAACAAAGACTCAAGAAAATTTATCAAATAGAACATTCACTCACCTGTCAAAAATGCGTGCCTCTTTCAAAACATTTCCTAAATTGATATAAGCATCCAGAAAATTTGGGTCAAGTGTAACAGCCTAAAAATTACAAAACAGTTACTTAGAGCAAGTTAATTTTTTTTTTTAATTCTGAGGTTACTTTAAACCTCCAATTATATTTTCTAGAATTAAAATATTATTTTTAAACACTAAATACTTATGTAGTTCCCTCTCATTATTTATAAACCTCAATCTTATCAAAACAACTGGGGGTATAGCTCAGTAACTTGCCTAACATTGGAGAGACCCTGCCTTCAATCATCAGCAAACAAAAGACTTCAAGGTGGCCCAAACCTATAATCCTAGTTACTTGAGAGGCTGAGGCAGGAGGATCACAACTTTGATCACAACTCAACGAAACTATCTCAAAAAGCAAGAGGGGCTAGGGATGTAGCTCAAAGGTTGGGCACTTGCCTAGCATGCATGAGGCCCTGGATTCAATCTACACTACAGTAAAACAAAACATGTTCATATAAACAAAATGGGTCCTTATGGGAAAAAAACTAAAAACTGAGTCCATCCAGTTTTACTGAGCTGAATGTTTCTAATGATTTAGCCCTATTTTACTCACAATTAGCCAATCTAACTCTTCTTAAAAAATAATGGCAGAAATAAGCAGCAAGCTCTTAATAAAAAGGAAATGTGTATCTAAGTTTTATAAATTTGACTGCATACTAAGATATGTAATTACAGCTAAATTCTCACAAAAATATATAATTTCAAGTTGACACTAACAATTAAATGGTATCTCCCAATAGTTATGAAACTGTCCTAAAATATAACTAGAACTGTTTTTAAACTGTCCTAAAATACAGAAGAGTGAAATTCAATCTGTCAAATATTAAGAATTCATCCTGGACATCATCATAGGCTATTAAATCAGACCCTCTGAAAAAGCAGCCAGGACATCCCTATCTAGTATGAGTTCTTTATACAAGCAACCAAGGTAGATAACCACTGATCAATAAAACTATTTAGCTAGACACAGTGGTGCATGCCTGTAATGCCAGCAACTTGGGAGGCAGGAGGATCACAAGATTGAGGTCAGACTCAGCAAATTAGTGAGGCTCTAAGCAACCTAGTAAGATCCTATCTCAAAATAAAAAAAAAAAAATTAAAAAGGGCTGGGGATGTAGCTCAGTGGTAAAGAGTCCCTGTGTTCAATCCCCAGTACAAAAAAAAAAAAAAAAAAAAGAAAGGTACTCAGAGTTGGACTGGGCATGATGGCTCATGCCTACGATCCCAGCTACAAAGGAGGCTTAAGGAAGGAGGTTGTAGAGTTAAGACCAACCTCAGCAAGGTATTGAAACCTTGTCTCAAAAACAGAAATATAAGTACTTATTATCCACAAATCAGCAAATCGGTTTCTTTAAAAATAAATAAATAAAGGTATTTTGGGGTTTGGGAATATAGCTCAGGGTTAGAGTGCTTTGCCTAGTATGTATGAGGCCCTGGGTTTTGTACCCAAGCCCCAACCCACCCCCCAAAATAAGACATTCCTGTTGTGTGGTAAATGCAAACTTTAACCAAAACAGTGAAGAGGTAATGATTAATGGTAAATCTGAAAGACACTTCCTCTTCCCTTAGATGGTAGTTTTTACTACAAGGCATAGATTGCCTATAGTGATATATGCCTATCCTAAACACTTACTTTCCACTACAGAAATTTTCAAATGTACACAATAGCAGAATATAAAAACAAAAACCCAGGTGTGGAGAGCCATTCTGACACGTGATTGGGTGACTCCCGTTAAGGGCCTGAGGCGCTCTGGCTGTGTCGGAGCTATCCCGACCCTTTCCTGATGAGAGAGCCCATCCGTGTGGGGGTGTGCCTGACCACTGACCCTGGAGACCCAATCACTGACCCTGACCTTGGAGTGCAGCCCCCCCTCAACCTTCATTGGATGGAATTCTCCCCTGAATCTCTTGTCCCCCAAATAAAAGGCTACTCCCCAGCGTGTTCGCTCTCTCTCTCTCCTGCTAGCCCAGAGTAATCCTCGCTGCCCTGCTGGGCGGCTAGAGGCGGGAACCAGGGAGGCGAGCCGACTCGGACCTAGCAATGTAAAATAAGGTACTGGTTTGTGTGTTTTATTTTGATCTCTTCTAACTAACTTAATGCCTAGAACCTCATTAATGAAACCACTGCACAGGCCGCGTGGTAGACCCAGGTCTCCGTTACCCATCTTCCATAATTCATAAATCATCTTCAGTCTTATGTAATCTATATTCCAAACTAATCTCCCATTCTCCATATCATTTTTTTAAGGTAGCAGGGATGGAACTCAGGGGCACTCGACCACTGAGCCACATCCTCAGCCTTATTTTGTATTTTATTTGGAGACAGGTTACACAGAGTTGCTTAGTGCCTCACTTTTGATAAGGCTGGCTTTGAACTCACAATCCTCCTGCCTCAGCCTCCCGAGTCCTGGGATTATAGGTGTGTGTCACCACACACAGCTCCATATCATTTTGAAGGAAATCCCAGACATCTCTTTCCATTTGAAAATATTCCAATATGTATCCCAGGGAGTATACAAAAATGCTTTTCCCTCCCAACATAACCACAAAACCATTACCATACCTAAAAATAATTCCTTAACATCAAATATCTATTCAATGGTCCAATTTCTGATTAATTTTGACTAGGGATCCAAGTAAGACCCAAACAATGACAACATGCCTTTCTAAGTTTCTTTTAATCCTTGAAATTAAAAAGTTTAATTTAAATCTCATTTTTATTCCTATACATGGTTGAAGAAATCATTGTCCTATACAGCTCAGTTTGGATGTTGCTATGTGCATGCCTCTGGTGTTTTTTAGCGTTTCCCTGTCCCATGTATTTCCTGTAAATTGGTAGTTAGAATTGGAAGCTCAAATCAGATTTGGGTTCTTGATTTTTTTCTTTTTGGTAGTACTGGGGATGGAACCCAGGGCCTCGAGCATGCTAGGCAATACTCTCCAGTAAGCCACATCCCCAGCCCTCTTTTTTCTTTTTGCAAGCCTACTTCACTGATGTAATTATTTATTTATTTTTGGTATTTAGATTGAACACAGGGGTGCTTAATCACTGAGCTACATTTCTCAGCCCCTTTTATTTTTTTTTTATTTTGAGACAGGGTCTAAGTTGCTGAAGCTGGTTTTGAATTTATAATCCTCCTGCCTCAGCCTTCCAAGCTGGAATTATTTACTTCAATCACAATACTTGACTGTTATCTCTTGTTGTCATTGATAAACGCCTAAATGATGATATTCTACCAATCCTTCTTCATAGCTAGAATACTTTGATGCAGAGAAACTTTTTCCCATCAACTATTGTTATCCTGAAGTCCAGTTCACACAGGAGAGGGAAGTCAAAAGTTTAAAACTAATTTTTAACTAACAAGTAATAATTATGCATATTATGTAGTATAATATTATATTTTTATCTATGTATATACACTGTAGAATCAATCAAGCTAATTAATGTATGTGTCACCTCACCAAGTCATTATTTTGTTAAGGTGAAAAGGTTTAAAAATCTACTTCTTTAGATCTTTTTTTCTTCTTTATTCTTTTTGGGCACAGGTTCTCATTATGTTGCTTAGGTTAGCCTTAAACTCCTGGGCTCAAACCATCATCCTGGGACACAGATATGCCTCACAACTCCTAGATTCATTTAGTAATTTTGAAATATACATTATTATTAACTGTGATCACCATGCAGTACCCTTTGATCAACATCTTCCCTTTCTTCATGCCCCTTCCCCACTAGCCTCTGGTAAATACCTTTTTAGTTTATTGCTAAGAGACTGACTTTTTTGATTCCACATGTAAGTGGGATCATATAGCACCTGTCTTTCTGTGGCTGGTTTACTTCACAGAGCATAAAATAGGCAACAAAAAGCAAAAATAGACAAATGGAATTCTATCAGAGTAAAAAGCTTCCACACAGCAAAACATTTAATAGAGTAAAGAGAAAACCCATGGATTGGGTGAAAATATTTGCAAGCCTGATAAGGAGTTAATTTTCTTTTTCTTTTTTTAATATTTATTTTTTAATTGTAGTTGGACACAGTACTTTTATTTCACTTATTTATTTTTATGTGGTGCTGAGGATCGAACCCAGGGTCTCACACATGGGAGGTGAGCACTCTACACCGCTGAGCCACAATCCCAGCCCAGGAGTTAATTTTCAAAATATAAAAGGAGGTCAAGAGCAAGAAAGCAAACAACCCAATTTTTAAAAGGGGCAAAGGATGTGAACAGACATTTCTTAAAAAAAAAAAAAAAAAAAAAAAAGAGGGCGAGAGAGATAAAATGGCCAAAAGACACATAAAAAAAAAAAAAAACTTATCTCTCTAATCATCAGTAAAATGTGAATTAAAACCACAAAGTGTTGGGCTGGGGCTGTGACTCAGTGGTAGTGTGCTTGCCTTGCATGTGTGAGGCCCCGTGTTCAATCTTCAGCACCACATAAACATAAATTAATAAAATAAAGATGTTGAGTTAAAAAAAAAAAAGTTGTTCTTCTAAACCAGTTTTTTAAAATGAGTTGCTCCTGGGCTACAGATATAGTTCAGTAGTAGAGTACTTGCCTAGCATACACAAGGCCCTGGGTTAGATCTCAAACACCAAAGTTTTTTTGTTTCTTTTTTTTTTAATTATTTTTTTAAAATTTATATATGACAGAATACATTACAATTCTTATTACACATATAGAGCACAATTTTTCATATCTCTGGTTGTATACAAAGTATATTCATACCAGTTGGTATCTTCATACATGTACTTTGGATTATAATGACCATCACATTCCACCATCCAACCCCGTGCCCCCTTCCTTCCCCTTCCACCCCTCTGCCCTATCTAGAGTTCCTCTATTCCTCCCATGCTCCCCCTCCCTACCCCACTATGAATCAGCCTCCTTATATGAGAGAAAACATTTGGCATTTGGTTTTTTGGGATTCACTAACTTCACTTAGCATTATCTTCTCTAACTCCATCCATTCACCTGCAAATGCCATGATTTTATTTTCTTTTATTGCTGAGTAAAATTCCATTGTGTATATATGCCACTTTTTTTTTTATCCATTCCCCAATCAATAAATGGGCCAAGGACCTAAACAGACACTTCTCAGAAGATGATAATACAATCAATCAACAAATATGTGAAAAAATGTTCATCATCACTAGCAATTAGAGAAATGCAAATCAAAACTACTCTAATATTTCATCTCACTCCAGCTATTATGAATACAAACAACAATAAGTGTTGGCGAGGACGTGGGGAAAAAGGTACACTCCTACAACGCAAATTGGTACAGCCAATATGAAAAGCAGTATGGATATTTCTGGAAAATTGGAAAATTGGGAATGGAACCACCATTTGACCCAGCTATCCCTCTCATCAGTCTATACCCAAAGGACTCAAAAATAGCATACTACAGGGACACAGCCACATCAATGTTTAGAGCAGCACAATTCACAATAGCTAAACTGTGGAACCAACCTAGATGCCCTTCAATAGAAGAATGGATAAAAAAAATTTTTTTTTTGTTTTTTTCTTAAAGAGTTGTTCCTTAATAGAGTTAAAGAGAGTTCACCTTTTTCAAAAGGTGACTAGTCTTTTTAGTATGATTATGAAATCATGGATTTAAACATATTTTATACATTTTAATATATTTCAGTTTTTATTCCCACTGATACTCAAGTCCCATTTAGACAGTGGGAGCCTCTACTGAGTCATTCTGACACAAATACATCAAAGCTTTCTGGTATGACAACAAGGCATTTCAGACAAATTTTGTACATTTCTTGCCCCAGATCTGGAATAAGCTTTTCATCAAGAAGCTTTTGGTTTTTCAAAGTAAAGCTATCCTTTTAAAAAAGAACTTTCAGTTACTTAAGTACAATCTCAATGCAAAACTGGAAAACTGCCATACCATATATGATCCAGCAAATACTGCAATACTGTCAGAGAAACAAAGGTATTCTGGGCTGGTTAAGTAAAGGCCTAAATTATTTAGTTCTAGTAAGGACATTCTGCACACATAAGTACATCATGAATACCAATTATTAATTTAATAACTAACCTTTTCAAAGTGATGGATTGCAAGCCAAATTTCCCCTTGAGCATTGAAAACACAGCCAAGATTACTCCAAGCTACTGCAAAGTTCGGTTGCGTCTCAATTGCTTTCAAATAACATGCCTTAGGAGGGGTTAATGAAAGAAGATGGGAGGGGAAGGAGGTAAAGGGAAAGGGGAAAATTTGTAAAGGGGAAAAAAAAAAAGATTGGGGGAGGGAAGAAGGTGATATCATTATTCCTTCTCTGACCAGTCAAAAGTGACCCTGCAGCATAGGCTCGCTTGCGCCAAAACTAATGCGCTGCCACAGCTGGCTGCTCCTGCGCCTGCGCCACCAGAACCCAAGTGCAAACCACCATGTTCAGTTCTGTCAACCAATGACCAACCCTTACACTGGAACTCATTGGGAGGTCAGTTGCTATAATTCTAATACTGAACTTTTCTTACCTGAACACCTAAGAGCTCTGATTACATTTTCAAGTGATATCTAGAGGGAACCACTTAAGACCAAGTATTCACATTTCCCAAAGTGTGTTCTATGAGGTGTTAAAAAATATCACTGGATAAAAAGGATTTCATGGTCAAGTAAATTAGGAAAATAGAAAACAGGTTTCTTTACAACTCTACAAGGACTTCCGTTAGCCTTTAATACTATTAAAAGATTCCCTGAACTTAGTTGACCATGGAACTCTTCTCTCATTGAACATTTTATTAGAGTACTATGAAACACATTTTGGGAAATACTGCTCTGGATAATGTTCCTAACATTAAAACTATGCTCCTGAGTTAGAGAAAACATGTTTTTCTGCCAAGTCAGATATCTTAGCCAGACTTTCAGTTACAAATTCATAATGCCCCTATATTCCATGGAGGACTGAAGCTGAAACCTCACATGACAGGATTGCACCTAGGTTGAGGTCCCTGTAATGCAAGCGCAAACATCGCTTGCGCCACCTAACAGCATCGCACTGCGCAATCGCTGCGAACTGCTGCGCTACGTAGAACACCCCTAGACGCAGCAAACGGCCAACCAGATCCATTAATCTACTAGACAGGCCCATAGAGAATATTTGTTTAATGAGATTAGTTGGACTCAAGGTATGTTAAAACCCAATTTTATCCAAAAAGGCTACAGAATAGGACTGAGGGAGCCAGTCAATCAGATTACTCATCTAGTCAACCGTTCACAGGGGCTCATTCGCACGCAATGCGCATTAACGCTGCGCAGCCTTTGCGCTACTGCAGGGTCACAGCGCATCATCAGAAGAGCAGAATGCTGCAATCCAAACAAAGAAGAAAAAAGGAAAAAAAATGAACAACAAGAAGAGTTAGAAGCTTTAACTAGTAAATTATCTCTAATAATTTTAATATCTTAATTAACTTTTACTTATCTTTGACAGAATTGTGGCTATAGTATAAAACATTCTCTTACATAACTTGCTTGTAAATAAAATTATTTTAAGCTGTTTTTGAAGCCACAAGACAGAAGATTCAGGCATGGAGGCAAATTGTTTTGCTGTGGCAGTTACAAACCCGTTACCATATTTCTCATCATGTGACTTTTCGGTGCGTTCCTTGCTGGAAGAGGAGGAGGAGGTTGTGTGTCTGCCCTAGATCCAGGCCTCGAGCTCCCTTCAGCGAGGCACCTTACGCATGGAATAGGAGGTTTCACCCACCTGAAACCTTCTAAATACAATATCAATGGTGAAAAACCAAAAACAAGAGAGAAAATAAAAACAAGATCATTAGTAAAAGTTCAACAAAGCAATTGAAATTCTTTGGATGTCTATTACATATGGGAATGAGGACAGTCTCAAGTCTGTAACATGGGAAACATGCAGAAGGGAGAGGGTTAATCAGGGCTATTGCATACAGCAGGGATTTTTGCTGGAAGAAAGGCTCTTCATTTTCTACAAAGAACTTAATTTTGTTTCCATCTACTAGGAAACTAGGAATATGCTGGCTTGAATTTTCAAATGCACTGATTACAAAAGAAATACATTGCATTTCACTCAAGAGTATTTTCTTTTTACTAAGTTCTCACAAAAACCAGAATAACATTTTTCAAACTAGGTGTCTCCAGAGCTCTGAAATAAAGAAGTCAGCAACCTAAGGCAGGCGCAATGTCTCAGCCTAAACCGATCTCTAAAGCTGCAGTGAAGTGCAATTCATGTTAGCTGTCCGCTTGGTGGAGTGACAATTAATAGGAGTATATTGAATATTTGTTCTATAAATTACCAATTAGATTTATCAGCTAAGATTGAAATCAATTAAGTTCATTAACTGGAAACCTACATAAGGTTATTCCAAAGTGTCAGCAGCAGAATTTATGAGGTATGCACATAAACTAGTGCCTTTTAACATTAGATGGTGCTGAAAAGCCTTCTCCCTCCCTGTTTGAGCAGTCAAACAGACAGCTACGCTGCGCATACACTCCACGCATTAGCATGCGCGTGGGGCTCAGAGCAACAGGTGGGAGTTTCAGAAGCATTCTGGTTTCTCCCCACTCCTCACCCCTGCAGCGCGGTTGCGTAAGGTGGCTTGTAACAAGACAATTGCATTTATAAATTTAATTGTAAATTATACCAAAAGCTTTAATTAACCCAACCTGGTATTCAAATTCATTATTTGGAAACAATGCTAAAAGCCACCTTTCCACTTTGGCAAGTTTTCTTTCGATCAGTCCATTTCCCAAACAAACCAGCTTTGTCTTTTTTTTTTTTTTAAGGAGGTGGGTGGGGAGGAATAAAAGAAGGAAGTGAGGAAGAAAAGAAGGTAGACAACTAGGATTGGAAAAGAGGAAAAAGGAACTTGGGGAGGGAGTGGGGACAAGAAGGGGCAGGATAGTCCAATTATTAATTTGCAATCATTTTAATAGCCTTTCTTCCACTGTAAAAAAGGGTGAGGAAGATGAAGGGAGGAAGGTTAAATAAGAATTTTAAATGCCAGTATTACAGGGTAACATTTGGATGAAATTCTTCTCCACTTACAAGCCACAAAGGACTTAGAAGAGCAGCATTTTCAATGGCACCTGCATCATATAGGAGTCTTGAGCCAAATCACAGGCGCTCTGCTTGTCACCAGCAGGCAAGCCTCAGATTTGAAGGAATGTTATTTATTCCCACATAAGATCATGACGGAGCCCATTGTTTAAAGATGATCTAGCTCAGCAGAAAGGCTCCACAATGTTCAGGTTCTTGCTTTACCCCCAGATTTAGAACAGATATGCCAAAGCCTGGCCCTGCTCTAGTCTGAGGCGAGTCATGTCGACAGTTTTCCTCAGTTTCACAGGACTGTTTTGTGAAGATAGCTCAATGAAGAGTTGAAGACTTGGCAAAAAAGTACAAGTTTTCATAACACTGATGTTTAAATGTGTTCTATCAAACACCTACCTTGGCTTCTTCCAAGCGACCCAGGGCTTTAAGCAGGTTCCCCAGGTCACTGCGAACACAGTACAAATCCTAGAAACCCAGAGATAATGTCATTAATTATACTGATTTGTTGATCAAAACATCTTGAAATCACTTCTGCACATTTAGTTCTCTGCCATTTTATTACTGACCAAAATATACTGCTTAACAAACCTATGTGCAAGACCACCATCTCTTACCCTCAATTCCAAATCCCAAAAGTCCCCCAAACTTACTGTGTGTTTGTGTGTGTAGTGATGGAGATTGAATCCAGGGGCGCTCTAACACTCAGTTACATCTCCAATCCTTTTTTATTTTGAGACAAGGTCTTGTTTAGTTGTAAGAAGAATTTGTGATCCTCCTGCCTTAGCCCCCCCAAATCACTAGATTACAGGCATGCACCACCACACCCAGGTCTACATGACACTATTTATACATTTCTCACTTAGTATGAACACTCATCTTTTGCTGCAGAAATATGTTTTTTACTCTAATATGCTATTCTAAACCAATCTGGGAGTTTCACATATGGTGTTTTATTCTAAAATCCTAAAAATTCTGGATTTTGAAATGCATCTGACCCCATCAGTTTCAAATAAAAGACTTCAGGACCTTACAAGAGCCTCTTTCCTCTTCAAACGTCAGTTGTTACAAAAATGATTGAATATTTATTCAGCTGTTTTATTCAAGGTTATGATGAATCACTCCTGCATCAAGGACCAAAAATTTTCCATAGCAGAAAAATAGTACTGCACTTAGCAAGTGATTACCCATCAACAAACCTACCCTTTGGCTCTCAGGCATATTTAGAAACCTTGACTACATTTCGCTCTTAGGCAGAAGGATTACCATCCAACCACAGCCTCAATCCTGACACCTGCCACTAGATTACTCATTACTATTAAGTGCCATCAGGGCTGAGTGGGTGAATAATGAAAAGCAGTTGACTCTGATTTTTTATTAGCAGCTCAATTGTGTTGCTAGTCATCTGACTCACCAGTCCATTCCTCAGTATGAGACACTCATCAGAACAGTGAGCTTATATTTTTATTTGTCCTTGTTTGCCTTTGTCGGTCAAATCTATTAGTCGACAAGCAGAGATAATAGCAATACAAAGGGTACTTCTCATTCCAAATGGTTCCATGGGTCAAAGTGCCTTAATTCCTACAATGTGCTGTTTCATCAACTGTGCCAAAGAAACACCATATATATTATTCTCTCTGCAACTATACTAGGGTTTCCAGAATCCACTGATTAATTTTACTGATAAGCAGGTTTTATGATTATATATTACCGTTCACAAGGCAAACCAAAATGTTTGCCGATAAAGTATACTGGCTGCCACCACAGAAAATTCATGGTTGGCCATACTGGGTTGAGCACCCTAATAGTTATCTGACTCAGTATTGTCCCTTAAGCAATGACTGATATTTTGAAAGTTATATGGTTTTCTCTCATAACATTAAGCACAGAACAACACTAATCCTCAAAACTCTACAGGTCCCATTAATCTAATTACAGATTTATCATCCTTCTAATTAATCTAAGCACTTTTAAGCCCTATTTATAGTCTCAGACGCAATGGATTCTATAATGGTGCTATCTACCTTTGTATGTTTTTACCTCTACACTTTAAAGTTACCCATTTTGGCATGCCTGTAACATCCAATCTGCTCAAACTCCTACTACTTAATTGTGGCTATAAATCTTTGGAATATTACTAACTCCTATGCCTTTTCTGAGCCATAATAACCAGAAGTCTCAGAATAACCCTCCAACAATGGCTACACATTTTAGCCAACTGTTACATAATTTTCCCTCTAGTTTCTATAAACTGTTGGATGGATGCTAATCACATCCTAACAATATATCTGTTATTTAGTTATATCATCAAGATCCATTACAGCATATTAAATGAAATTAACACAATCCCATCATTAAAAATAGATGTTTCAGATAATCAACAAGACAGTTTTAGAAAAAGGTAGAGTATAGCATATTAAACATAATAGTGAAATCTAATTCTGAGGATCCAAACACATGCATATATATCTCCCTAATGTTTAGAAAATGCCAAGAATAGTCAGGTGCAGATACACACACCTGAAGTCCCAGTGAACTGGAAGGCTGAAACAGGAGAACTGCAAGTTTGTGGCCAGCCTCAGCAACTTTGCAAGGACCTAAGCAACATAGTAAGATTCTGTCTCAAGATAAAAGGGATAGGGATGTAGCTTAGAGGGAAAGCGCCCCTGGGTTCAAACCCCAGTATGAGAGGAAAAAAAGAAAATGCAAGAATACTACCATTCTCCCCAAAATTTCAAAACCTACGGCAACAAATTCTGCTTCATCTGTCAAATCACAAACAGTATCTGCTAAGAGAATCAACATTTCTAAAGCCTGGCCCATTGTACCCATCCCAGATTAATATCTTTCATGAAAAACTTTATTCAATAGGATGCCTGAAACTGAAGGAAAAAGAAATTAATTGACTCCTTTACCATCGAGGGGCTTACAATCTACAGAGAAGGACAAGGCACACACATACTAAATGTCCACACAGTAGTAAAAGAGAAGTAGATGAGCTCAAAGGAGAAGTTTAAACTTATCCTTGAAAGATATGAGTAGAGGTTTAACAAAGGAAGAGGGCATTGCAAACAAGAGAAAATAGTGTGAATAAAGGTAAGGAATTAGCTGGGCACAGTGTCACATGGCTTAACTCCAGCTACTGGGTAGGTAGAGGCAGGAGGATTGCAAGCTCAAGACCTTGGCAACTTAAGGAGACCCTGTGTCTCAAAATAAAGACTAGGGCTGGGAAAGTAGCTTGATAGTAGAGCCGAGTTCAATCCCCAATACCACCAAAAATAAATAAAGAAAAGGTAAGGAATTAGAAATAAGATTTTCCTTTATAACTATTGCTCCTAAGATTGCAACTGTTTCCTGACTCCTAAAGCCCCCAGTCTTACCCCACATAACATCTCTATATATACATACACATGAAGTAAAATCAGGTCGATAAAAACCTGCAGTAGTTCTCAATTGCCTCTCAAATTAAATTCAAACTCCTCAGCCTCTCTATTCTTTTGAAATCTTCCAATTGACTCTGCTCTACTACACTCACTTCTTGTTACTACTTGACTCACCACTTCAGCCAAGGAAGTCTACTTGCTATTTACCTTCCTACAGAATGCTTAGGTTATAAGCACCCACTCGAGGAAATCTTCTGATTAATACTCTCCAACAATAATCATCCGAGGAGCTTACATCTTTTTTTCCTTTATGGGTCAGATCTGTCTCATATAATAACCCACAACTTTCTGCCCACAACACATCTCTCCAATTCCTAACCAAGCACTATATACGCAAAAGGCACTCAAATATTTAAATGTGATATTTTCAAGACAAACTTAACAAAAAGTTGAACAGAGAAGAATAGAAATATATGGTTTTCCACAGTTTATAAGTGAGATTCACAACAATACATGACAGTAACACATGATGGTTAGGATGCCAGAAGTAATGCTTCAACAACCTATAGATTCAGAAATAGAGCTGCTTAAAGCAACTCAGGGTTACAATCATTATACAAGAAAACAATCCTATGCTTAATTTATAAATGGGATTGCCAGGTATGAGAAACTCCAGTGAGCCATCATGTGAAAGAACACCAAATACAATAGTACCTTTAAATATAATGGGCTAAAATTTTAGCAAAATTGTTACACCATGCCACATTACTGAAGACAATTCAGAATATAAAAATATGAAACAGCTTTATGTTTTACAAGTAATTTCTATTATCAAGACATGGGGGATAACTTATAAACTGACATATTTACCAACTTAAAGGATAAACACTGCTGAAAAGAGGTTAAAAGTACCTTAACATTTTTTCACTGCTACAAAAATTAAACAATCAGATTTTATTTTTCTTAGAATGCCAACTGCATCTATGATTCATGGTCACAATGTATTAATGATGCATTTAAGCACCACACATAAGGAACTCAAGATTCTATCACCACTATATTGACATCAAGCCTTTGATAGTAAGTTTAAATCTAGTTTAGACCAGGTATCCTGAAGTAAATTAAAACATGATCACCATAATATATTTAATGTAATCAAGGGAGTTTGCACAATCCCATATAATCCCATAATTTATTTTAGCACTATCTCACTTCTTTGGTAGGGCATGATTATAAGTTTACTGTTAACAGATTAACATGGTTCTGTCTCCCACTTTAGTTTTCCTTTTCAATACACTCCTATGATTTGGTATACTGTCAGTAGCAGTGGCTGGCTGCTCTACTACATGCAAAGGCAACTAAAAACTGGAGCCAAGGAAATCAGAATGAAAATCGGTCAAGACCTCAGTTGTACAAGACAGCACAAGTGAAGGGTAGAACCCAGATTAATAAAGAAAAATAACTTACTAGACTGTGACAACTAGGTACAGAGGTGAGCCCTGAGCCACTGGGAAGAATGGGGTCCAGGCCCCATGGCAACTCATGTACAGTTGCCCAAAACTTTCTGTTGGTTACAAGTTAGATAGTACAGCAATAAAAATTAAAAGTCACTCAAATTTATACATACATACAATGAGTATCTCTGAAATGATACACAAGGAACTTACTGTCATTAGCTACATCCATGAGGAATGACTAGAAATTTTCACTGGATCCATTCAAAAAGCAATTAATTTTCTTTTAAAAAAAAAAAAAAACCTTAAGCTTTCAAAATTAACTGAAAAAAATAATTGTTCATAGATGTCACAATGAAAAGATTCTCAGATCTTTGAGCAAATTACTAAAGTAAGCTTCAGTCTCCTAACCTATAAAATGGGGATTAAGGGACAGCAGTATATGATCAATGGTTTTCAAACTGTGTTCAAAGGCTGCCTTGAGGGGTGAGTGCCCACTGAGCACAGCATCCCCTTCTTATCTTTTATTTCTTTTCACTTTAACTTTTGCTTTGAAGACATTCAGGATCAGGTTTTAACATCCATTTCACCATTACTAGCTACATGATCACAAGAAAGTCACATAACCCTTGAGTCTATTTCTTTTTGTAATTGGTAAAATTAGAATACCATTTACTTTGAAGTCTCATTGTGAGGATTAAAAAAAAAAAGTCATCTGAAGCAGTTAGCAGTGTCTAAGCACAGAGAAGTCCAATAAGCAAGGTGTGGTGGTGCACACCTGTAATCCCAGTAGCTCAGGAAGCTGAGGCAGGAGGATCACCAAGTTCAATGGCAGCCCCAGCAACAAAGCCCTAAGCAATTTAGTAACACCAACCTCAAAATTAAAAAAAAAAAAAAAAAAAAAAAAAAAAAAAAACAGGTTGGGGTTGTGACTCAATGTAAGTGCCTCTGAGTTCAATCCCCAGTACCCTCCAACCCAGGGGAAAAAAAGGAGGTCCAATAATTGGTAAATATTAGTAGTAATAATTGTTAACTATTTCCAGAGTTGTTATTAAACTGAATGTTAATGATGTAGATTGGGAACATATCCTTAAACATTTTTCTGGATTCCTACAACCATTCTCTTTATCACTTACCTCGTAAGTTTACATCTACTTTCCCTAACTACATCAAAAGTCATATGGGCAAAGCTTATATTTTTTTTCTCTCTCCAAGACCAAATAACTTATGTCTGAAGCTTATGAACTTATATCTGCCCTCTGGACCTGGATATCTTACCTGTTCTCCAGAACACATCTATAACTTAGACCAAAAAAAAAAAAAAAAAAAAAGGAAGAAGAAGAATTAAAAGCCTAGTGTGATGCAGGCATGGTGGTGCACACCTGTAATCCCAGAGACCGAGGCAGGAAGATTTAAAATTTGAGGCCAATCTCAGCAAATTAGTGAGACTCTAAGCAACTGAGACAAACCCTGTCTCAAAATAAAAACATAAAAAAGGCTAGGGATGGTAAAGCACCTCTGGGATCAATCCAATCCCCAGCACACACACACACACACACACACACACACACACAAAAAAAAAAAAAACACCAACCCTGGTGTGGATACTATCACCTCAATTCTCTTCTGTTGAAAGAGAATAGGCTATTGAGCAACAAATTTTGTAGCCTTGTTTAGCACCTTGTTTTAATTTATTTTACATATTAAAACCTTTTACCTACCATTCCTTGAAAAATCAAGTAACTGTTACAAACACCTATTAAAATGTATCCCAAGTTAATCAAAACAGCTTAAAGAAACAATGTCATATGTCTTGTACTTTAGGGATGTTATAAAAAACTGACAGAGTTTCTTGTAAGGATAATTTTTATGCTCTTTAACATAATTTGGTATATAAGACAAATTTCTTAACACAGACCAGGTCTAAGCATTTTCACCATTTTAAGTACATAAACATTTCTAAACCCTTGACTTTATTACAGGCAAAACAATTTCAGTATCAATTATGGTGTTTCTGGGGGACTTTCTGTGAAGGGAAAGTAATTATTAAAACTTTACTTACAGGATTGTACTGAAGAGCAGAGACATAAGCTTGTACTGCTCCTTCCATATCACCTGCTGCTACCAATGCAGCTGCTAGGTTAATATAACCATCGATGAAATCAGGCTTGAGACGCAATGCATGTCGATAATGTTCAATTGCTTCCTGCAATTGCCCTCTTTCCTTGTACACATTCCCCAAATTCGAATAGGCTTCTGCCAGAAGGGGGTTCTGTTTAATTGCCAGGGTGCTAAAGTGAGCAGATCTGGAAAAGGTGAAAGTGTTGATGCATGGGTATACATATTACAGAAAAGAAGGCACGGCCCATATGCAACTGTAACAGTTTCGGAAGATCCTGTGCTATTGCTAATTATGTAACATTACATTATCTTTTAACTGGCGCAGAGCAAAAAAATGTTAGAAATCGGTTTTACAAAAATAAAGACATTCCAGATTTCAAATTAGAAAGCCTTTTCTTATTCAATTCTTTTTTTTTTAATTTTTTTTTTTAGTTTTCAGTGGACATAATGCCTTTATTTTTATTCATTTATTTTTATGTGGTGCTGAGGATCGAATCCAGTGCCTCACCCATGCTAGGTGAGCACTCTACCACTGAGCCACAACCCCAGCCCCTTATTAAATTCTTCTTAGAGTCTTACTACCAAACTGCCACACTGTAAATCATGATCATTAATATTGAGAATGTGTGTGAGTCTCATTTCCTATTTGTAAGATTTAATGATGCACCTCTTTAAATGTTTAAATACACCAGAATGACAATTTATTAAAAGGACAAGAGAAAATTCTTCCCTTTTGATTAATTCAACTGATTAGCTAAAAGCAACACTTCTTAACAATGATGGCATTTCCAACATGAACTACATATGCACAGCATACACATTATCACTTCTGTGCATTTCAGTTCCTCAAGCTGACAGATCTTGTAAACTTAAGACTGGATGCTCAGATGTACACTAAGAATAATTTGTTACCTGAAGATAGTTAATAAAGCAGCAGATCCAGGTGGAAAAATATAGAAAAAGTCCCTAGTCATATTGATAATATAACTACCACCACACAAAAGAAGGGAGAAAAACTGGCAGCCAAGCATTTCAAAAGTGGGCAAAAGAGCAGATGTGTGTTGCTGGCGTAACTGAAACCCAGTACAGGAAAAAATTAAAGTTCAAATACTTAAGTATCATTTTTTAAGCTCAGCACCCAGAGGTAGGTACCCCCCATATCTCCTACCTGTCCAGCCTTCGACACTGGAAGTGTATAGATGAAAGTAATAAAAGCACACCAGTATTGTCTGGCTCTTGTCTCCAGAGCTGCATGCAGTGTCTTTCAGCTGCCTCAAAATCTCCTGCCTGATATTCTCGATGTGCCAACTCAGCTAACCCTTGGAAGGAAAGCATACGTTTCGTTGGTTCTGGAGAATCATCAAAACATTTGAGGGAAGGAGGGGGGAAAACAAAAAGTTAGAAATGCAAACAAAAAAATGTAAAAATATGGTATATTAAACTTAAAGATGAAAATGCTTGAAACTATGTAAAGCACTAGAGTGTTCTGCATGTTATTTATAACCCCTAGTTAACATCAGGTGCAGAATTGGTATCTTTAGAATTCATCCATTAATTCTTTCTTTTCCAAACCACATGGGAATACTTACTTCCAAATGAGATTACACTTGAAATATTTTATACTTCTAAATTCTAAATTCTATGTAGCATCTGAAGATTCACTAAACATTATTCCTTATATCTTAGTTAACATACTGAAACAAAATATTAAATTTACAATCTGCAAAAGTCACAAAGATTTAATAATGTCATAATAACCTACCACCGAGAAACTTAATACTTTGTCCCATGTTTCAGGTTGGATTTCTATGGGATGGGGTAATATTAACAATCTATCTCAAGCATCTCTTAATGTGGATGGGGACACAAAATGTGTTTTAAACTTATTATATTGATGTATTTTTCACAATTTAATTTTTTTAAGGAGGGCACTACTAGAGACAAAGCTAAAGGGAAAAAAACAAAAAGGCAAGGCATTATTTTTAAAACAGATGATAAACAAGATGAATTCATTTGTCAAGAGCCAAAATATTTAAAGGGGCCATCAAACATTTTAAATAAAGACCTGAGGGCTGGGGTTATGGCTCAGTGGTAGAGTGTTTGCCTAGTACGTGTGAGGCACTGGGTTCAACCCTCAGCACCACATTAAAAATATATAAATAAATAAAATAAAGGGGAAAAAAAGACCAGAAAAAGACCTGAGAAAAAGCTGGGTGTGGTGATGCAAGAGGAGATTGGCAAGGTCAAAAACAGCCTCAGCAACTTAGCAAGACTATCTCAAAACACACACACACACACACACACAGCAAGAATATACTGCTCCTCTACCATCCCAAACTCACAAGGAGACTAAATTAGCTAAACTCCACCCACAGTGGTCTTAGCACTAACATTCTCCAAAAGCTGCGGCACTGAGAAAAGAAGGCATTGCAAACAACCCTATATAATAACCAAGCACTGCAGTGGTTAAAAAAAAAAAAAAAAAAAAAAAAAAAAAAAAAACGGGAAAATGCTACAGTATAAGACACTGAATAAAACTCAACAGAATGAATTACAAATAAAAACACTTTGCTGTGTGTGAATTAATTCAGATACATAATGATAAAGAATATAGCTAAAACTCAGAAGGGGGGAGGAGACCAGCTTAAGTCTCAATGGTAAATATTTATCTAAACAGTGATACATTATTGGGATTTCAACCGCAGCACTTTCACTACAAGGCTGGAATGGGAAACCACAGACATTACTTGATTTTACCAAGGTCAGAGTGACAAGCTCAAATTTGAGCCTAGCTCCCCAATCATCAGAGTTGAAAGTGTTCTGGATACTCCGGCGAGCAAAGTAAATTTCCCAATAGAATGCACAGCTGACCACGAAAAAAGGAGCAGAAAAGACTTGCGTTCAAACTTGGGGGAGGTTATATCTAATAGAAACTAGAAAATTACATTTTAGAAAAGTCTCAAGGACTTCCTAGCTCCTTAATTTAACACATTACTTTGTCACTTTCAAAGCTGCTTATCTTCTATTTTAACACTTGCATGACCACTTCCTCAAATAACGGAAATAAGGACTCTAGTACAGAATCTTAAAATCTTTGAAAATCACGGTGAGGGAATGGGGACGGAAGAACGGGCTAATTACGGATCCCACTCCGTACAATTATGGATAGGATACTAAAAAAAGATTCACCTATTACTTATTGCAGTGCCCCCCCCCCAAAAAAAAAACACAGTAACTAAAACCCTTGACACATCTCAACTGCGAAATCGCCAAAAACAACAATAACAACCACCACCACTACCGCACGGGAAACCTTAGAACCACAGTCCAATTCCCGAAACCCTCCCGCCCCAAATAATCTCAATATGGAAAGGCAGCCGAAGGACACTCCTATAATTTGGTTGTTTTCTTATTTTTAGTACCAAATGCACGCGACTGAATTGTCTAAAAGGGCAACCGCCTTGCACTTGTGCAGCTACACTCCAGTTGCTTTACAAACTCTTCAAGCAAAGATGGAAACTTAAAAAAAATATATACACCCTATGAATAAAGAGATACTGGGCTAAAGAATGGGGATGGAAGACCCAGGCGGCGGCGGAGGAATACATCGAGAAAGTAACACAAAGCGAAAATTGGGCGGGCAGGGTGGTCAACGCAAAGCAACGCACCGGGGTAATTTCCCTCCCAAGGATAGGAAGTGGACCACAGGGTTGGCAACCTCGCGAAGGAAAGGGTGTGGTTCCCCGCGGGCGGGGAAGGACGACTGGGTGGGAAACGCAAGCTGGGGGCAGCGGGTGGAATTGGGCGATGGCACAGGGAACCCCTGGAAATTTCCAATCTAAACCAGGACTGCTCAACCGAAAGAACACCATAAAGATGCCCAGCGAAGTGCTGCTCAATGTCCCCTCTTCTTGAGGTTACTTGAAGCACATCGACGAGCTTTTGATGGTCTTTGCGTGATGCAAAGTGAGAATATGATTACATCGAAATGGCACCCCCGCCCTGGATTGGCAGAATAAGACCAAATGTAGTTAAGGGGAAAGGGCTTGAGGGGGAGGTGGAGAGGGAAAGGAGAGGGCAATGAGCTGGAATTAAAGGAGAAAACGGTTGCGAAGGATTTTGAAAAGGCAAGGATTCCAATGCAGTCCATTCCAAGACATTCTAAGCGCACACGTGTGGTTAAAAGCGTCCCGAAGAGAGTAGAAGACTAGAACATTTACGGGGTTAAAGAAAAAAAAAAAGCAAAGAAAGCAGCATAAAGCAAGCAAGCAAGCAAGCAAGCAAGCAAGCAAGCGAAAATGTTTGAGGAACAGACGACAGCGGAAAACCTGATCAGATGCCAGTAGACCACGATGTAATGGGGATGGTTAGAGGGCAGGGAGGGAGTGATGAAAGGTACAGGACGGCGCCAGACCCCAAAGGGGTGTCTGCCACGGTAGAACCGGACACTAGTACCTGTGCTGTCGGCCACGTTGCCCACGGAAGACGCCATCTGGAGCTTCTTGAGGGAGAGCAAGAAGGGGGTAATTGACTCCAACTGCTGCCACTACTGGCAAGAATGATTCTGGAGGTAGTAGGAAGAGGACAGCAGCTATATCAGTGTTTTGGAAGGTTTAAGAGGCGGCAGCAGTTAACAGGCTTCGAACCTTGGGAACTCTAGTTGGCCATCTACCTCTCACGGTCTTGAAATGGCGGCGACGGCTCCTCGGCCGAAACAACACGGGCCGGAACTACTTTCTGTTACAATCAAGTACCCTCGCGGAGGTAGCACGGTAACCAGCGCTACCAACCAAATGACTATCATTAAAGTCACTGGTCTTAGGTAACCTTCCGCGTAGGGCCCATTGCGACAAACATGATTGTGTCGAGAGCGCATGCGACAACCCTGTCAACCCGACTCCCAGTTAGGGCATTCAGTGGAGCAGGCGAGTCCCAAGTTTTTCAAGAGTGAAACAGAAGGGTAAAAAAAAAAATCACATATACGTCGGATACATTTTTGCCAAAGTGGTAAAGTATAAGTCTGTTTGTTACCTACTCAATAATGTCAATGTTAACAGAAATGCCAGAGGCGTCTAAAAAAGTTTAGCCAACTTTGTTCATACAGAAAAGGATAGTTACAAAGCTGATGGGTCAATTCTGAACAAGTAAATTCAAATGATTGTATTTCAAAGACGGAATTGTTTGAAACGATGGGGGAGAGGATTTGGATTTGTTAACGCCGTAATTCTAACTCCGCCCACTGATTTAAGCACTTCGCGGAAAAAGACTGATACTTTCGCAGGGTCAAATGAACACGAACATCTCAGATTTCGGTACTATAGCCCGAAATTTCAAAATCGTTTCGGTATTCGGGCGAGTTTTGCCCACAGTTACAGGGCAAATGCTTAATAACTCGGGGACATAATGAGAGTTTGCACGCCAAAAGCTACTATAAAAATGTTAAAAATGATCCACTTCTGTCAAAATTCGTGACTTTCAGTGACTTCATTTCTACCAAATAGCCCTGCAAATCGTCAGTCTGTGATTCCATTAAGCTCAAGGTACTTCAACAATGCTAAATGAATTCATTTGTCCTCTGCCTAAATCTAGATTGTCATGAATTGCCCTTCTTTCTTTCTTTTTTTTTTTTTTTTTGAGTGAGGGGGGGGGGAGAGAGAGAGAGAGAATTTTTAATATTTATTTTTTAGTTCTTGGCGGACACAACATCTTTGTTGGTATGTGGTGCTGAGGATCGAACCTGGGCCATACGCATGCCAGGCGAGCGCGCTACCGCTTGAGCCACATCCCTAGCCCCATGAATTGCCCTTCTTTAACAAATCAGCCCTTATGATCCTCCTGCAGTTTCAAGTCCAGCGTTCAATTTTGTCACATTGTTATTAATTTATGCCTCATCTTTTGTTCCAGAAAAGATTTAAGGTAGCTTGTCACTTCAGCAAGAAATTATTACAAGCCACTGGAGGCTACAAGCTGGATGTCTCAGAACCTTGTGATTTCAAAAAAGTCCTTAATTTAAGAAACCAGGTCAGTGAATTTCTTGATAGTCTTTCTACTACCTAGTCCCTTGACAACATCAAAAAATAACAATTCAGGCACATAATGAATTCTCAACTTCTTAGATATAGTTGACAAAACTGTTAGTTATGGATATGAACACAGAAAAAAATCATAATGTTGTTAATTTTTCCATCCGATAATCAAAAATCACATCATGCAGTGAAAAAGACAAAATTCACTACACAAACTCTCCTGGAAATTGGGCACCAACCTTGTCTTGTAATTTGATTTCACTAGTAAACACACACACACACACACACACACACACACAAGTGCCCCAGCTTTTCAAATTTTAAAACAGACTTCTCAGATTCCTCTGGCAGATGTTTATGCCTTAGTGATTAGCCGGTACTAGTTAATTAGGCAGAACTCTTCTTGTTAAATGCCAGGTCATGCTCTCAGTCGGGCAGACTATTTAGCTTACAGATACTCAGGGTCTACGGTTTCTTATCCTGAGAGAAGAGTCACAGGATGTTATGATACATTTTTCCGCTATGGAAAGCGGGTGGTGGAGCTCTCGGTGACTCAGTAAGAAAACACTTGAAGAACTCCAACCAGGTGCCTTCCAGAAATAACTCCTGGAAGGTTGCGTTTGAAGTACTTATTCATCAGACAAGCATATCTTCTTCAGCCACTCTAGTAACATTTGCTAGAATCTCTATGTTCAAGGCACTATGGGAAACATAAAATGAACAAAACAAGTTCCTAGCCCTCAAGATATTTGAAGCCTACTTTGATAGACACAAAAAGCCACTGGGGCTGGGGTGTTGGTGCATGCCTATAATCCCAGCAGCTGGGGAGGCTGAAGCAGGAGGATAGCAAGTTCAAAGCCAGTCTTAGCAATTTAGCAAGGCCCTAGGCAACTGAGCAAGATGCTGTCTCAAAAAAATAAAAAGAGGCTGGGAATGTGACCCGCTGCTTAAGCACCCCTGGGTTCAATCCCTAGTACCCACCCCATTAAAAAAAGCCACTGGAGAACAATACAGAAGATTATTATTTAGGCAATTAAATATGCTAATTAAATACACTGGTTTCTAAATATCTGGGGAGGGAACAGTCACTTCAGACTGGAGGGAGTAGATGAAGAACACTTGACCTGAGCATTGAAGGAGGTGCTTTTGTGTTTTCTCTTTCACACTGATTTGTTTGTTTTCTTTGCTACCTTTTACATACAGGAATTCTAAATTTAAAACCATCTGTAAATAAATCAACTACTTCTTCAACTCAGTCCCAAACTTTGCCACTCAAATAACACCAATAATGGCCTATTTTCTGTTGCTGTGTTAACAAATTGCCACAAATTTACGGGCTTAAAACACATTGTGCAGTAGTAGCACCAGTACTGGAGGAAGAAGTGGAGAGACATGCTTCTCCATCAAAGCAGCTGGAAAATGGTCCTAAAGGTTAAGTGAAGCTGAAAAAATACACAGATGCAGCCTCCCACACTCTCCAGATAAGTAGTGATAGTAAGAATTCCAGAAAGACCTTTTTAAGACTAAAACCTTCACAAGAAAAAAAAAATAAAACTTCCAGAAATCTTTTAACCTGAATAAAAGAAAAAAAAACTGATTTCTTGGTACTATAACCATCACTAGCCAATCAATTTGGAAAAAATGATTCCTTATTTGGTAGCCACTATGTTAAAGATATGTCCAGCTGCATCATCAACAGTGAAGATGAAAAAGGTGAAGGAAAAATAAAAACAGGTCAAACAAGAAAAGGCTAATGGATACAATTTAAATGGTGGCTTTTTGCAAAACAAAAGCAGAAAGGCAACCAAGAGTACACCTTCCTGAGCTCTCCACAATGAGGATGCCTTGTGAGAAAAACAAAGCTGCCAAAATGGGCTGGGGGTATATAGCTCAGTTGGTAGTGTGCTTGCCTCACATGCACAAGCCCCCCGGTTAGATCCCCATTGATCCCAGCACCACACACACAAGAAAAAGTTGTCAAAGACTAATAAGGTCTCCTTCCCTCTGAATTCATACTTGGTTTCTTTCCTCTTTTATTAGGAAGGCCACTGACTTTATTGGCTGTTATTGCCAAAAAAAGGAGCCAAATGGCATCAAGCAGACCAGAGGAAAAGGTGGGGAAGGGGCCAGGAATCCAATCAGAAAAGCTAGTTAAAGGTTTCCATGGATGGAACTGGCAGGGGAAAGAGAAAGGGAGTTGCATGCAAGAGCAAAAATTCAATGGTGAGGGGAGAGAATTCTCAAAGACCCTCAAGTGCAACAACAGCAATCTTTTCCTTTGTAGAGGACAAAGAGCCTCCACTTGGATACAAACTCTGGAGACTTGATAATAGGACTGGGGATTGAGGGCTCCCCAGAGAACATCACACCATTCTCAAAGGCACCCAAACCAGTCCTGGGACTACTTGGCATTGGCACCACATGTGTCCTTCAGCCATTCCTGGAAGATGATTTCATCTTTCTTTAGCACCAGAAACTGACCAAGGACAACATACGCTTTATCAAAGCCCCTTTCCTCCAACTTCTTGCCCGGGACTTCACCAATCCCAGGCAGGCTTCTCACTGGCTTTTCCCCCATAGGCTCTGCCACAAAGTCTTCATGCTTTAGGGAGGTTGTCATCTTGACTGAGCTTAATGCTCTCATTCTCCACTTGGTATCTTGACCAACAAATTGTGAGATCCAGTGGAGGCGAGAGGCAAAGTCTTGGTTTATTCTTCCAATCTAAGTCTATCATGGAATGATATTCAAAAAGATTTTCACAATCTTCAGCCTGAGACTGTGTATAAAGAACAAAATAATTCATTAAGGGGCTGGGGTTGTGGCTCAGTGATGGACCCCTTGCCTTACTACGTTCTATCCTCAACACCACATAAAAATAAATAAATAAAGGTATTGTGTCTATCTACAACTAATTTTTTTTTAAAAAAAAGAGCAAATAATTCATAAAAAGTACAGAATTTCAGAATGGAGACTTGCATCTTTGCCTTGGTGAACATGCCTTTAGTTATTGGACTTAGGCCTTAAGACTAGTTTCAGTTTTCTGTGCCTTTAGACTAGGATCTGTTTCATTTGAAAGGAATTTATGGCAATTGTCTAGACAGTTTTCCCATGGAAGTTTCTGAAATTTATTCTAAAGTGGGAAGAAATGTTTTCTCTAAATATGAGAATCAGATAGATCAGGACATGATTGTTGCCTCAGCAATCTTTGTGGGCCTGTCTATAAATGACTTGTTCACTGCATCATAGGAGTATCATTGCAGAGCCCAAGGGAGTCATGATGACATCCCTTACTCTTTCCATTGCTACCTCCAATGCACACTAAGCAAATCCAAAGGAACTTAAATGGATTCACCACCACAGACCTCTGTGTGTCTAAAACTATGCACTATCATTTAAATTTTGATCCTGACTCTGTTGCTAGGGTTGCAAGAGTTTATGAATCCATGCAATAGTTGTCATGTGGTTTTGATAAGCTTTACAGAGCTGAAAAACTTTCAAAACGGGGTTGGTATTCAGGACCAATCACATGGTAGAAGACAGAGTGGAAGCTAGCAAATGTGCTAGGTGGTTGTTTTTTGTTCAGGATAGTTCTGATGACCATTATCTTTTAAGCTCAAGTTTTCATTTCTATAGTAAAACACTTCACACTAGAATTGAACACTCGAATTGTAGGTTTTGCTTTTATGAACAACCAGATGTGAAAGGACAATTAGTTGATCTAATTAAACATTCAACCAGAGACTCTGAAAATGGAGCTTTATTGTTATTCAAAGTCTCAGTTTCCTGGATCTGCAATTTACTCTGATAGACCAATCCAATATCACAATTCATGTAAGTTTATTCATTGCAGTACATGTGTCATTTGTTTTATGTCAGCTTACCAGAATATACTTATTTTAAAAACTTTCTGTGACAAACAAAACAAAGGATTATTTACAGGAGTAGCAATGCTGAGGGATTATGAGAACCCTACATCTTGCACTTTCAGATAAAGAAAAAGGGATTGAAATACAATTTATAACCTTTCATTGTTACAAAAATCTTTGCTGGGGCTGGGGATGTGGCTCAAGCGGTAGCGCGCTCGCCTGGCATGAGTGCGGCCCAGGTTCAATCCTCAGCACCACATACTAACAAAGATGTTGTGTCCGCCGAGAACTAAAAAATAAATATTAAAAAAAAAATTCTCTCTCTCTCTCTCGCCTCTCTCACTCTCTCTTTAAAAAAAAAAATCTTTGCTGCCCAAACTGTTTCAGTTGTATTTGTAGAAGATCCCCTATGATTTTATGCATTGAAAGCACATATCAATTTGAGTCAAATGTATGAAAGATGATATATCATGAGCTATGTAATGCTTTAAATAATCAATAAAAAAAACGTTAAAAAAAAGAAAGCACATATCATGTGGATTCAACCAGAAATAAAGTTGAATGAATGAAAAATTTAGAATAAAAGTTGTCTCTTTAAACAATCCATTTTAAAAGATAGTGTTGAAGAAACATACCTATGTAATAAAATACAGAATTTACACATACTAAAAATTATTTTAATCTTATACTTTATAAAAATTTAGAATTATGAATTAACATAATTTGGGGTAATAAAACAGATCTGCAACATATCTTAGAACACCCTTTTCTAAATTATTTTAAGGTTGTGCTAATATTTTGGTTGTGAAAAGCTGAATTGTTTTTTGTACTGGGGATTTAACTCAGGGCAATTTACCACTGAGCAACACTTCCAGACCTTTTTGTTTTTAATTTTGATACACAGTCTCACTAAGTTGCTTAGGACCTTGATAAATTGCTGAGGCTGGCCTTGAACTTGCGATCCTCCTGCCTCATCCTCCAGAGCCACTGGGATTGCAGGCATGTTCCACCATGCCTGGCTTGGTTTGTTTATTTTTTTAAATGGCCTTACATTTTAAAAATCTTTTTTAAAAAGTATGTTACCAATTTGGAAACTGTTGCCATTTCTTTTATTAAACTCTGATACAAATTGGTATAACATAAAGACAACAAGAGCTATGATTTGAAGTATTAGATGTTCTTAGGTTCCTATGATAGTATTTTTGGTGTATACTTTAGAAAACTTTTATCAATCTCATTTGCTTAGCATTATATTAGGTAGAACTTGATTGTACAACTAAATTCATAAACAGATTGGATTCTCTTGCAACATTAAAATTTATACAGAGTTTAAATAGATTTGGATAAAAATAAAACATTGTTTAAAAAGAAAAAACATTGTTTTGGAGTTTAATTCATATATTTTAATGTAGTTATTATTACATGTGCTGGATTTCACCCTTGTCTCCAATGAAAGACTCTAGTTGAAAAATAGTGGGAAATGTGGAAAATATTAAAACCATATTTTATTGCATACCATATATATTTACATTAAAAAGAGTCTTGTCTGTTTCTTTTAAATTTAGCTGTCTTAAGTAATTTAAAATCACTAATCACTTTTTCTCTGAATCAGTAGTCATGGGGGGTATAGCGACTATCCCCAAAATTTTTTAGTTATTTTTAGGTGCAGAGTGCATTCATCATTGCACATGACTGTAATGTAGTGTTTTGAAATGGCCTTGTTCAGAAATGTTTTCAGTTACACAACTTTAAAAATGTGTCCTTCTCAGATGGAACATGTAACTCGAAATGTTTCTTCCTACTTTGTCATTTATAAGTTTTCCTATCCTATCCTTACCCCACATTTAAACACAGAAATAAAGGGTTTAGTCAAACTTAATGTCTTCATCATTCAAACATAACTGTATCCCCACATGCCCCCCCTTATTTATTTATTTATTTAGAAGTGGTTGGACACAATACCTTTATTTTGTTTATTTTTTATGTGGTGCTGAGGATGGAACCCAGGGCCTCACACATGCTAGACAAGAGCTCTACCACTGAGCCACAATCCCAGTCCCTATTTTGTGTGTGTGTGCGTGTGTGTGTGTGTGTGTGTGTGTGTGTGTGTGTGAGTGTGTGTATGTGTGTGGTGCTAGGGATCTAACTTAGGGCCTTGCACATAAATAGTAGTCAAGTGCTCTCCCACTGATCCACATTACCACCCCTTTTTATTTTTTATTTTGAGACAGGGTCTCACTAAATTGCCAAGGCTGGCCTCAAACTTTTGAGATACTTCTGCTTAAGCTTCCTGAGTCCCTAGGATTACTGGCTTGTGCCACCATGCCCAGTCCTTGTTTGTTTGGTTTCAGTTTTGGTTTTGGTTTTGTGTACTAGGAATTCAACCCAGTGGTACTAAGTCTCCAGCCCTTTTTTATTTTTTATTTTGAGACAGGGTCTCACTAAGTTGTGTAGGGCCTTGCTAAGTTGCTAAGGCTGGCCTTGAAGTTGGAATCCTCCTGCCTCAGCTTTCTGGGCCCCTGGGATTACAGGAGTGCATTACTGTAGCCACTTTCCCTGTGTTTTTTTAAGGTCAGAAGTAAAATACTACCAAGAGAAGGTATAGATGCTAAAGATGTAGGTCAGTGGTATAGACCTTGAGGGCCTTTGTTTGATCCCCAGCACTGCAAAAAGAAAAAGGTATTATGGTATTTTTAATTAAAGGGAAAAGATATTTGATTTTAGTGAAATGTTGATTGCACCATTACAAAATTTTCACCTAATAAGATGGAATTCGGAGCCAGTTGTGTTGATACTCACCTGTAATCCCAGGGACTAAGGAGGCTGAGGCAGGATGCTTCCCAATTCTAGGCCAGCATCACCAATTTAGCAAGACCCTATCTCAAAATAAATAAGGGCTGGTGCTGTACCTCAGTGGTAGAACACCTCTGGGTTCAATTCCCAGTACCACACCAAAAACTAATAATAATAATTATTATTATTTGGCAAATTATCTATTTGTAAACAATTAAAATATACATCTAGGATGAATAAAAAGTCTCTGTGCGTCTATATTAGATGGCAGTATTGTAAGAGAGCCACTGTATGTTAAAAAGTGTTAAAATGGCTTCTCCATGTTTCTAGAAGCACTTACATATATTACCTATGAGACCATGATGCACCCAGGTCTTTGGACTGTGTCATGTGGACATAGCTTGTTCCCTGTGTTTTCTTGGTGCTACCATGTGTTTAAGATCTAGCTATTTAGTGTTGTGATTATTCTGATTTTTCATCTGTTTTAAATTTGTACTTTTTGGATAGCAAATATTAATACCCTTCTATTTCAGACAGCCAATTTTTGATGCACTTTTGTGTATGCATAATACAAAATACTCTAAAGAAAAATGGTACAGTTATGTAGTTGTTAGGTTCTGGTAGTGTATCAATACAAATAAAAATATTTGCCAAGAAATTAATTAAATTTACATACAGAAAGAAAGGGGTATTGCAATGTTTTTTGTTTTTGTGTGAAGAGAACTATTTGGTATAAGTCACATATTATGTGAAAGATATATTACTATAAGACACTAAAACAGCCAGGCGTGGTGGTACACGCCTGTTATCCCAGCAACTCAGGAGGCTAAGGCAGAAGGATTATGAGTTCAAAACCAGTCTCAGCAGATTAGCAAGGTACTTAGCAACTCAGCAACACCCTGTTCCCAAAAAGGGCTGGGGATATGGCTCAGTGGTTAAGCACCCTGGGTTCAATCCCCTGTACAAAAAAAAAAAAGACACTAAAACACTCTGGTTAAGAATGAAAAGAAAAAAAGAGCTATAACTTCATTCTGTAGTTTGGTCTAAATATCTTTTGATTATATTTTTGGATTCTATTGAATGGTAATTTAGCTGACATATGGGCACAACCTGTACCTGATTTTTAAATACGTGCCTCTAAAAATCTAAGCTCAAGGCAAAAGGTGAAATGAAACAGGAAAGCTGTATCCATTTGCTATAATAAGTGGTTCAGGATTGTTTTATATCAAATGTTTCATTATAAAACATGATAGAGGCTAGAGCTATTGTCAGCTTTGCTAGGACACTATTATGCATTTTTACAAATAATAAAAGCTATTGAAAGTACTTTAAAAAGCTCTCAGGAAACCTGTTCTCATTCTAACTGCACAATAACCTGAAATTTAGGTCAAAATATTTATCACAGAAGCCGAGCATGGTGGCCTACGCCTATAATTCTAGCTATTCAGGAGGCTGAGGCAGGAGGATTGCAATTCAAGGCCAGCCTGGACAATTTAATGTAATCCTGTCTCACAATAAAAATGTAAAAGGGCTAGTGATGTAGCTCAGTGCTGTGGGCCTTAGGTTTAATCCCCAGTACTGCAAATATATATTGCATATCTATGTTCTCACTTTCCTCTCAATTTTTTTTTTTTTGTGATGCTTGGGATCTAACTCAGGGCCTTGTACATAGACAATAGGCAAGCACTCTACCATTGATCCACATTCCCAGCTCTTTTTATTTTTTATTTTGAGACATGGTCTCACTAAATTGCTGAGGCTAGACTCAAACTTGGGATTTGGGTATATATACTGCATATATATTTATGCAATTGTACACATATAACAGGAAATTATCATAGAACTAAAAAGTCTTAAAGGGAAGCTACAAGGGCAATCATTGTTCTTGAAGAACAGTATATACCATATAGGAAATAAGATATAAAGTATAATTGAACCAGGCATGGTGGAGCACATCTGTAATGCCAGTGGCCCAGGAGGCTAAAGCCGGAGGATCATGAGTTCAAAGCAGCCTCAGCAACTAAGTGAGGCCCTAAGCAACTTGGTGAGAACGTGTCTCAAAATAAAATATAAAAAGGGCTGGGGATGTGGCTCAGTGGTTAAGTCCCCATCCCTGGGTTCAATCCCAGGTACCAAAAAGAAAAAAGAAAAAACATATAATTTCTGAGCCAGTACTATTGAAACAGGATGAAATTACTAAAATTTTAGTTTATGTGCAATGTCTCTGTTTATGGTACAAGTCTAAATGTTTTCTTTAAAATATTGCCCTCAGAAATGTCAGTTGCAATTATTGTATATTTCACACTGTACATAAGAGATACTGCTTTACAAATAATTCAAAATGTATTTTTTCATTTAAATTTTAGTGCTTTTTCATCAAATATACATTCTTAATTTGAAAATGAAATCATACTACCAGCAATAGACCATTATGTTGATACTCTAAAGAAACAATCGCCACTTCCATAAATCACTTTAAATTTCTAAAATAAAGTATGGCACACAATTTAGCTTCTTTAATAGTCATTTTAATTCCACAGAGAAGTTTTTTATAAATATCCTTTTTTGTATGTGCTTCTAGGTATCAAACTCAACCTGGTACATGCTAAGCAAGTGCTCTACCACTGAGCTACATCCCCTGCTCTAAAGATCCTTTATATTAATCAGTTAGAACATGGGAAAATATGTAGTTGTTTGTATCTGAAAAGTGTTCCAAACTCTAAGTCTAGATATAATAAAAAATTCTTGTAGATGGAATGGAGATATAGCTCAGTGGTAGATATTGCCTAATACCATGCTTGAGGCCCTGGATTCCACCCCAGCATTACAAAAAAGAAAAAAAGGAAAAAAAAACCCACTGCTATAGAATTTTGTAATATGTATACATATTGGATTAAAGAAAATTTATAGTCATGTTGGTGTGTTATGAAGTTAATACTTACGTGACTTTTCTGCATATTTCAAATGATATGTGTACCACTGTACTTAAAATGAATGAATTATCCGAGTACATAGATTTGAATGTGTGTTTTGGTTTGTAAAACTATATAATTTCTTGTATATTTCCAGAAATTAATTTTATAAGGTTTTATGTATCTACTTCTAAATATAGTATATAGTCAGGTGCAGTGGTGCACGTCTGTAATCCCAGCAGCTCGAGAGTTTGAGACAGGAGAATTACAAGTTCAAGACCAGCCTCAAACTGGAAGCACTGGCATACACCTATAAATCCCAGCAGCTTGGGAGGCTGAGACAGGAGGATGGTGAGTTCAAAGCCAGCCTCAGCAATGGCGAGGCACTAAGCAACTCAGTGAGACCCTGTCTCTAAATAAAATACAAAATAGGGCTGAGGATGTGGCTCAGTGGTCGAGTGCCCTTGAGTTCAATTCCCAGTACCCCCCCCCCAAAAAAAAAGACCAGCCTCAGCAATTTAGCAAGACCCTAAGTAATTTAGTGAGACCTTGTCTCAAAATAAAAAAGGGGGATGGCTGGGGATGTAACTCAGTAGTTAAGCATCCCTAGGTTCAATCCCCAGTACCCCCCAAAAAATGTATTAAACAAACATAACATAAAATCCATCATCTTCGCCATTTTAAGTGAACAGTTCAGTAGTGTTAAGTAATCTCACTTGTTGTGCAAGAGATCTTCATCTTGCAATACAGAAACTATACCCATTGAAAAATAATTCCAGCCAGTTGCAATGGGGCATCCCTGTAATCCAAGATACTTGGGAAGCTGAGGCAGGAGAATAAGAAGTTCAAAATCAGCCTGGACAAGTACCTAGACTAGAGACCCTGTCTCAAAACAAAAATTTTAAGTGGACTGGGGATATAGCCAATATAGCCAGTGGTCACACACTTGCCTAGCAAGTAAGTGTAAGGCCCTGAACTCAATTCCCAGTACTGCAAAGAGGGAGGGAGGGAGGGAGGGAGGGAGGGAGAGAGAGAGAGAGAGAGAGAGAGTGAGAGAGAGAGAGAGAGAGAGAGAAAATGACTCCCCATCTCCCCCACCCCGGTAACCACCTTCTACTTTGTTTCTTGAATTTGACTACTTTAGATACCCCTATATGAGTGGAATAATACAGTGTTTATAATTTTGTGACTTACAAGCCTAGTCCCTTTTAAGAGCTCAGCTGATGAGGTCAGATTCACTCAGGATTATTTCAGTATTTTTTTTTTTCAGTGCTAGGGATTGAACCCAGGGGTGCTGTACAACTGAGCTATATTCCCACTCCTTTTTATTTTTTATTTTGAGACAGGGTCTATACTAAGTTGCTAAGACTTGTCTGGAGCTTGTGATCTCCTGCTTCAGCTTTCTGAGTTCCTGGGATTACGGGAGTAAGCCACAACACCTAGCTTCTTTCTTTCTACTTTCTTTACTTTTCTTATTTTTTAGCACTGATACTTGAACCCAGGGGCACTTTGCCATTAAACTACATCCCCAGTTCATTTTTAAAGATATTTCGTTTTGAGACAAGATCTTGCTAAATTGATACAGCTAGCCTCAAATTTGTAATCCTCTTTCTTCAGCCTCTTGAGTAGCTGGGATTACAGGTATGGACCACCGCAACAATCTTTATTTCTATTATTATTTAGTTTTACAAGTCACCTGATGTGAGGCCTTAATTAGTTCTGCATGATCCCTTCCCAGCAGTGCCTAGATTAGAGTTTGACTAAGTAACTGGAACAAAGTACTTGTACACCAGTGTGGGTGGGATATTGAGAGCCATTGTAGAATTCTGCCTACCCACAAATGGCAATGAGGAAGAGTGCTAAGTGGTTGGGGGAGGCTGTCAGACAGTTTCACACACTGAATTCAACTTTTGCATACAGTATTAGCCCTTTCAATTTGTAGAATTCCAGGCAATAGAGCATTGAAAAAGAGTGAAACAGTCTGATACCATAATGTTTAAGGTAATTAAGTTCTTGCCTTAGAGTAACTGCAGGATTTGGAAGAGGAAAGCAAAAGCAAGAAAAGTAAATTAACTGAGACTAAAAAGCCATTGATAATTTCATCCCCTGCCCTATGTAGTGAGCAGAGTAGAGATATCAGTGATAGGGACTCCCATGGGGAGCTGGACCGTAAGAAAGCATAAATGGAAAGGAAAAACCAACCAGGCTTCCTATTGCATGCTGAAAATAGGTGAAAGGGTGTAGCACAGAGCTGTAAGAACACATGTGGGATATCAAAATAGCTCTGGAATTCATCCTCCACCTCCATTGCCAATGCCACTCCCCTCAGAGTAGCTTAGGCAATTACAACAGCTCTCTAACTAGTATCTGGGGCTCTAGACCTAGCTAACTGTAATGTTCTGTACTTGACCTTAGAAAATCTAAAATACAAGTCAGAATTAAGTCAATACCCTGCTTAATATCTGTTGATGATTGTGCATCATCTACTTTCATGTACAAGGCCCTCCATATGTCAGCTCTGTTTACTAATCCAGCCAAAGTGATATTGCTGTGTCAGTCTCCTACACTTAGACCCACAAGGGACACATTGAGAACTGATGGAACTTTCTATGAGTGACAATTTTCACCCCATAGATGAGGGATGGAGAAAAATTGATTTTTTTTCCATTCCATACAGGAGAGAGACCCTGCCCCTTTGGAAAAGGAGAGAGAAACGCCTCAGAAATGGGATTGGGGGCTGGGGATGTGGCTCAAGCAGTAGTGCGCTCGCCTGGCATGTATGCGGCCCGGGTTCGATCCTCAGCACCACATACAAACAAAGATGTTGTGTCCGCCGAGAACTAAAAAATAAATATTAAAAAATTCTCTCTCGGGGCTGGGGATGTAGCTCAAGCGGTAGCGCGCCCGCCTGGCATGTGTGTGGCCCAGGTTCGATCCTCAACACCACATACAAACAAAGATATTGTGTCCGCCGAGAACTAAAAAATAAATATTAAAAAAAAATTCTCTCTCTCTCTAAAAAAAAAAAAAAAAAAAAAGAAGAAAGAAAGAAATGGGATTGGCAGGATCCTTTTTCTTACCCAAAGTTTTTGTAATGTAAACAGGGCCTTATGTCTCCAAATTTTATAGCCTGCGGTCATCTCCAAAGTCATCCCCTTTGAAGTGTGAATACCTAGGGAAATAGTGCTCCATCTTCCTGGTAGCCAGGGACTTAGTCCTGACTGTAGCCATTTGGATCTCTTGGGAAGATAAGAGATGTTTTGTTATCCTTTTCAATCAATAGACAAATAGCCATGGATATCATCCTCATGGTATATAAAAAGTAAAATATGTCTAGGGGAAGTGGAAGCAAACATTATATCATATACATTCCTGTATTTCAGGCTTTTTTCGGGGAGAATAAGAAATCCAGGCAAGGTTTCTTTCTCACATCCAGGATTCTTCTATCTTCTTATCTCATTCAACATGCTCTCTTAGGACTTTTCCACCCACCCTTAACTGCTACTTGGATCCTAAGAACTTCAAATATGCCACTACCTGCTATATCTGCAAGTACTACAGACACCTCAAATACCACATGTTCAAAATGGAACTCTTCACTTCTGCCCCCAGACTCTTGTAGTCTCTACATGAATTGATAGCAGTATGGTCTGTGTCACACTTGTGGCTGCCCTCAAATTTGAACAGTCTTTCTATAGAATTTCCACATTATGAACCCCTGCCTCTCCAGTGTTGAGTCAGAGCTATTTTGCCAGTCTCCCTTGTAGCTGACAGTCATGTGACTTAGATTTCTCCGATCAGAAACACCTGCACAAGACTCTGATTCAGAACTGAGCTATATGAGGAAATATGTTCTATGTGGACTTTACTTTCTTTCTCTATCTTTTTTCCTGTCAGGGAATTTCCAGTGTTTTCAAGGTTGACTTCTCACAGCTACAGTGGTCAAGTTTCCTCTTATGCTCTGGGCGAGGGACCTGTATAATTTGGCTACTTCTACCACAGTTTGGGGCATTGTTTCTGGAAGTTTGACCTCTGATCTGGTTCTTCAGCTCTCCCAGCAATTACAAGATTCCCCCAATATTCTTTTAAAAAATACCTTTTCTGCTTAGTTTTCTTTTCTTTTTTTAAGAGAGAGTGAGAGAGGGAGAGGGAAAGGGAGAGAGAGAGAGAGAGAGAGAGAGAGAGAGAGAGAGAATTTTTAATATTTATTTTTTAGTTCTCGGCGGACACAACATCTTTGTTGGTATGTGGTGCTGAGGATCGAACCTGGGCCGCACGCATGCCAGGCAAGCGCGCTACTGCTTAAGCCACATCCCCAGCCCCTGATCCTGATAATTTTTTATCTACACTATGGCAACATCCTCCTAATTAGTCTCCTAGTCTACAGTCTTGTTCCTCTTTCAATCTTAAGATTTCACACTAATAGAGGGATCTATATAACACACAAGGCCTGACTGTCATACATTTGCTTTAGATCCCAGTCCTCCCCCCTTCCTATTTTGGAATGTTTGCTATTACAAGATGGAACCACTTGCAATGTGTTGCTGCACATGCATGTACACACACACACACACACACACACACACCTACACACACCTTTTATCTCTTGGCTCTGTGCCTTTGTGTTGTTCCCTTAGCCTAAAATGACCTTTCTTCCTTTCTTTACTTGGAGACATTCCTCCTTACTTCCATAATACCTGTACATACATCCATCATTGTACTTATAAGGAGGTACTGTAATTGCCTATTTATGTGTCTGCCTCTCCAGGCTAGATTGTGAGCTCTCTGAGAGGCAGATAAGTTTGAATTCATGTATATCTCTCTCCTCAATGCCTTCCTTAGTGCCTGGCATTTAGTATGCATAAAATAAATGTTTGATAACTTATTAATACATTGATTGACTTAATTCAAACATCATCACATCTCGATGATAGTTTCTTTACAATTCCCTACCTTCCAATTTTCTGGGCCTGCCTCTCCATTTTTTTTTCCAGTTCTGGGGATTGAATGCAGGGGTACACTACCACTGAGCTACATCCCCAGCCCTTTATATATATTTTTTATTTTGGAAAAGGATCTTACTAAGTTGCTGAGGCTGTCCTTGAACTTCTGATCCTCCTGCCTCAGAATCCCAAATGGCTGGGATTATAGGCATATGTCACTGCACCCAACTTGGACCTCATAAAGCAGCTTGTGTTTACTTCCTATACATACTTGGTACATTCCCTTTAAAAAATGATGTAATATTCACATAACACAAAATTAATCTTTTTTTTCTCTGCAATACTGGAGATGGAACCCTGTCTCTAAATAAAATACAAAAAAAGGGGTGGGGATGTGGCTCCATGGTTAAGTGCCCCTGAGTTCAATCCCCAGTACCCCCAGAAAAATCTATTCAATAATTGATGTTCATTTGGGTCAGTTTTATCTTTTGGCTATTGTGAATAGTGGTGCTCTAAACATCTGTGTACAAGTTTTGAGTTGAATACTTGTTTTCAATTATTTTGGGTAGAAACCTAAGAATGGAGCTGCTGAATCACATAGAAATTCTATTTTTAAAAAACTTTTTGAGGAATTGCCAAATTGTTTTCTAGGGTGGCTGCATCATTTTACACTGCTACCAGCAATACATGAGGGTTATAATTTCTCCACATCCTCACAGCACATCTTTACCTCACCCTGGCAGTTGTGAAGTTGATTTATATTTCTCTAATGACCAGTGATGTTTGGGTTTGTTCTTTTGAGTTAGGGTCTCAATACGGTGCGCAGGCTGGCCTTGAATCCTGGGCTTAAGCAATGCTCCTACCTCAGTTTCTCTAGTCTCACAGGTATGTGCCATCATGTCTGGCTCATTAAATTATTTTCATGTGCTTTTTGGCCATTTGTATGGAAAAATGTCTAATTAAATCCTTTGCCAATTTATTTTAGTAGATATTTAATTTTCTTAGTACAGTTTCAGATTTGCATAATTGAACCAGTATTACACAGAGTTCAATATATCCACACCTATCCTCTCTACTCCCCATAAACAGTTTCTCCTACAATTAACAATTTACAATAGTGTGGTACATTTCTTAATTAATAAATTAAGAAATATACCACACTATTTATTAATTTCTTAATTAATAAATCTTAATAAATCAATACTAATACATTATTAATAGTTTACATTAGGGTTCATTTTTTTGTATTGCACATTTTATAGACTTTGCAAATGTTCAATGACACCTATCCACCATTACAGTATTATAAAGAATAGTTCAAATGCCCTAAAAATCCCCTGTGCTCCATCTATTCAGCCTTTCCTCCTACCCTCCAAAACCTCTAGCAACCACTGAACATTTTACTTTCCCCACAGATTAACTTTACTCTTACAACAGTTTTATATTTATATACAGGAAGAGTGATTAAGATAGTATAGAAAGTCCCCATATACTCCATATTCAGTTTCCATAATTATTAACGTGTGTGTGTGTGTGTGTGTGTGTGTGTGTGTATTTAAGTAACCTTAAAGTCCACCAGTAGGAAGTTGATTGAATAAACTCTGGTGCAGCTATCAGTGTAAGACTATGCAATTACAAAACCAATGCGCAGCTCTCTATGTAGACTGACTTTAAAAGATTTCCAGGATATTCTCAAAAGTAGGGAAAGCAAGGTGCAAAACAGTGCACATATAATCCTACAACTTATGTTTTCTTAAAAAAAAAGGGGGGGGCTGGTGTTGTGGCTCAGTGGTAGAGGGCTCACCTAGTGCATGTGAGGCCCTGGGTTCCATCCTCAGCGCCACATAAAAATAAATAAATAAAATAAAGGTATTGTGTCCAACTACAACTAAAAAATATTTTTAAAAAAGGAAACATATATACGTATGTATATGTATATATATATATTCATATATATATATTCATATATATATATATATATATATATATAAAATGATAAATGTATATATCATCATCTCTGGAGTTATATTTGTATATCCTCATATAGTCTTATGAAACTGATAACTATAGTTGGCCCTAAGGAGGGGAAGTGAACTGAAGGTAGAAAAGGAAGGGAAATTTACTCTTTACTATATACCTTCATGTAGATTTTAATTACTTTTTGTAGTACTAGGGATCAAACCCAGGACCTTGTGTGTGCTAAGCAAGCTCTGTATTATTGCACTACAACTTCAGCCCTAGATTTTTTTAATCTTTTTTTATATGCTATATCATATATCATTTTTATATCATAAATTGTGTATAAAAATTAAATACTGTGCCAGATGTGGTAGTGCAAACCTGTAATCCCAGCAACTCTGGAGGCTGAGGCAGGAGGATGGCAAGTTTCAAGCCAGCCTCAGCAATTCAGTGAGACCCTGTCTCAAAATAAAGACAAAAAGAGCTCGGGGTGTAGCTCAGTGGTAGAGCATCCTTGAGTTCAATACCCAGTACCAGCTTTCCAACTAGGGCCTGGCAGAATGGCTCCCGCAAAGAAGGGTGGCGAGAAGAAGGGCCGTTCTGCCATCAATGAGATAGTGACCCGGGAATACACCATCAACATTCACAAGCGCATCCATGGAGTGGGCTCCAAGAAGCGTGCTCCTCGGGCACTCAAAGAGATCCGGAAATTTGCCAGGAAGGAGATGGGAACTCCAGATGAGCGCATTGATACCAGGCTCAACAAAGCTGTCTGGGCCAAAGGAATAAGGAATGTCCCATATCGTATTCGTGTGCAATTATCCAGAAAACATAATGAGGATGAAGATTCACCAAACAAGCTCTATACTTTGGTAACTATGTCCCCATTACCACGTTCAAAAATCTACAGACAGTCAATGTGGATGAGAACTAACTGCTGATAGTTAAATAAAGTCATAAAACTGTAAAAAAAAAATACCCAGTACCACCAAAAAAAAATTAGATACTGTATGTAAAGTAATGTTGAAAGGGGATGAGATGCCGTTTTCCCAAAATGAATCTGAAGTATATCACAGAATCTATCAAACTTTCTAACTTCTATCTGCTCCCAATGCCTGACATAGGGTTGAATAGCACTTCCACAAGTAACTTGCAAAACACTTCTTTAGATGGAGGTTTGGGCAAAAATTGAAGACCTTGGGAGCACAAGGGGGCTTTTTCACTTCTTTCCTGAAAGCAGAGCAGGGAGACACAGCAGTGGTGAATGCAGGCTATCAGAGAAAACAGTTTGACCTTTTGGAACATGACTTAAGACAGGGTTTTAGCTACAGAGAGAGCACATTTCATAAAGGCCAAAGAATGTGTTTACTTGAAGATATTCCAATCTGATCGTGTGGATTTTAAACAGAAAGCATGTTTAAGTGAAACTAAAAGTGGTTACAAATGATCACATTAAGAATGTCGTCAAAGAAAGAATGACAAACAGAAGAGGTGCTGGCACTTTCACAAGACAGGAAAAGAGGTCAGAACTAAGATTAGAGCCTTCAAGTCTTTAATTCCTTTACACACATCTGAACCTGTTTTTCCTACTGTTCACTTTTCTCAGAGTCCTATCCACTACACCCTCTGGAATCCTTATTCTTTGAGAGGCCAACTCCACTAATCCTAGCATTCTTTGTGGACCTTTCCCTCCCTGCTCCTATCTGAACAGCACTGGGGCTCTAGCCTGGGCTCCTGCTTCTCCACAGCCCCTTTTTTTCTTTTTTTTAGAAAGAGAGAGAGAGATAATTTTTTAATATTTATTTTTTAGTTTTCAGTGGACACAACATCTTTATTTTATTTTTATGTGGTGCTGAAGATCGAACCCAGCGCCCCATGAATGCCAGGAGAGTGAGTTACTGTTTGAGCCACATCCTCACCCTCTCCACAGCCCTTTCTTGAAGGAGACTGCTGCTTCTCTCACCCTCTGCCTACCACAGAGAGAAGGGGATGGGAGGGGACGAGGGAAGCTGTCTCCTGTCTCCCAATTGCCAAATCCACCACTCCTAAGTAAAAGTAAATAAATAAATAGAAATAAAAAATAAAAATAAAAATAAAATCTATTCCTTTGAGACTTATGACATTTAGCTTTACAACCTTATCCACAACCCTAAAACTAGCACCCCAGCCTCCTTACTCAGTACGAATATTGTGTATGCATGTGAAACTGGGGATGGAACCCAGGTGCACTTTGCTATATCCTCCATCCCTTTTATTTCTTATTTTGAAACAGGGTCTTGCTAATATGCTGAGGCTGGCCTCAAACTTGTGATCCTCTTGCTTTGGTGTCCTGAGTTGCTGGGATTATAGGTATGCACCACAACACCTGGCTCAATAAGAATTTTTGAATCAAGCTTTCAGTTTTCCTCTCTACCTACCCCATGTTCTGTCATCAGCAAGAAGATTCAAGAAATAATCTGGGTGACAAACTGATTCCCTGACCATCCAATTTCTTGACTTTCTCAATTGCTTTGAAGAAAGTTTCCAAATTCCTTCCATTAACAGATGATTCTTCAAATATAGGCACCTATTTCATTTCCTGACAAGTTTTCTGTTTTGTGTTGCTAAAACAGAATACATGAGACTGGATTTTAAAAGAACAGAAATTTATTTCTCAGAGTTCTGAAGCCTGGTAAGTCTAAGATCAAAGTGCCAGCAGGTTCAGTTGTCTAGTGAGGGCTACATCCTGCTGAGGGGAAGAACACTGTCCTCACATGGCACAAGGTGAAAGAGCTAAGAAGTCAAATGCTGCAGGAAACCCCTTTTATAAGGGCCTAAATGCCATTCAGAAGGGAGGGCCCCCTCATGGCCTATATAAAGTCCTCATCTACACTATTGCTGCTGTACCATTATTTGACCCATCAGTGAATATATTTGGAGCATTCATGATAGGTGTTTTTCTTCTCATTTTTGGAAAAATTACAGGATGCAATGACCAAAAAGACAATAAAGGATTAGATGGTAAGTGGTTATCAAATGAAACATTAGATTTGCACATGATTATTGCCCAAGTATTCAACTCATTAGCTAATTCATCAATTTGATTCATAGTATATGGAGTAATAATTTTATTGGGAGAAATTCCTAATACTCCCTTTGCTGTTTTTATTCCTTTGAGTATTAATTGTCCTACAGCCTCAGGATACCTAGTAAGAATAGTGTTAGGAGACTAAGATAAATGTATCCATAATAATGGACCTTCTTGCCAAAATACTCCTGTAGGAATATTTTTTGTTGGTAGTACAATAAATAATAAAGGCAAACTTATATCAATTCTATCCAAATGCATATTTTCCATATATGTTTCAATGATTTTTAATGCCTTTCTTGCTTCAGGCGTTAACATTCAGGGTGAATTTGGATCTGATGGACCTTTTAGGATATCAAATAAAGGTCCTAATTCTCCTGTTGGAATACCTAGATAAGGCCTTATCCAATTTATGTCTCCTAATAACTTTTGAAAGTCATTAAGTGATTTGAGTTGATCTACTTGTATTTGAATTTTTGGTGGACGGACCATGGTTGAGGATAATAGAACTCCTAAATAATTAATTGGAAAATTTAATTGTACTTTATCTATTGCTATCTCTAGATTATAATTTTTTAATAAATTTGTAAGTGTGGCATAACATTCTAACAATGTGTTTTTAGCTTTGTGTGCTAATAATACATCATCCATATAGTGAAATATTTGTAGTTCAGGATTTTGATTTCTAAGTGGCTGTATTACTTTGTTAACATAAATTTGACACATATTTGGGCTGTTAGCCATCCCTTGAGGGAGTACATTCCATTCATATCTCTGATCAGGACCTTCATGATTTAGTGCAGGGATAGTAAATGCAAAACGTGGACTATCCTCAGGATGAATTGGAATTGAAAAAAACAATCTTTAATATCTATAACTAAAACATACCAAGTTTTTGGCAAAGCAGACAATTGAGGAATCCCCGATTGAGCAGGTCCCATAATGACCATTTCATTATTAATGGCTCTTAAGTCTTGCAATAATCTCCATTTACCAGATTTCTTTTTGATGACAAAAATGGGAGTATTATGGGGAGATACAGAAGGTTGTATATGTCCTTCTGCTAATTGTTGTTTGACCAGATCATGGGCTACTTGTATCTTTTCTTTAGTCAAGGGCCACTGAGGAACCCATACTGGTCTTTCTGATTTCCATGTAATTTTTATTGTCTCAGTGGCCCTTTGTGAAAATCCAACCCATGTCTGTCTGTTCCTTGATCTATTTGTATTGGTGCTGCTATACCTTGTTCTTGTTTTTCTAATCTTTTTCCTTTCCTAAAACCTTGTCTAGCCATAATAGTGGGTGCATTTTGATTGATGTTATTTGTTAATGTCAAACCTAATTGATCTAAGACATCTCGTCCCCATAAATTTACGGGAAGATGATCCAATACATATGGCTGTATAGTTCCTTCACATCCCTCAGGATCCTTCCAATCTAATACCATTGCGCTTCTATCGGGATTAGTTGCCACTCCTAGGCCTCGAAGCGTTTGAGTGGCTTGTTGTAATGGCCAATGTTTTGGCCATTCTTGACGAGAGATGATGCTAAGGTCTGCACCTGTATCCAGTAGCCCATTAAATTCATGTCCTTGAATATTTAGTTTTAGCATGGGGCGAGAATCTAAATTTAAAGAAAGCATAGCCCAATCTACACCTGTGGAGCCTAATCCCTTGGAACCTCTTTCTACAGCATGACTGGAAAATTTATCATGTAGGCTTGGTATTATTAGTAACTGTGCTATTCTATCTCCTGGTGAAATTACTGATATACCCTTTGGAGAACTGGCTATAATTTTTATTTCACCTTCATAATCGGGATCAATTACCCCAGGACTTATCAAAAGTCCTTTTAGAGTAGAAGAGCTGCGTCCCAATAATAAGCCTACTGTTCCTTTGGGAAGAGGTCCTTTTACCCCTGTGGGAATGATTTGAACTCCCATCTCTGGAGTTAGTACTGATCTGGCGGAGGCACAGATGTCCAACCCTGCGCTCCCTCTGGTTTGTCTGATGAGGGATCTGATGGACAATGTGTCCTGGGCACTACCCTAATGGGGTTGCTGGGTTCCTCCAGTGCTCCGTATATTTGTGGTTTGGGGCCCCGGAGCATTGGGGCCCCCTGTCCAATTTTTGGCAACGGAGCCCGATGCCTTTGTCCACGATATTGTGGATAAACACCTTGTCCTTGTTCATTTTTTGATAATGGAGTACCCTCTATGGTGGTTTGAGAACGGCATTCATTAGCCCAATGTAATGGAGTACCCTCTATGGTGGTTTGAGAATGGCATTCATTAGCCCAATGTCTCCCTCTACGGCATCGTGGGCAAATACCCGGTATTCTACTCCTTTGATACCTAGTTTTGTTAAACCCTCCTCCTATGGGGCAATTCCTTTTAAAATGTCCTGTTTGTTGACAATTGTAACATGTTCTTGGCCTGGTATATAAAGCCTGTTTTACTGCAGCTGCCACAATTTGCCCTTGTTCATTAATGTCTCTGGCATCTAAAGCCTGTTTTACTGCAGCTGCCATGACTTGCTCTTGTTCATTAATGTCTCTACATAATTTAATATATGTGTTTAAATCTTCCTGTTTCCATGGTCTAATGATATCTCTGCACCAACGATTCGCTTGGTCATAAGCCAGTTGTTTTATTAATGGCATTGCTTGTTCTGTATTCCCAAAAATTCTGGTAGCTGTTTGAATAAGCCTATCTACAAATTCAGCGTAAGGTTCATTAGCTCCTTGTATTATCTTAGATAATTGACCTTGTAAACCTCCATGTCCTTGTAAAATCTTCCATGCCTTAACTGCATCTACAGCAATTTGTGAGTATACGCCAGGATCATATGCAATTTGTTGCTGCGGATCCTCATAAGGTCCCTTTCCTAACAACATATCTAGATTTCTCTGAGAATAACCAGCTGCTGCATTTCGCCTAGCCGTCTCCTTGCAAAATTCCTCATTGGCAACCTTCCATAACAGGTATTGACCTCCATTTAGCACAGCTTTACACATATTAGCCCAATCTGCTGGCGTCATGTTCAAGTTGTTAATGGATTCGACCAAGCTTACAGTGAAGGGTGCTTGAGGACCATAGGTTGTTACAGCCTCTTTTAGCTCCTTCACTGTTTTGAAATTTAAACCCTGGTAAATTCGCTGCCCTCCTACCTCAAATACAGGGCATATTTGAGATCCTGTCTCAGGATCCCAACTATCAACTGCGGGGGTTGGGAGTCTCCTAGCATATGGAGGTGGTGCTGTTGATTGGACACTTATGTCCTGTGGTGATAGAATGCTTTTAGTAGCAGTCTCCTGTAGAGGTGGTGCTGATGGTTGGACACTTACGCTCTCTGATAGAAAGGTGTTATTAGCAGTCTCCTGTTGTAACTTTTCCCCTGGTGGCTTTTTCTGCTCTAAACTTCCTTCCTCTGTCTCACTAGCTTGAAAGACCTTCTCTTTTACTTGAATCTTTTCCTCTTTCTGACTAACTTGAGAGACCTTCTCTTTTACTTGAATCAATATGTCTTCTCCTTCCTCTACCTTTGTCTGAATTGAAGGCTTTGGACTAAGCAAACTAGATACGAGTGTCCACAATGGCAATGTGCCAGTTGGCAGAGTCCCTGGGTTGTTCTTTTCTATTCTTTTTAAATCTTCACCATGATGGTCCCATTGTGATATATCTAACAACTCCTCCTTAAAAAGCCATGGGCTACATTGTTGTATTGTATCAACGTATGCCCTGACTGTTCTTGATTTTACTGAGATGCCTCCTTCCTCTAACAATTTACTTAACAGTCTTTCGGTTTGTTTTTTACTAATTGCTGATTCCGTATTTCTGCTATAATACAACCCAACAAGATGACGCCAAACAAAACCAAGACAGAATGCAATAAAAATGGAACCACACAAAATCATTATATCAGCCTTTCTATCCTCCTGACATGTGCATCCGTCCTTTCTCCCTATCTGTTCCTCAGACACAAATAGTTTTTCCTCAGATGTGAGTGGTTTTTCTTCCATCTCACTCATCTCCAGGGACAGGCAACTTAAAACAAAAATGAAGCAAAACAAAAGAGGAAACTTAGAATGGCTATCCATCCTCTCGCCCTGCCCTCAGGGGCGAGCAGTTTACTTACCCTCAGTCGCTCCCCGTGCGTGCGAGCCACCAAATGCCGCAGTCTGGCTGGGCACAATTCAGGAGCCACTTGTCAAAACAAACTAACTTTATTTTTAGAACTACAAACGCCAAACAAAACAGCTCCTCAGGGAAAACCCCTCAGAGCCCAACTGCCACCACCGGCTTCCCACAAGCCTCTCACCCCCACACACCCTCACCACCTCCCACAATCCTCCTGTTCTTGAGGCCGATTGGCTGGGTCGCGTGGGTGGAGCCAAAGAAGTCCCCCAATGAGTAGCTCTGTGGAGGAGCCAATCAGCTAGATGTTGCTGGGGCCGCTGTGAGCCAATCATCAGCTGGCAGTCTGAAGGGCAGGGAAACAGCCCAATGAACATCACCGCAGAGGAGCCAATCAGCTAGATGTTGCTGGGGCCGCTGTGAGCCAATCATCAGCCGGCAGCTGGAAGTTTGCTGGCAGCTGGAAGTTTGCTGGGGCCCCTTTGGCTGTGGCTCTCAACAATCTACTATCCCATTGGCCAACATCTGAATTCTGTGTGTTTGTTTTACAGTGCTGGGGATCAAATCCAGGGCTTCACACATGTTAGGCAAGCAATCTACCACTGAACCACACCCCCAGACCGCATTACCTGAACTTCAGAGGAGATATCTCCAAACCACAGCAGCTTCTTATGTGTTTTATATTCCAGCTATAAGAAATAATTTATAGTTCTCTGAAACCAGTGCTTATTTATTCTTCCAGGCACTTTGCCCGTCCTCATATCTTTGTTTGCAATGCCAGTTCCATTCCCACTAACTATATCCATTAAGCAGTCACAAAAACGACTCATTTCATAATCTAGCCTTGCACTCTTATTTTGCCTTAACTCCAGAAACTTTGTTTTCCATTCCATTTAAGCCCCTACTCTCACACCCTGGGCTTCTTCATTGCCCAGAAAAACCCAACCTCTGGAATCTTAAATCCTAGTCTCACAAAAAGGCAAAGCTACTTCTACTTCTGGGCAAGATTGAGTAATTTACCCTACCTACTAAAACAGCAAAGAAAAAGGATGAACTATATGAAACAATGGGCTTTGGATATTAGACATCTGGAAGCATATGATAATGATCACACAAAGTTGAAAAACAAACAAGATGATTCTAATGATGATCCCAGCATACTCGCCTAGAGAGAATTGTTAGGCCACAGTGTAGAAAGGAGGAACTCAGGCAGAACTCAGCAATCTCTCTTAGTTGAGAAGATAAAGTTGGGAGTCTAGGGAGAACAAGGTAACTAAAGTTCTGTACAGTACAGAGTACTGGAGAAAAGCAAGTTGCACAGAGAGAAAGCTCTAGAAATTTGCAAGGGATGTTCATCATGTTTTCCACTGATAATAGGTCAGTGCATGCACATAAAGAAACTGCCTAGAACTAGGGGTGTGGCTCAGAGTTTAGCATGGAGGAAGTGCTGGGTTTCATCCCCAGCACTGAAAAAAAAAAAGATAAAAATAAAACTGTTTCAAAGTAACTTACCAACTTTCCAGGACAAAGTTTAATTTACAGTAAGTATTTTTGTTTTGTTTTGTTTTTGCAATACAGGTGATCAAATCCTGGGACTCATACATGCTAGGAAGTGCTCTATCACTAACCTACATCCCTACTAAGTTGCCAAGGTTGGCCTTGAATTTGTGATCCTCTTGCCTCAGCCCTCTGAGCAGCTGGGATTACAGGTGTGTCCACTAAACCCAGCTGCATATTTTTTTTTTAAATAAGAACAGAAATAGTGACACAGAGTATTTTTTTAAAGAGAGAGGGAGAGAATTTTAATATTTATTTCTTAGTATTTGGTGGTCACAACATCTTTGTTTGTATGTGGTGCTAAGGATCGAACCCGGGCCACATGCATGCCAGGCGAGCGCGCTACTGCTACCGCTTGAGCCACATCCCCAGCCCGCAGCTGCATATTTACAGTAGTAAAAACATTTACCACTCAATAATGTAAAATTAACAATCTCTGGCATTCAAAAAATAACAAGCAGATAAAGAAGCAGGAAAATATGATCTACAATGAGGAGAAAAATCAATCAATAGAAAATACAGGTGATATAGTTAAAACACAGGAAATAGTGAAACAGTTATTATATAACTATATTCTATATGTTCAAGTAAGTAGAGGAAATTTGAACATATTAAGTACAGACACATTTTCTTTTTTTAAAAAAATCAAAGTTCTAGAGAAAAAAGGCAATGCCTATATTTATAAAAATACAGTAAATTGAACTGGGTGTGGTGGCATATGCCTGTAATCACAGTGATTTGGGAGGTTGAGGCAGGAGAATTGCTAGTTTGAGACAAGCCTCAGCCTAAGCAACTTAATGAGACCCTGTCTCAAAATTTTTAAAAAAGGGCTGGGATTATAGCACTCCTAGCTTCAATTTCCAGAACCAAACAAAGAAAGAAGAAAAAGAAAACTCACTCCCTCTTCTCTCTCTCTCTCTCTCTCTCTCTCTCACTCTCTCTCTCTCTCTCTCAATTGGATTAACAGCAGATTAGATACTACAGAAAAAATGATTAATAAACTTGAAAGTATACTCAACTGAAAAAAAGAACAGATCATCAATGAGCTGCAGGGAAACCCTAAGCTCTATACATGTAATTGGAGTCCCTGAAGAAGGGGAATGAATAGAAAAAATAATGGCCAAACTTTTCCCAAATCTAATGAATACTATAAACAGAGATCCAAGAATCATAATAAATACCAAGCATAAGAAACATAAAAAGAACTATACCATGAAGAGCAAGCTAGCCAGGGGTGATAGTTCAGGCCTGTAATTTCAGCTACTCAAGAGGTTGAGGCAGGAGGATTGCAAGTTCAAGGCCAGCCTGGGCAACATAGCATGACCCCATCTCAAAACCAGAGTGCTTGCTTCAGCAGCACATATACTAAAACTGGAACAATACAGAGAAAATTAGCATGGCCCCTGTGCAAGGATGACATACAAATTCATGAAGCATTCCATAGTTTTTAAAAGGCCTGGGAATGTGGCTCAGTGGTTAAGCGCCCCTGGGTTCAATCCCTGGTACCAAATAAATAAACAAACAAAAACATATAAAGCCAGAAAAGGGATGGTGTGTAGCTGGGTGGTAGAGTGCATACCTGGGTTCAATCTTCAGTATCAAAAAATGTGTTAAGGGGCTGAGGTTGTAGCTCAGTGGCTGAGCACTTGCCTAGCATGAGTGAGGTGCTGGATTTGATCCTCAGCACCACATAAAGATAAACAAAATAAAGGTATCATGTTCATCTACAACTGAAAGTTTTTTTTAAAAAATGTGTTAAATGAATTCATCAAAGTTGTAGGGTACAAAATCAATATATAATAACTTTTGTTATTATATATGTACCAGCATTGAAAATTCAAAAAGTAAATTGGGCTGGGGATGTGGCTCAAGCAGTAGTGCGCTCGCCTGGCGTGCGTGCAGCCCGGGTTCGATCCTCAGCACCACATACAAACAAAGATGTTGTGTCCGCCGAGAACTAAAAAAATAAATAAATATTAAAAAATTCTCTCTCACTCACTCTCTTCAAAAAAAAGTAAATTCAGAAAACAATTATATTCACAATAACGTTGAAAAAAATAAAATATTGTGGAACAAATTTAACTAAGTAGGTGTAAGACTTATATATGAAAACTATAAAACATTGCTGAAAAAAAATTACAAAAGAAGTAAATAAACGGAAAGATAACATTCATGGATTGGAAGAATTAATATTGTTAAGATGACAATACTCAAGCTGGGCATGGTGGTGCATGTCTGTAATCCCAGCTACTTGGAAATCTAAACCAGGAGGACTGCAAGTTCAAGGCCAGCCTGAGAAACTCAGTGAAAGAGAGTCTCTTTTAAAAAGGGTTGGGAATATAACTCAGTGGTAGACCATGTGCCTCACATGTGTAAGGCCCTGGATTCAATCCATAGCAAATTAAAAAATTACAATACTCCCTGTGTTAGACAGCATTCCATCACTAAATAAAATATCTGCAATAATCAACTTAAAGAACAGATTTGTTTTGGCTCACAGTTTTGGAGTTTCCAGCCCAGGATCAATTGGCCCTGTTGCTTTTGCCCTGTGGGAAAGCAGCATATCATGGTGGGAGTGTTTTGTTTCGTTTTTTTCATCTTTTTTTTAAAATTGTTCTAATTGGTTATGCATAATAGGAGAATGCATTTTGACACACTGTAAACAAATGAAACACAACTTCTCATTCCGCTGGCTGTACATGGTGCAGAGTCACACTAGTTGTGTAATCATACATGTATATAGTGTAATAATGTCTGTCTCATTCCACCATTCTTCCCATCATCAAATCCCTCTCCTCCCTTCGCTCCCCTCAACCCAATCCAAAGTTCCTCCATTCTTCCCTAGCCATATGGATCACCATCTGCTTATCAGAGAAAACATTTGGCCTTTGGTTTCATGGGTTTGGCTTATTTCACTTAGCATGATATTCTCCATCTCCATCCATTTACCTGAAAATGCAATAATTTCATTCTTCTTTAAGGCTGAGTAATATCCCATTGTGTTATGTGTATATATAGAACATTTTCATTATCTATTCATCTGTTGAAGGGCATCTAGGTTGGTTCCATAGTTTAGCTATTGTGAATTGAGTTTCTATAAACAATGATGTGGCTGCATTACTATAGTATGCTGATTTTAAGTCCTTTGGATATATACCGAGGAGTAGGATATCTGGGTCAAATGGCTCCATTCCAAGTTTTCTGAGCAATCTTCATACTGCTTTCCGGAGTGGTTGCACCAATTTGCAGTCATGGTGGGAGTGTTTGGCGGAGCAACACCACTCACCTCATGGACAAGAAGCAAAACAGAGGAACAAAAGGGGGTCAGAGTCCCAATGGCACACTCCTAAATACCTAAGGAATTCCTAACAAGGCTCCATTTCCCTAAGGTTCCACCTCCTCCCAAAAGTGCAACCCTAGGGCTGGGGATGTGGCTCAAGCGGTAGCATGCTCGCTTGGCATGCCCGGAGCACTGGGTTTGATACTCAGCACCACATAAAAATAAAATAAAGATGTTAAAAATAAAATAAAGATGTTGTGTCCACTGAAAAACTAGAAAATAAATATTTTAAAAATTTTCTCTCTCTCTCTCTCTCTCTCAAAAGTGCAACCCTGGGGAAAAAGTCTTCAACACATGGACCTTTGGGTCAAGATTCAAACTATAGTGCTCTCCAAAGCGATATATAGATTTAATGCAATCTCTATGTAAATAGCCCCCCGAAGAACCCATAACTGTCTCTACAAGGAACAGCACTGAGCCTGAGCATTTAGGATTTTTAAAGGCAAAAATCGCAAAAACTACATCCAGGTTGACGTAGCTACAAGCAAGCAGGTACAGAAGCTGAATTGGGCAGTTAGCGAGACAATGCAATGGGTACAATGGGTACATTAGTATATCCCACGGGCCTTTCCAGGTTGGCATAGCAGCAAGCAAGCAGAAGGGAAGCTGGTCAAAATGACCCTAGTTGAGTATAAGTTAGAGAATGGTTACTAACATCTAGATAATCAATCTCTGACAAGGTACATTGCCCAAGAGAAATGGAAACAAAGAGAACAATTTTACATTGTATAAGAATTGCTATTTTGTGTTGCCAAGTATGCTATGCTAGGTAACTATTAATGGGTACAGAGGCAGGTCTTTTCCATGGGAGAAGCATTTCTTACATGATATGGAGTCTCGAGGTAAAATGGAGTCTGTTTGGTCATTGCCCATATAGCCTGGCCCATAACAATTTTTTTTTCAGAAATAGAAAAGCCCATCCTAAAATTCACATGGAATTTCATGGAATATTGAGGAGTCAAACAATCTCGAAAAAGAAGAAAGAAAAACTAGGTATGGTGGCACATGACTGTATTTCCAGCTACTCAGTAGTCTGAGGTACAAAGATCCCTTGAGCCTGCAAATTTGAGACTAGCAGCCTGGGCAACATAGCAATTGATACCCATCTTAAAATAACAACCAAAGGGGGGGGGGGGACAGAAGGAAAATGGAGGACTTCCACTTCCTGATTTCAAACCTTACCAAAGAACTATAGTAATCAAAACAGTGTGGTACTGGGATAATGATAGATATACAGAATGTGTTAGTCAGCTTTTTGTCACTGTGACAAAATACCTGAGAAAAGCAACTTAAAGCTGGACAAAGGCTGGGGTGGCTCAGTGGTATAGTACTTGCTACCATGTGTGAGGCACTGGGTCTGATCCTCAGCACCACATAAAAATAAATAAATAAACGTCAATCAACAACTAAAAATATATTTTTAAAAAAGCCGGACAGATTTATTTTGGCTCACAGTATCAGAGGTTTCAGTCCATGGTTGGCTGGCCCCAAGGTTTCTATATCATGGTGGAAGGACCTGGTGGAGGAAAGCTCTTCACTTCATAGCAGTCAGGAAGAGAGATAGATAAATTGGGGCGGGGGGGTGGGGAGTGAGCATAGAGACAAGAAGTACCCTTTCATTGACTTACATCCTTCAACTAGGGCTCACCTCCTAAAGTTTCCACCATCTCCCAATAATGCCATCAGTTATGAACCCATCAACGCATTAATCCATTGATGAGGTCAGAGCCCTTAAGATATAATCACTTCTCAAAAGCCTCCCAACCCCACCCTCCTGAACATTGTTTCATTGATAACCAAGCCTTTAACACATGTGCTTTTGGATGACATTCATATCTAAACCATAATAGATTAATGGAATAAAATAGGAATCCCAGAAATAAATCCTCACATGTACAGTCAACTGATTTTTTAAAAGAATGCCTAGACATTTGAGTGGGAAAGGACAGTCTCTTCAACAAATGGTGCTATGCAAAAGAATAAAGTTAGGCCCTTGACTCATAACATGTACAAAAATTAACCCAAAGTGGATTAAAGACCTAAATGATAGAATTAAAAATATAAAACTCTTAGAAGAAAGAACAGGGGAAAATCTTCATGACATTAGATTTACCAATAATTTCTTGATTATGACAGCAAAAGCAAAGTCAATGAAAAAAAAAACAAGTTAGAATTCATCAAAACTCACAATATTTATGCATTAAAGATCATTATCAACAGAGTAAAAAGACAAGCCATTGAATGGAAAAAAACTGGAGATCATATACCTAATAAGGGACTAATATCCAGACTCTCTAAAGAACCCAACAATTGAACAACAAAAACAACCTAATTAAAAATGGGTAAAAGAGAGGCTGGGGTTGTGACTCAGAGGTAGAGTGCTCGTCTAGCATGCATGAAGCACTGGGTTCGATCCTCAGCACCACATTAAAATAAAGATATTGGGCTGGGGATGTGGCTCAAGCGGTAGCGCGCTCGCCTGGCATGCATGCAGCCCGGGTTCAATCCTTAGCACCACATACCAACAAAGATGTTGTGTCTGCCGAAAACTAAAAAATAAATACTAAAAAATAAAATAAAATAAAGATATTGTTACCACCTATAACTGAAAAAATGAATATTTTTTTTTAAATGGGTAAAAGAGGGGCTGGGGTTGTGGCTTAGCAGTATAGCACTCGCCTAGCATGTGAGGGGCCTTGGGTTCGATCCTTAGTACCACATAAAAATAAAAAAAAAAAATAAATAAAGATATTGTGTCCAACTACAACTAAAAAATAAATATTTTTTAAAAACGGGTAAAAGAGCTGGGTGTGGTAGTGCACACTTGTAATTCCAGCCACTCTGGAGGCTCTGGCAGGAGGATCGCAGGTTCAAAGACAGCCTCAGTAATTTAACAAGGTCCAAAGCAACTTAGTGAGACCCTGTCTCAAAATAAAAAATTTAAAGAGCTGAGGATGTGGCTCAATGGTTAAGCATCTCTGGGTTTAATTCCCAGTTTCCACCAAAAAAAAAAAAAAATGGGTAAAAGACTCAGACATTTTTCCACAGAAGACATACAGATGGCTAGCCAATAAGCATATTAAATGATGCTCAACATCATTAGTCATGAGAAAAATATAGATCTAAATCACATTGATATATCATTGTACATCCATTAGGAAGGTTATTACTATCTATATTTTTTGTTGTTCTTATTTGTTTTGTTTTTTGGTACTGGGGATTGAACCTAGGATCACTTGACCACTGAGTTCCCTCTCTAGTCCTTTTTATCTTCTGTATTTTGAGACAGCACCCTACTGAGTTGCTGAGGTTCTCACTAAACTGCTGAGGCTGGCCTCAAATTTGCAATCATCCTGCTTTAGCCTCTCCAGTCATTGGGATTACAGGCATGTGCCCCCACACCCGCTGTATGCTATGTTTTTTACAAATATGGAAAATAACAAGTGTTAATGAGACTGTGGAGAAATACAAACATTTGTGCATTGTTGTTAGGACTATGAAAAGCACAGCTGCTGTGGAAAACATTTTGGCAATTCCTCAAAAAGTAAAACCTAGGGCTGGGATGTGGCTCAGTGGTAAAGTACTTGCCTAGCATGCATAAGGTCCCATTACAAAAAAAAAAACATAAAAGTTAAACCTAGAATTACCACATGATCCAGAAACTCCCTTCCTACACAAATACTGAAATGAATTGAAGAAAGGCACTAAAACAGATTATTGTACATGAAAATCATTGCTGCATTATTCACATAGCCAAAAGGTAGAAAGGAGTGTCCATCAAAAGATGAGTGGATGAACAGTATATGGTATATACTTACAATGGAATATTTTCATCCATAAAAAGGAATATCATTTTATGTGTGCTACACGATGAATGAACTTTGAAAATATCATGTTAAGTAAAATAAGCCAAACACTAAAGGACAAATATTGTGATTCCATTTATATGAGAGAACTACAATAGGCAAATTCATAGAGATAAAAAAATTTATTAGCCAGGGACTGAGGAATGTGGCTCAGTGGTAGAGTGCTTGCCTAGCATGCATGAAGCCCAGGGTTCAATCCCCAGCACCACCACCCCCCCACAAATATATATATATATACACAAACACACACACACACACATATTACAACATATATATAAAACAACATATATTATAACATCAGTGGTAATCTTATATATACAAACACACACACACACACACACACACACACACACACACACACACACACATATATATGCAATCCCCAGGTGCTGGGAGTAAAAGGGGAATGGAGGTTATTGCTTAGAAGGTACAAAGTTTCTGTTTGGAGTGATAAAGGGTATTAGCATAAGCTAGGCACAGTAGTGCACACCCAGCTACTCAGGAGGCAAAGATAGAAAGATTGTAATTTTGAGGTCAACCTGGGAAATTTAGTGGGGCTTTGTCTCAAAATCAAAAGTAGAAAGGGCTAGGGATATAGTTCAGTGGTAGAGCACCCCTGGGTTCAATTCCCAGTACAGAGAGAGAGAAAGAGAGAGACTTAAATATTTAAAGTGGAAAATTTTGTTATATATATTACCACAATTGAATCTCTCCTTCCTTTATTTATTTATTTATTTATTTATTTATTTATTTATTTATTTATTTATTTATATGGTGCTAGGGATAAAACCCAGGGCCTGAAGTATACTAGACAGGTGCTCTACCACTGAGCAATATACCCAGCCTTATTTTTCACAATTGAAACACACAAACAGAGTAGGGCTAGGGCTGTGACTCAGTGGTAGAGCACTCGCCTAGAATGTGTGAGACATTGGGTTCGATCCTCAGCACCACATAAAAAAATTAATAAATAAACAAAATAAAAGTATTGTGTCCATCTACAACTAAAAAAAAGAAAGAAAGAAATTCAGAAACAGGGTACAGTGGCATGTGCCTGTATCTGGGAGGCTGAGGTTGAGATCAGCCTGGGCAACATAGTAACACACATACACCCCCACACCCCTACACACACATCAGTGGTAATCTTACAAGCAGTCAAAGAAAAAAGGCATGTCAAGTACAGAAGAAAAAAAGGTAAAAGGGAGAGCAGATTTCTCATCAGAAATAATGCAAATCCAAAGACAGTGGAGCAACAACTTTAAGTAAGAAAAAACCCTGCCAATCTAGAACTGCTCAGTATGTTGACTGTGGTGGTCACACTACTCCACATGTGATAAATTTTCGTAGAACTTAAAACATACACATACAAGTGCACATAAGCTGGTGAAATCTGAATAAAGTTTGTGGATTATATCCTTTCAATTTCCTGGTTGCATATTACAGTATAGTTATGCAAGATGGGGGAAACTAGGTGAAAAAAATACTAAGATCACTATACATTTTTTTTTCAGTACTGGGGATAGAACCCAGGGGTACTCTACCACTGAACTACATCTCCATCTCTTTTTCTTTTTTTTTTTTTTTATTTTGAGACAATGGCTCACGTAGTTGCCCAGGCTGGCTTCAAACTTGTGATTCTCCTGCCTCAGGCTCTCAAGTTGCTGGGATTATGGGTGTGTACCACTGTAATCAGCTTTCTAAATATTTTTTAACTAATTAAGAAATAAATTATTTACAGCTCTTAGAACAGTGGGTAACTACATAATTGAATAGATACAGCTTTGTATCCCAGGGCTCAGCACAGTACCAGGTACCTAGTTGGTATTCAATAAACATTTGTTGAATGAATGAATGAAGCCTGTAAACATGGTCATATATTGGAAGTTTTTAAAAATCTTACGAGTGATTCCATTTCTCCCTCTGGCTATTACTATCATTCTCCTTCCCTTGATAGCCTAGCTTCTTTTTTTTTTAATTTTTATTTTCTTTTTTTTTTAATTTTTATTTTATTTTTTTTTAGCCTAGCTTCTTTCTCACCTTCTAATCACTACATTTTCAGCTTAGAAACTTTGATAAAATATATCCTAAATACATGGGCTGGGGATGTGGCTCAAGCGGTAGTGCGCTCGCCTGGCATGCGTGCGGCCCGGGTTCGACCCTCAGCACCACATACAAACAAAGATGCTGTGTCCACCGAAAACTAAAAAATAAATATTAAAATTTCTCTCTCTCTTTAAAAAATAAATATATATATATATATATATCCTAAATACAAAAGAATACACACAGACACACATACAAGAGTATGGAGACATGCTCTCGGTCAGCCACACAATCAGAAGGGTAGTAAACTGTGTTGCTAAACTATGATGTTCTGTAGATTAGACATATTAAATACGATTTTTTTTGAGATGGAATCTCACTATGTTGCTCAAGCTGGCCTCTAACTCCTGGGCTCAAGTTATCCTCTTGCCTCAGCCTCTTCAACTAGCTGGGACTACAGGTGCATACTATTTTTGACTTATAATACTTTCAACTTAAGTTGGGGGTATCAGAACATAACCCATTTTAATTCAAGGGGCTTCTGTATATAAGTATTTTATCATATATAATTTTTAAGATGATAAAAGGAACACCCATGTACTTACCAATTAGTTTAAGGAAGAGAATATGGGCTGATGATGTAGTAGAGTTCTTGCCGAGCATGCATGAAGCCCTGATTTTGATCCCGAGCACCTCAAAAAATGAAGACAAAACCCCAAAACATTACCATAGCCTCTGAAGTCTCCATCTTTTATTTTGGTACTGGGGTTTGAACCCAGGGGCACTATACCACTGAGCTACTTTTTATTTTGTGACAGGGTCTCATTAAGTTGCTGAGGATCTCACTAAATTGCTGAGGCTGGCTTGGAGCTTGTGATTCTCCTACCTCAGCTTCCAGAATGGTTGTGATTGCAGGCATGTGCAACAGCACCTGGCAAAAGTCCTCTGTAAACCCTTCTAGATTGTACTGCTTTCCTTCCCCACATGATGAAAGTACTATGAGGAATTGTGCTTTTCATTATAACTTTCTCACCTGTGTTTTGAACTTTATATACACAGAATCATACTGTATGAATTTTCTGAACTTGCTTTCCCTCTAAATCATGTTTATGGTATTCATTCCATGTTGATACTCATCATGGTAGGTATTCATTTTCACCAATGTAGTTTTCCATTTTATGATTATGTCACAATTTGTTAAACCATTCTCCATTGAAGGACATCTAAGATGTTTCCAGATTCCTGCTATTAAGATCAGTGCTGCTATTAACACTCATAAATTATTGCAGTACAAGTCTTCTGGCACTTTTGTGCAAGATTTTTTCTATTTTGTATGTCTAAGGTTAGAATTACTGAGTCATAGGGTAAAACCATGTTCAGATTTATTAAATGTCAAATTTACCCAAAGTGATTGTGCCAATTTATACATCTGCTAGCTTAATATCTCTGACGAAGCTCACATTATCAGACTTTTACATATTTTTCTGATGGGTATAAAATAAATCTCAAAGTGAACACTATTTTCATTTCCTTGATTACTGATGAGGTAGCTCACCTTTTCATATGTTTATTGGCCAGTCCTGCTTCCTCTTCTGTGAAATACTAGTATTTCATACACATACACATACATAATGATATATAGCTATATATTCGTGATAGTTTCCTTGATCAGTTCATATAAATTGCAAATATCTTCTGATAGTCCATGTGGCTTTTTAAACTAACACCTTTTTTGTTTTGTCTTTTTTTAATATTTATTTTTTAGATGTAGATGGACACAACACAATGCCTTTATTTTTATGTGGTGCTGAGGATTGAACCCGGGTCCCGCTCGTGCTAGGCGAGTGCTCTACCGCTGAGCCACAATCCCAGCCCCCTGTTTTGTCTTGTTTTTAATATTTAATTTTTAGTTGTAGGTGGACACACAATCTTTATTTCATTTTTATGTTGTGCTGAGGATCGAACCCAGTGGTCCTCATGTGCACTAGGTAAGTTCACTACCACTGAGCCATAGCCCCAGCCCCGAAAATAACCTTTTGATTAACAAAATTTTATTTTTAAAATATGGTCAAATGTATCCAACTTTTATTGTAGGGTTTGTGCTTTATATTTTTGTCTAAAATTCTTCCCTATGCCAAGATTATATAAATACTCTCATATTTTCTACTAAAAGTTTTAAATATATGCTTTGCATATAAAATTAGTTTTTGTGTAAGGTATGAGATAAAGATTCCCTTTCTTCTTTTCCTACATGGATAACTAATTTTCCCAGTATTGCTTACTAAACAGTCCATCCTTTGCCCACTGATCCACAATTCCACTTCTATATTTTGCCAAGTGTCCAAATATGTTCAGGTTTGCTTCTAGGCTATTATATTCTACTGTTCCATTCTTCTGTTCCTGTGCCAATTCCAAATTCTCTTAATTATTGCTTTATAATAAATTTTTAAATTTTTTTTAAATTGTAGATGAACACAATACCTTTATTTTATTTATTTATTTTTATATGGTGCTGAGGATTTAACCCAGAGCCTCACAAGGGATAGGCAAGCACTCTACCACCAAGCCATAACCCCAGCCCTTTATAATAAACCTTGTTATCTGAAAGAGGAAGTTCCAGTTCCCTCACTTCATTTGCCTCTTTGGTTAATTTTAATCAGTTCCTCTTCCACATATGGTTTAGAATTATTTTTGTCAAATTGTATGAAAAATCCATTTGGAATTTTCATGGAAATACATTGGAATCCATAGACCAATATAGGACATCATGACAATATTGAGTCTTGTCCTTCATCAGTCTAGAATGCCTTTCCATTTATTGAGATCTTCAATATTTTTCAGCAGAATGTCATTATTTTCTTCATAAAGGTCTTGAAAATCTTTTATTTATTTAGATTTATTCCTTGGTATTATATTATTTTTGTTATTTAAAAAATTATATAGTGTGTGTGTCTGTGTGCAGTGCTGGGGTTCAAACCTAGGCCTCTTGTGTGCTAGGCAAGTACTCTACTGCTGAGCAACATTCCCAGCCCACTATTTTATAAGTTACATTTTTCTATTTGTCCAATTGTTCAAGTCAGTTCAAATGTATTTCTACTCCTACTACTCCACTGACCTCCAAATTGCAAATTCAATGGATACATTTCAGTTCTTAGCTTACTTGACCTCTCTGTTGAATTTTAAATACTAATCATTCCTCATTCCTCACATTCTTTTCTCCCTCTAGCTTCTCAATTACACACTTTCTGTGCTAGTTTTCAATTACTTTGTTGGTTCACCTATCTTTGCCCTGAAATTAAATATTGGGTCTTTTCCTGAGTTTTCTGCCCTTGACCATGATCTCATCTCTATATCTGTGATTGTTGCCCACTCGCTAATGACACAACCACCCAACCTCTCTCCTGAGCTCTGCTATTTCTAACTGCTTATTGAACATCTCCTCTTGGATATCTCAGACATATCATTACATTACCTTCCTTAACCCAAAACCTACACCTTCTCTTAAGTTCTTTCACTGTTATTCCCATGCCCTACCTATTTTTCCAAGACAAAAACTAGGAAGAATTCCACTCTTTCTTTTGCTCATTACACTCCCAGAAATTCCAGCAACATTTTAGTTCTCAAATACAACAACCTCTTTTTTGCTTCTGAACCTTTCGAATTCTTGCTCTTCTTTCTGCTAGAACTAGCTTCTCCTGGCTCATTGCAAGTCTGGCTCTTTCTTATCTTCAAGTCTTGGCTAAAATGTCACCTCCCCAGTAGAGACTTTCCCTGTCTACTTTCTCTGTCTACTCTAGGTTCCTTGTATCCCAAACCCAGTCACTATTACTAATATCTCACCCTTCTTTTATTTCTTTTTTTAAAATATTTTTTAGTTGCTTATAGATCTTTATTTATTTATTTTTTAATACATGGTACTGGGAACCAAACCCAGTGCTTTACCATACCAGGCACGTGTGCTAACACTGAGTCCCAGCCCCAGCCCCCCCTTCTTTTATTTCTAATGTAAGGGACCCGCGAAAAGTTGGAGGAAGAGACCACCAAGAGACTGACTCATGCAATTGCAGAAGGGGATTTATTGAGGATCCAATTCAGCGCACTGAGGCTCCAGGCTCACTCAAGAAGGGAGAGCAGCCCAGAGCCCCGGGGAGGGGTCAAGCAGTGCTTAAGTACACTTTTTTTTTGGGGGGGGGGCTTTGCATACATCAGAACAAATCAGCATGAGGCTCGGGAAAATTGAACAACAACTCTCATACATGATTAGCACATTCATTGGCAGGAACAGGTCAGGCGGGAGTGATTGGTCACTCCTAAGCGGGGTACACATTCAAACTGATTGGTTCGGGCCCTGTATGCTTACGTGACAAACTGCACAGGGCCCTAGGCTTAACTATCTCAGGAATTTCAGGTTCTGGGTGTAGCAGAGGAACTTAACAATACCTGGTCTTTAACAATACCTGGTCTTTCACTTTTTAATTCAGGCTTTGCAGCTTAGAAACTTTACCCTTTCACTAACATAGTCTGTATTTACTTATTTTTAAATATTTATTGTTTAGGTATAATTGGACACAATGCCTTTATTTTATTTACTTATTTTTATGTGGTGCTGAGGATCCAAGCTAGGGCCTTGCACATGCTAGTCGAGTGCTCTACCACTGAGCTACAATTCCAGCCCCTGTATTTACTTATAAACTGTTTTCCAATAGATTGTATGCTCCACAAGACTAAGGAATTATATCTATGTTTTTCCTTTTTTTAAAAAAATAATTTTTTGAGAGAGTTTTTTTAATATTTATTTTTTAGTTTTCAGCAGGCACAACATCTTTGTATGTGGTGCTGAGGATCAAACCCGGGCTGCACGCATGCTAGGTGAGCGCGCTACCGCTTGAGCCACATCCCCAGCCCCATATATCCATGTTTTTCATTGCTTTATCACCAGAGCCTAGAATAATGCCAGCCACACTACAAATATTTATTGACTGCTTATTCCTTGCCTCCCAATAACAATTAATCATCAAAAGTGGTTGAGTTCTACCTCCTAAACATCTCCCAAATCTATCCCACATTCTCTAATACAATTATAATTATTTTAGCTGAAGTCCTCATCACTTTACCTGAACTAATGCAAGTCTTGCGATAGGTGCTCTTTCCTAAAGCCTGACCCCTTCTCTGTGCCACTACATTCAACACATTCCATAAAGCCAGAGTTACCCTCTCTAAAAGCAAACCAGATCTAATTACATCTTTCATTTGTTTTAAAATTCTTCACTGTCAAGGAAGATCAAGATAAAGTTCAAACTCCTTTTAGGAACTGTTTCATGATCTGCTCTGCCTTCCCTACCTTTCCCTTATCTTATCTTCCCTCCCTAGTGCTCCAGTTCCCCTGGATACCTGCATTCCTACAAACATTCCATGCTGGTTCATGGCCTTGACTTTTGGATAGTATTATCTGGAATATACTCATCCAACCCACTTGCCAAGCCCCACTATCCATCCAGGTTTAGCTCAAAAGATTTTTTGTATTGTAAAGCTTTTCCTTACCCTCACCTGTCCTACCCACACCTTGCAAAGTCGATTACTTTGCAATTCTCCTGCTTCATTTCACATACTTCCATTGCATTGGCCAAACTGTACTCTCGGGTTTTTGCTTCTTGTGTCAGTCTGGCTGCCTGTGACACCTGGGGCAAAGGCTTGTCTCATTCTTATTTGTATCTTCAATTGTTATGTTTACTAAGTGCTGGAATGCTTATTAAACAAATGAAAATGAGCAAAAAAAGTCTTTAAGTACCATCTGAAGTTGTCAGATTTGTAGAGAAATTATTCACATATGACTGCTGACAAGATAAAGAGATAACAAAACTTTTGGAAAATGATTTGACATTATTTATCAAAAGCCATAAATATTTTCATAACAGATCAAAGTGGTTGCTCCTGTGAAAAGTGAGTAGAGATGAAAATCAAAGGGGATGGGAGGCAATTGCTATTCATTATGAGCTGTTGAGATTTTTAAACGGTGTATTACATAGGTAACAATTTTAAATAATTATTTTTGACCCCTGGCCTAATAATTCTATACTCAAGAACTGATGTTAGAGAAACAATTGTTATTTCTTTCTTGCTGAGCACACTTAAATGGTAAAATTATGCAATTGTGGGAGCACACACTACCACTGAGCTACATCCTTTGCCCTAGAGAAACAATTTTTCTGTGTGTGTGTGTGTGTGTGGTGCTGGGGATTGAACCTAGAGCCTTGCACAGCTAGTTAAGTGCTGTACCACTGAGTTACATCCCCATCCCCCTATAGAGACAATTTGACAGAAGTAAAAGCTACATTCATGAAATGCTGATTACTATATTATCTAAAATTGAAAATCTTGGAAACATAAGGCACACTGTGGTTCTGGAAATGACCTTGAAACAATAGTAATGGCTTTAGTTTTTCCTTCAACATATGTATTCTGGCATTGTCAAAATTAGCATTTGGTTCCATCTGGAGCCTGGCTTCAATTCACATGGTTTCAGGACATCTGCAACTCCTTCTTTTAGCACCCCAAGACTCTATCTCAAGTTCAGTTTCCAGTTTTGAGCATGAAATTTGTTAATACTCCTTTTTATGTCAATTTTTATTATATGATGATTTTTATTTGGAATAGTAAAAAATAACTAGTTGTTATTACATGTAAATATTATAATGGTAGTTCATAATGCTTTGCTATATACAGATAAATAATATATAATTTTCTTTATCATGTATTTAAAACACAGTAGAGTACTTGAAAAAATGTTAAATCGAAATAAAAACACAGTATGATTAGTGAAAAAAAAAAAGAAAATCTTGGGCTGGGGATGTGGCTCAAGCGGTAGCGCACTCGCCTGGCATGCAGGCGGTGCTGGGTTCCATCCTCAGCACCACATACAAACAAAGATGTTGTGTCCGTCGAAAACTAAAAAAAAATAAAAAATAAAAAAAAATATATAAAGAAAATCTTGGAAACAATCTAATAACACAATAATATGGAAGTGGTGGGCTGGGGTTGTGGCTCAGTGGCAGAGTGTTTGCCCAGCATGTGTGAGGCACTGGGTTTGATTCTCAGCACCACATATAAATAAATAAAAGGTTCATTGACAACTAAAAAATATTTCAAAAAAAACAAAACAAAACAAAACAATATGGAAGTGGTTACAATATGTTAGCATACTATAAAGTGTTATGTACAAGTATGAACTAACTTTGAAAAAAAAAATCATGTACATTGTGTGGACATAAGTTTCTAAGAACGAGCCTGGAAGTTAAGTATACACAAACAAGTTAACAGAGATTTTCTCCAGATGGTAGGATTATATGATTATATCACTTTTTGTTTATATTGTCTAATTTTTACGATGACTAATAATTCTTATACAATAATAATTTCTAAAAGTTTAAAGTTAAAAAAAATATGCTTTGTACACCATGACTCTTATCTTGGTAAAATTATGCAATTGTGGAAATAGAGATTGGGAGGTGAAATGCACAAATGAAAAGTTACTCTATTGCAATAAAAAGATTATAAATGACTTCTTTATTTTACCAAAATATCCTTTTGACATTTTTATAAAAGTAATACACATTTTTTGAGAGAATGTTTTTTAATATTTATTTTTTAGTTTTCAGTAGACACAACATCTTTATTTTATTTTTATGTGGTGCTGAGGATCGAACCCAGTGCCCCGCGCATGCCAGATGAGCGCGCTACTGCTTGAGCCACATCCCCAGCCCAAAAGTAATACACATTTTTTTTTAAAGAGAGAGGAGAGAGAGAGAGAGAGACAGAGAGAGAGAGAGAGAGAGAGAGAGACAGAGAGAGAGAGAATTTATTTATTTATTTTTTACTTCTCGGTGGACACAACATCTTTGTTGGTATGTGGTGCTGAGGATCGAACCCGGGCCGCACGCATGCCAGGCGAGCGCGCTACCGCTAGAGCCACATCCCCAGCCCAAGTAATACACATTTGTTATAGAAAATTTGCTGCAGTCTGGCTGGGCACAATTCAGGAGCCACTTGTCAAAAGAAATGAACTTTATTTTTAGAACACACACTCTGCACCACACAGCTCTTCAGGAAAACCCTCAGAGCCCAACTGCCACCACCAGCTTCCCACGAGCGCCTCAACCTCCCCCACTCCTCCTGCTCTTGAGGCTGATTGGCTGGGTCATGTGGGCGGAGCCAAAAAAAGTCCCCCAATGAGTAGCTCCGTGGTCTGAAAGGGCAGGGAAACAGCCCAATGAGCATCACCGCAGAGGAGCCAATCAGTTGGCAGCGAGAAGTTTGCTGGGGCCGCTGTGAGCCAATCATCAGCTGGCAGCTGGAAGTTTGCTGGCAGCTGGAAGTTTGCTGGGACCCCTTCGGCTGTGGCTCTCAACAAAAATTATTTATAGTGGCCAGGCATGGTGGCACACATCTGTAGTCTCAGTGATTCAGTAGGCTGAGGCAGGAGGATTGGAAGTTCAAGGTCAGAAAATTAGTGAGACCCTCAGCAACTTAGCAAGAACCTGTCTTGTTATGCTTGAATTTGGGACCCCCAAAAGACCGCCAGAGACCAAGATCGATGTTAAGCAACAAAAAGGTGTTTATTGCGAGCTAGCTCCGTCCTCCGTGGCACACAGCAACTGGTGATGCTGAGAGGCCCCGAGCCCAGGGTTTGCAGCAATTTTATACACTCTTTGGGGAAGGCAGGGACCCCACATACATCATAGCATCTCTTAGGGAAAATCATAAAACAACTCTAAACCATGATTAGCACATTCACTGGCGGGAACAAGTTGGGTAGGGGTGATTGGTTACTTACAAGAGAGGGATTCGTTTGAACTGATTGGTTTAAGCCACGAGGGGAGTACTGCTGAACTACATGGTTTCCCAACATGTTATCAACCACCATAAACTACTGGGAGGGTCATCTAGCATCCCAAGTATTTCCCTATCTCATGCTGATTGGTGGCTGCTAGGGGGTTGCTATGGGTCCCCACCTAGCCTGACTGAGTCAGGGACACCTGGTGCAGCAGATCTCTCCTGTTATTTGTAGATAAACAACTCAGCAGGGTGGGTATGTGCCTAGGAGTGCTCTGTGGGTCTTTCCAAGGACAAGGGTCACGCCCCCTTCCTTGGACAGGCTTCGCTCTGAGGTAGAGGCTGGTTTTTCAGTCTCAAAAAAAAAAAAAAAAAAAAAAAATTATAAGGACCTGGGATGTGGCTCAGTGGTAAAGTGCCCCTGGGTTCAATCCCCAGTATCATTTTTTTTCCTTTGGTGGATTGACAAATAATAATTGTACATATTTATGAGGTACAACATGAAGTTACATTATACATATACACTGTGAGATAATCAAATCAGGCTAATTAACATATTCATTTTTTTTTTTAGAATTTTAACATTTATTTATTTTTTCTTAGTTCTTGGCGGACACAACATCTTCGTTTGTATGTGGTGCTGAGGATCGAACCCGGGCCGCACGCACGCTAGGCGAGCGCGCTACCGCTTGAGCCACATCACGAGCCCCAACATATTCATTTTTTTGTGGTGAGAGCATTTAAAATCATTTTATCTATTTTGAAATATACTTATTCTTTTTTTTAATATTTATTTTTTAGGTATAGATGGACACAACACAATGCCTTTATTATTTTTTTTATGTGGTGCTGAGGATTGAACCTGGGTCCCGCCCCTGCTAGGGGAGCGCTCTACCGCTGAGCCACAATCCCAGCCCATAAATATACTTAATTCTTAATCATACTCAACATGCTGTATAACAACGGAATCTATTCCTTCTGTGCAACTGAAGTTTTGCCTGAATTGTTTTCTGTTAAGGTCTGTAAACAAGTCAAGATGGTGCCTGGCATTTTGCCAGAGGGAGTGGTTTGTGAAGTAACGCCAGCAAGCCATTAAGTGTGGAGATTCCTTATTGGTTGACTGCTGTATCTAGTTTATGTTAATTAAGATAAGCTGTGTGTAATGTATATATACCCCTCCTGTCCTACAACAAACAGCTCCTACTCCTGCTGTATCAATCTACACAAGTTGCTCGACACCCCCCCCCCCCGTTATTTTGCTGCAGCCGGACTGCGGCAGATGGTGGCCCGTACCGGGAGCCCTGGGACACTCGGGCGTAAGTGACGAAAAAAATTTGCCCGTCCATAGATAGGACGTGAGCAAATCTGCTCGTCCCTAGGCAGATAGGGCGAGAGGAAAAATGGCCATTTTGAGAAAATGGAGAAGATTGATACAGTATGTTTGTGTCTTGTTTTGTCTCAGTGTATTGTATTGTCTTTGTGATGAAAATATGGCAGGGGTGTTAGGTAAATTGATAAGGGAAAGAGGCACCCCAATGGAACCAAGAATAGTTAGGGCATGTGTTGATAAAAGCCCAGGAACTCTAGTCAGAAAGAAAAAGTTCAGAAGAAGGATTATCAGGAAAAAAGTTGCAGCAAAAGGCTATTACTGGGGCTGGGAATATGGCTCAGGTGGTAGCGCGCTCGTCTGGCATGCCTGCGGCCCGGGTTCAATCCTCAGCACCACATACCAACAAAGATGTTGTGTCCGCCGAGAACTAAAAAATAAATATTAAAAATTCTCTCTCTTAAAAAAAAAAAAAGGCTATTACTAAATACTTTTCATTACCGGAGGGTGTGTGAATCGGCCCAGCGGTCATGGCACAGCAAGGACTTTCCAAGCGGCGGCTCCAGCCCCCCCCCCAGCGGGATGCCACTTCGAGAGTCAAATCCAAACCTGACCCAGAGGCACAGTCTCGCAGGCTCTTGCTCCCTGTGCCCAGTGGCAGTTTGAGTCCTAAACACTCCCCGACTCTCCCCGGGGCCATCTGGGGCTGCCCAGGACAGGACGCTGCAGGCGGAAGACAACTCATGTCCCTGAAGTTTGATCATTTCCAAGGCCAGTAACTACAATGGTTCTCTCACACCTGGAAGCTAATGAGTAAGGAGCGCCATTAAGGCCTATTTCAAATGTAAAAAAACTTGAGATAATGTGCTAAATTGTTCAGAAGGTTGTTTTCTTAGTGCCTGCTGAAATACTACAGGATTTTCTTTAGCATCATTGCCGGAGTTCCTGCCTTCATCCCAGTGCCAGTGAAGACGAAGGTGGAAGAATTTCCAGTGTTGCTGAGAACCAGACGAGACTTCGGAACAAGCTAGCTGCCTGCAGAACTTACCTGGACTGTGATTTACCTAGACTGTGAGTTAATCTATTGAGACACTGCTTTACCTGGACTGAGACAACAAACTGTAATCTACAACAAATTGTAACTCGGTATCTTTACAAATGGTGTCATTGCTGGTATAATTTTTCCAAGGGCTTCTTGCATGGAGCCATCAATTGGCTTGGTATTGTGGCATTTTGTATTCTCCCCTTCTGCTTGTAGCAGATTGTTTGTGGTGTTTGTGTAAAAACCACTATGGTCGTTATTTAAATTAAACAAAAGGGGGAAATGTTAAGGTCTGTAAACAAGCCAAGATGGTGCCTGGCATTTTGCCAGAGGGAGTGGTTTGTGAAGTAACGCCAGCAAGCCATTAAGTGTGGAGATTCCTTATTGACTGACTGCTGTATCTAGTTTATGTTAATTAAAATAAGCTGTGTGTAATGTATATATACCCCTCCTGTCCTACAATAAACGGCTCCCACTCCTGCTGTATCAATCTACACAAGTTGCTCATCACCCCCCAGTTATTTTGCTGCAGCCGGACTGCGGCAGTTTTTGGTAAGGTATACACTATATTCCAAAAATTATCAACATGACATTTTCTTTAAAGGTACTTTGTTTTAAAACATAGGTTTTGGAAACAGACCTGTATTCAAATCTGGGCTCTATCATTTATAAATATGCTACTTTAGGAAAATCATTTATCTTTCTGATGTTCAGTATTCTTATCTGTAAAATTGGCATAGTACCACCTACCTCCAGAGCATCTCCTTTAAAGGAGATGATACATTAGGTCAAATCATATTAAATTGCCAACATTAATTTTGACCTACAAAAGTGTTGTTCATATGGATCACTTACAACATAAAACATGATATCTGGCATGTTATGTAATTAATAATAAATGATAGCTTCAGAAATTATCATGATAGAAGTGAAATAATAAGCACAAATCCCTAAAGAAAAACTCCTGGGAGTTAGGAGCATATCCCAGTGGTGGAACACTTGCCTAGCATTGCAAGGCCCTGGGTTCAATTCCCAGTACACACACACACACACACACAGAGAGAGAGAGAGAGAGAGAGAGAGAGAGAGAGAGAGAGAGAGAGACAGAGAAACTCTGTCCTTTTTTGAAAAGCAGTGAAGTTCTCAAGGAAGAAGAATCATCATCATCATCATCTGGAAATCTCTCATGTAGTTTACATTCAAATGTCCTGACTTTGTGGAAGATGGGAAAGTACAGATTTCCTAAGTTTCAAAAAAGAAAATGAAACTATAAACTATATAAATTAGGACACTATAAAACAAACTACAGAATAATAAGTGTCCATGTTGGCTACTGGAAAAGGAGAAGAGGGAAATGCTATAAACCAATGTTTCTCAAACTTGGTCTAGTAAAAAGAATAACCTGGGGCAGGGGGTGGAGTGGATAAGAACCTAAAATACTTTTAAAACTATTTCCCTGGGCTGGGGATATAGCTCAGTTGGTAAAGTGCTTGCCTTGCATGTACAAGGCCCTGGGTTCTAATCCCCAGCACCCCGCCCCCCAAAAAAAAACCCTAGTTTCCAAGCTCATACCCAGACACACTGAATCTAGAAAACCTCTAATTAAACAAGTACTCCCAAATGACTATAATAGTCAAACATGTTTGAGAAGCTGTCATACAAATACCTTGTGACTTTCAAAAAGGAAAATAAACTCATCATTAGCTCATGAATGAAGAAATATGAGGTGAATGATAGCACAGGTAATATTTATAATGATAATAAAATTAGAAAGTGTCAATGTAAGGAGGCAGGATGGGGATTGTAGCTCAGTGATAAGGGTGCTTGCCTAGCATGCACAAGAATCTGAGTTCATCCCCACCACCATACACACACAAAAAAAATGCTAAGGAGTCCATCAAACATTAATTATGCTGGGTGTTACGGAGCATGACTGTAATCCCAGAAACTCAGGAGGCTGAGGCAGGAGGCTCACAAGTTTAAGGCCAGTCTGGCACCTTAGCAACACTCTTTCTCAAAAAATAGAAAGGCTTGGGGATGTAGCTCAGTGGTAGTGCACTCCTGGGTTTGATCCCCAGAACGAAAAATAATACATATTTGTTAATTACTGTGGCAATTTTAATGTATGTCCACAACTTCTTGGATATGGCTCTCTCTAGGAGATGAAACTTAATTTCCCCTCAAGTGTGAGTTGGATTTAGTGACTTGCTTCTAAAGAGTATAGAAGGGGCTGGGGTTGTGGCTCAGCATTTGCCTAGCACATGCGAGGCACTGGGTTCGATCCTCAGCACCACATAACAATAAATAAAATAAAGATACAGTGTCCAGGCCGCCGCCTCCCGTGGAGCACCATAGAGCAGACTCTTCACCGCGCGAGTGAGCTGCCGAATTAAATGAAACAGCTGATGAGTGACAATTTAAAATCCAAGTGATCTGAGAACACGCACTGAGCCCTGATAGGCTGAATTCAAACTCCCGGTCACCTGCTTCCCGCAGACAAACAGCTATGACTCAGCATTAATCCATCCGGCTGAAACAACGGGTCAGCCCTTCTCATCCTACAAAGGTAAATGCCTACCGAGCCTTCATAAGTAGTGGCCACAGGTTTGAAACGGGGCTTGGGAGAGAAGGACCCACCCGCTGCATTGGTCGCCCGGCAAAGGGAAACGACGTCATCAGACTGCTGCGGAGGAGATAACTTCATTGAAACCTGCAGCTACAGGTGTGTGATCCCCTAGCCTTCCCTCTCCACACATCGGGGAAACCTTAAGGGCCCCTCACAGCTCTCCCGTAAGGGCCCCTCCCAGCTCTCCCGTGAGTGCTACAGCCAGCCCCAGGGAATCAGAGGTGGTGTGGGACCCGCGGCGCGGAACTACCGCTCCCACCAGGGCTGACTGCTGAGGTCTCTTGCACCAGCTACGGGGAAGTGGATACCGGAGGGCAAGTAAAATCCGCTGAGGATTCTCAGCCCCAAGCTCTACAAACTTAGGGTCTGAGGGAATGGCAAACTGGAAGAGTGTGCCCAGTCATTCATGAAAACAGGGCTCCCGGGAGCAGCAGACCTGGCGTGTAGCCAGTATTGTGGTGAGAGGGGCCTGGCTAGAGAAAAAGTGGGAAGTGACTAGACACAAGAGGAGGCCCTAGACACTCAGGATTGGAGACTCGCCCAGTCTGGGAGGAGCTGCTGCACAGTGATTGGTTCCCGCGTATTGACAGGAGAAACTTGACCTGGTGGGCACAGCACCATCTACTGGAAGAGAAGTTAATCAAACTCTAAGACAGCATTTATTAGGTTTTTTTTTTCTTTTCTTTTTTCTTTTTCTTTTCTCTTTTTTTTTGATTTGGGTTTTTCTTTCATTTTCATTTTTCTTTCTTGTTGTTTTATTAATTTTTTAAAAATTTTTTTTCTACTAATTTCAATTTTAATTTTTTTAATTATTATTATTATTATTTTTTAATTTTTTTCTTTTTTTAGTTCCTATTTTTTCTTCTTTAGTCTTTTCATTTTTCTTATCCCCCTTTCCTTGAATTCTACCTGCCTACTCTCATTCTCTTTAGTGACTTCTTCCCTTCCCTTCAAATACCTTTCCTCCCAAGCATCAAATTAATGTATAGGAGTAAACAGTAACTCAGCAGTCAAACAGAACAAGAAGTAACATGAGCACCTTCAAAAAACAAGGAAGAAAAGGAGTACAAACATGCAGGACAGCCTAAATATTCAGGAGGACCTAGAGTCATCAGAAAAATAGTCATCTAAAGAACTCAAGGAACACCTTAGACAGATGGAATGGAACCTTAAAGAGGATACAAGACAGCAAATTCAAGCAGCGAAAGAACACATTGAGAATGAATTTCATAAACAGATAAAAGAAGAAGTTAAGCATCTTTATCAGGAGATAGAGATTATAAAAAATAATCAAACAATAATTCTAGAAATGAAGGAAATGATAAACCAAATTAAAAACTCAATTGAGAGTATCACTAACAGAGTGGAGCAAGTAGAAGCCAGAACGTCAGATAATGAAGACAAAATATATCATCTTGAAAAGAGTCTAGCCAACTCAGAAAGGCTGGTAAAAAATCATGAGAAAAACATCCAAGAGTTATGGGATAACATAAAAAAACCAAACTTACGAGTCATCGGGATAGAAGAAGGTACAGAGATTCAAACCACGGGAATGAGTAACCTGCTGAATGAAATAATTACAGAAAACTTTCCAGAAATAAAAAAGGAAACAGATATACAAATTGAAGATGCATACAGGACACCGAGCACACAAAATCACAGTAGACCAATGCCAAGACACATTGTTATGAAGATATCCAATATACAGAACAAAGAGAAAATATTAAAAGCTACAAGAGAAAGGAGACAGATTACATTCAGGGGCAAACCAATAAGGTTAACAACGGATTTTTTATCACAGACACTGAAAGCAAGAAGGTCATGGAACAATGTATTTCAAACATTGAAAGACAATGGATGCCAACCAAGAATTCTGTATCCAGCAAAATTAAGCTTCAGGTATGACAACGAAATAAAAATCTTTCATGGTAAACAAAAGTTAAAAGAATTTGCAGCCAGAAAACCAGCATTGCAAAGCATTTTGAGCAAAACACTACATGAAGAAGAAATGAAAAACAATAACCAAAACCATCAGTGGGAAGTGCCTCAGTAAAGACAGAGGGCGAGGGGAAAGACAATCATGGAGAAACAAACTAAAATTTTTTTAAAAAAGGATAAACAATCAAACATGGATGGAAGTTCAAACCATATATCAATAGTAACTCTGAATGTTAATGGCTTAAACTCTCCAATAAAGCGACATAGGCTGGTATCATGGATTAAAAAAACAAATCCAACAATATGCTGCCTCCAGGAGACACATCTGATTGGAAAAGTCATACACAGGCTGAAGGTGAAAGGATGGGAAAAAATATACCACGCACACGGTCCTCGTAAGCAAGCAGGGGTGGCCATCCTCATATCGAATAAAATCGACTTCAAGACTAAGTTAATCAAAAGGGATCAAGAAGGTCATTATATACTGTTAAAAGGAACCATTCACCAACAAGACATAACAATTATCAATATTTACGCACCAAATAATGGTGCTGCGACATTCATAAAACAAATTCTCCTCAAGTTCAAGAATCAAATAGACCACAACACAATAATTATGGGAGACTTCAACACACCTCTCTCACCATTGGACAGATCCTCCAAACAAAAGTTGAATAAAGAAACTATAGAACTCAATACCACAATCAATAACCTAGAGTTAACTGACTTATATAGAATATATCAACCATCATCAAATGGCTATACTTTTTTCTCAGCAGCACATGGATCCTTCTCAAAAATAGACCATATATTATGCCATAGGGCAACCCTCAGTAAATATAAAGGGGTGGAGATACTACCATGCATTTTATCTGATCATAATGGAATGAAACTGGAAATCAATGATAAAAGAAGGAAGGAAAAATCCTATATCACATGGAAAATGAACAATATGTTACTGAATGATCAATGGGTTACAGAAGACATAAAGGAGGAAATCAAAAAATTCTTAGAGATAAACGAAAATACAGACACAACATATCGGAATCTATGGGACACAATGAAAGCAGTTTTAAGAGGAAAATTCATCGCCTGGTGGTCATTCCTCAAAAAAAGAAAAAAACCAACAAATAAATGAGCTCACACTCCAACTCAAAGCCCTAGAAAAGGAAGAGCAAAACAACAGCAAATGTAGCAGAAGGCAAGAAATAATTAAAATCAGAGCGGAAATCAATGAAATTGAAACAAAAGAAACTATTGAAAAAATTAACAAAACTAAAAGTTGGTTCTTCGAAAAAATAAATAAGATCGACAGACCTTTAGCCATGCTAACGAAGAGAAGAAGAGAGAGAACTCAAATTACTAACATACGGGATGAAAAAGGCAATATCACAACAGATGCTACAGAAATACAGAAGACAATTAGAAATTATTTTGAAAACCTATATTCCAATAAAATAGAGGATAGTGAAGACATCGATAAATTTCTTAAGTCATATGATTTGCCCAGACTGAGTCAGGAGGATACACAGAATTTGAACAGACCAATATCAATGGATGAAATTGAAGAAGCCATCAAAAGACTACCAACCAAGAAAAGCCCAGGACCGGATGGGTATACAGCGGAGTTTTACAAAACCTTTAAAGAAGAATTAATACCAATACTTTTCAAGTTATTTCAGGAAATAGAAAAAGAGGGAGCTCTTCCAAATTCATTCTATGAGGCCAACATCACCCTGATTCCGAAACCAGACAAAGACACCTCAAAGAAAGAAAACTACAGACCAATATCTCTAATGAACCTAGATGCAAAAATCCTCAATAAAATTCTGGCGAATCGAATACAAAAACACATCAAAAAAATTGTGCACCATGATCAAGTAGGATTCATCCCTGGGATGCAAGGATGGTTCAACATACAGAAATCAATAAATGTTATTCACCACATCAATAGACTTAAAGATAAGAACCATATGATCATCTCGATAGATGCAGAGAAAGCATTTGACGAAGTACAGCATCCCTTTATGTTCAAAACATTAGAAAAACTAGGGATAACAGGAACTTACCTTGACATTGTAAAAGCTATCTATGCTAAGCCTCAGGCTAGCATCATTCTGAATGGACAAAAGTTGAAGGCATTCCCTCTAAAATCCAGAACAAGACAGGGATGCCCTCTATCTCCACTTCTATTCAATATAGTTCTCGAAACACTGGCCAGAGCAATTAGACAGACGAAAGAAATTAAAGGCATAAAAACTGGAAAAGAAGAACTTAAATTATCACTATTTGCAGATGACATGATTCTATACCTAGAAGACCCAAAAGGGTCTACAAAGAAACTACTAGAACTAATAAATGAATTCAGCAAAGTGGCAGGATATAAAATCAACACGCATAAATCAAAGGCATTTCTGTATATCAGCGACAAAACTTCTGAAACGGAAATGAGGAAAAACACTCCATTCACAATATCCTCAAAAAAAATAAAATACTTGGGAATCAACCTAACAAAAGAGGTGAAAGATTTATACAATGAAAACTACAGAACCCTAAAGAGAGAAGTAGAAGAAGATCTTAGAAGATGGAAAAATATACCCTGTTCATGGATAGGCAGAACTAACATCATCAAAATGGCGATACTACCAAAAGTTCTCTATAGATTTAATGCAATGCCAATCAAAATCCCAACGGCATTTCTTATATAAATAGATAAAGCAATCATGAAATTCATATGGAAAAATAAAAGACCCAGAATAGCAAAAGCAATTCTAAGCAGAAAGTGTGAATCAGGCGGTATAGCGATACCAGATTTCAAACTATATTACAGAGCAATAGTGACAAAACCAGCATGGTACTGGTACCAAAACAGGCGGGTGGACCAATGGTATAGAATAGAGGACACAGAGACTAATCCACAAAGTTACAACTATCTTATATTTGATAAAGGGGCTAAAAGCATGCAATGGAGGAAGGATAGCATCTTCAATAAATGGTGTTGGGAAAACTGGAAATCCATATGCAACAAAATGAAACTGAATCCCTTTCTCTCGCCATGCACAAAAGTTAACTGAAAATGGATCAAGGAGCTTGATATCAAATCAGAAACTCTGCGTCTGATAGAAGAAAAAGTTGGCTCCGATCTACAGATTGTGGGGTCGGGCTCCAAATTCCTTAATAGGACACCCATAGCACAAGAGTTAACAACTAGAATCAACAAATGGGACTTAATTAAACTTAAAAGTTTTTTCTCAGCAAAAGAAACAATAAGAGAGGTAAATAGGAAGCCTACATCCTGGGAACAAATTTTTACTCCTCACACTTCAGATAGAGCCCTAATATCCAGAGTATACAAAGAACTCAAAAAATTAGACAATAAGATAACAAATAACCCAATCAACAAATGGGCCAAGGACCTGAACAGACACTTCTCAGAGGAGGATATACAATCAATCAACAAGTACATGAAAAAATGCTCTCCATCTCTAGCAGTCAGAGAAATGCAAATCAAAACCACCCTAAGATACCATTTCACTCCAGTAAGATTGGCAGCCACTATGAAGTCAAACAACAACAAGTGCTGGCGAGGATGTGGAGAAAAGGGTACACTTGTACATTGCTGGTGGGACTGCAAATTGGTGCGGCCAATTTGGAAAGCAGTTTGGAGATTCCTGGGAAAGCTGGCAATGGAACCACCATTTGACCCTGCTATTGCCCTTCTCGGACTATTCCCTGAAGACCTTAAAAGAGCATGCTACAGGGATACTGCCACATCGATGTTCATAGCAGCACAATTCACAATAGCTAGACTGTGGAACCAACCCAGATGCCCTTCAATAGATGAATGGATAAAAAAAATGTGGCATCTATACACAATGGAGTACTATGCAGCAATAAAAAATGACAAAATCATAGAATTTGCAGGGAAATGGATGGCACTAGAGCAGATTATGCTTAGTGAAGCTAGCCAATCCCTAAAAAACAAATACCAAATGTCTTCTTTGATATAATGAGAGCAACTATGAACAGAGCAGGGAGGAAGAGTAGGAAGAAAAGATTAACATTAAACAGAGACATGAGATGGGAAGGAAAGGGAGAGAAAAGGGAAATTGCATGGAAATGAAGGGAGACCCTCATTGCTATACAAAATTACATATAAGAGGTTGTGAGGGGAATGGGAAAATAAACAAGGAGAGAAATGAATTACAGTAGATGGGGTAGAGAGAGAAGTTGGGAGGGGAGGGGAGGGGGGATAGTAGGGGATAGGAAAGGTAGCAGAATACAACAATTACTAATAGGGCATTATGTAAAATTGTGGATGTGTAACCGATGTGATTCTGCAATCTGCATTTGGGGTAAAATTGGGGGTTCATAACCCACTTCAATCTAATGTATGAAATATGATATGTCAAGAGCTTTGTAATATTGTGAACAACCAATTAAAAAAAGTTTAATAAAAAATACTTTGTTTTTATCTTACAAAATATTAATTATACAATTATACCATTATTCTTTTGTGAATAAAAGTGTTTTGAAAACTACTCAAAAAAAAAAAAGATACTGTGTCCAACTACAACTAAAAAATATTTTTTTAAAAAAAGAAGAGTATAGAAAAAATAATTTTGTAGTACAGAAATCTGGCAAACAGTTCCTTAACCTACTAATCAAGGTTAATAACACTAGTAATAATTCACAATTCTTCACAATTCTTCCATAAATCTGAAATTATGTAAAAATAAAACTACTGAAGAGAAATGTAATTTTTCAAGTTAGGTGGTAGATGTGCATTTCATGGTTTTATTATTCTTTTCCTTTTGGTGGGGGAGGGGGGTACTGGGACTGAACTCAGGGGCACTTGACCACTGAGCCACATCCCCAGCCCTATTTTGTATTTTATTTAGAGACAGGGTCTCACTGAGTTGCTAAGTGCCTAGCCATTGCTGAGGCTGGCTTTGAACTCAGGACCCTCCTGTCTCAGCTTCCAGAGCTGCTGGGATTACAGGCATGTGCCACTGCACCTGGCTTATTCTTTATTTTCTAAGGCTTCAGTGAAAGAGCATGTGCTTTTAGCATGCTGTAGGCCCTGGATTAAATCCCAGAACCAAATAAAAATATTGGACTTATACAAATTTATACTTCCTCCTGCACTCTATGAGAGCACCTGTTGGGTTTGGGAGTATAGATTATTGATAGAGCAAATGTTTAGCATGCAAAGGCCCTGGGTTTGATCCCCAGCACACACACACACACACACACACACACACACACACACACACTCGTTTGCTGTATGCCAAAAATATTCTAAGCACTATACATGTATTATTTCATTCAATCTTTTTTTTTGGCAGTACTAGGGATTGAACCCAGAAGTGCTTTACCACTGAGCTATATCCCCAGCCCTTTTTTTTTTAAATTGTCAGGTGTGGTGACACAACACAACTGTAACTGCTGTGACTTGGGAAGCCGAGGCAGGAGGATCCCAAGTTCAAAGCCAGTCTTGACAATTTAGTGAGGTCCTAAGCAATTTAGTGAGACTTTGTAGCTCAGGGGTAAAGTGCCCCAGGTTCAGTCAAAATAAATAAATACATTAATTAATTTCAAAAAGTTATTTTGAGACAAGAGTCTTGCTAAACAAGCATGCACCACCACACCTGGCCATTCATTTAATCTTTACAATAATCCTATCATTTTAAATTCAGAGATCAGAAACCCTTGGGATTTGCCAAAAAAAAAAAAAAAAAAAAAGTCCAGAATCTGAGCACAGGAATTTAACTTTAGAGCTATGTTCTTAGACACTAATGTTATCTTAATTTGAGAACAATGTCAGATGTCATCTAGTTTATTTTATAAATCATGCACAATAGCATCTTTGAACAGTCTCTAAGCTCTAAAGCAGTATATTACAAATGGGCCAAGCAAATAAGTTCCCAGAAAAATGCAGGATAGCATATGCTGGAAGAAAGAAGAGATAATTAAAATTTATAATTAGGGCACAGAACAACATAGCCTGTTTGACCTATATATCGAGACTAACTCTCAGGACATGGTCTATGGCAACGTGTGACACCAAGGGATAGCTCTAGGCAGTTTCCAGCTGACATTAAAAGCAGTCTTAACTGCCTGAAGCTTGAGTAATTAGAGGTATGCATAGAAAAACCTAGAATTTATATAATTTATATAATGTATGTATTATACAATTTTATATATTATAAAATGACTTTTTTTTGGTACTGGGGATTGAACCCAAGGGCCCTTAACCACTGAGCTACATCCCCAGCCCTTTTATTTTTTTTTTGTTTTGAGACAGGTTCTTGCCAAGTTGCTGAGGGTTTCATTAAATTGCTGAGGCTGGCTTTGAACTTGTAGTCCTCCTGCCTCAGCCTCCCAAGTCACTGGGATTACTAGTGGGCACCACCATGTTCTGGCCAAAATGGGTTGACTTCTTCAAATTAGAAATCAACCAAATACACTGGGGTGTAAAAATTTACATTAATTGAATGTATGCATTTACTGTGAATAAGCTTACTTATAAATATTAATGAAAAATCATGCAGCTCTGTGAGGTGGCACAAAATGTAATCCCAGCTACTGGGGAGGCTGAGGCAGGAGGATCAAAAGTTCAAGGTCAGCCTGGGCAAATAGCAACACCCTGTCTGAAAAAAAAAGGTAAAAAAAAAAAAGCCAAGTGCAATGGCACACACCTGTAATTCCAGTGACTCAGGAGGTTGATGCAGGAGGAATATAAGTTCATGACCAGACTTAGCAATTTAACAAGGTAAAAAAAAAAATCATGCTGGGGCTGGGGATGTGGCTCCAGCGGTATCGCACTCACCTGGCATGCGTGCGGCCCGGGTTCGATCCTCAGCACCACAAACAAACAAAGATGTTGTGTCCGCCAAAAACTAAAAGAAATAAATATTAAAAAATTCTCTCTCTCTCTCTCTCTCTCTCTCTCTCCTCTCTCCTCTCTCTAAAAAAAATCATGCTGGGATTGAGTTAAAGGGTAAACAAATTCTGTACATTCTGGCATTTGTTGTTCTAAATTAGGAGAATTCATACTTACTTGTGATATAAGTTACATCCATTAGCTCACAACTTGATTATAAAGTTGAAAGAAAAAAGGAAATAAGAGAAAATGAAATAAGAAGCAAACCATTTAAAATCTTAAATCATTATTTTTAACTTGGATTTTGGAAATATGTGAAGAAATTTGGAAGCTAAAATAATTTTTAAGTTACAAAAGTTAGTGGTAAATAAATTCCTATGCCTTTTTTCATATCCACAAGTGTTTGTATTATAGTACATGGAACTGTCTAGTGCCTTCAAGTATTTGTGTTTTGCTTTTATTTTTTGTCATAAAGAGTTTATTTCAAATAGAGGATAGTCAAGTATGTTGAAAAGTTGTTTTTTAGACTTACTAGAATCAGATAAAGTCAATAAGTGGTTCTGAAGTTTCTCCCCTACTTTTATACACTTTCATCTGAAACAGGGACTCACCAAAGCACTGAGAATACAACTCTGGGTCATGATGGAAGCAAATCTGAATATGAGAAAATTATTAAGGGGATGGGAGTTTGAAAGGTCTCAGAAAATTTTGAAAAACTTCTCTCTTCAGGATTTCTACTTAGTCTGCAATACAAGAAGACTAACTGGTGTTTGGAAATTAACATTAAGATTTTAAGTTAAGGATAGTTAAAATAATTCCAATTGGCCTAAATGTATGAACTATTGCTTATTCAGAAAGGTATTAACAAGAATAGCTAACATATACTGGGTGTTTACTATGTGCCAGCATATAGTCTATTTTCTGTTGATATAACAAAATACCTGAGGCTGAGTACAGGTTTATTTAACTCACAATTTTGGAAGATTATAGTCCATGATTGGAGGGTCCCATCTATTTAGCCTCTGGTGAGGGCCTCGTTGGCTGTGTCACATCATGATGGATGACATCATGAAGAGCTCATGAGAGGAAGAGATCACATGGTGAGACAGGAAGCCAGAGAATAGGGAGGGGGGGGGGTCATGCTTACTTTTTAAAACAATTCAGCCTCTAATGAACTAATGGGATAGTATGTTAATGTACTCCTTCCAAGAGTAGCACCCTTAATTTGTCCTAACTGCTTTACACTAAGCCCCACCTCTTAAATACATCACCACTTCCCAACATTTTCACATGGAAAACCAAGCTTCCAACACACGAACCCTCAATGAGGGATACACTCAAACTATATCCAAACCATAACAGGCAGGCACTGTGCTAAGCATGTTATAGGCACAATATTCTTTGATTCTCACTATAACCCTGTCATATAATTGAGGGCATAAAACCTTGATAAATTGCTCAAGGTCACATAAGTGGTGAGAGCCACTTGAGTATGACACTAAAGCCTGTATTTCAAACTACCACATTATGATTTTTCTATAGAACATGGATTGGAAATGTGGATTTTTTTGAAATGCTTTTTTTCCTTCTTGTCCAGAAAGATTCTACTAGAGTCTGGAGTTCTACCTGGCATTTAGAAGGCTCAAGGGGGTAAAATGATTTGTAAATGTACCTTAAGAGAACAAAATGTGTTTCCCTAATCTTTCCTTCCATTATAAATTGGCAATTTGGGGGGGGGGGTTACTGAGGATCGAACCTAGGTATACTCTACCACTGAGATACATCCATAGCCCTATTTATTTATTTTTTTATTTTGAGACAGAGTCTTGCTAAGTTGCCCAAGCTGACCTCAAATTTATGGTCCTACTGCCTCAGCCTTCCAAGTAGCTAGAATTACAGCCATGCATCACCATGCTTGGCTGCCTATGATCCTTAATTTTAAAATACAGGAGTATTTAAATTGTGCCCTATTGTTTGAGACTTGAGTCCTTTGAGGAGAGAATCACTTTAAACCTAAGACTATACCATTTTTTTTAACTTAGTTTATTTAACCGGGTGGCAAACATGCCTGATATTACATACAAAACCTTATGTGTAATGTGCACTTTTTTCTGGAGGAAGGATCCACAGCTTTTGTATTTTATTATAGTTTGCAAGTTGTCCATACCTTCCAAAGAGGTTAAGATAGATGATTTTAAACCACTGTTTGATGGAGCAGAACAAAAGTAAAAGACTGAGAAGTCCTTATTGATAAGCAATCAATTGGCACTTTTTTGTTGTTGTTTGTTTTTGTACCAGGGATTGAACCCAGGGGCACTTTACTGCTGAGCCACATGCCCAGCCATTTTTTTTTTTTTTTTTGAGACAGGGTCTCACTAAGTTGATTAGAGGCTGGCTTTGAATTTGTAATCCTAACTCAGCCTCCTGAGCTGCTGGGATTACAGGTGTGCACCATCCCTCCTGGGCTGCTTGTGAGTTTAAGTGTTAAAACCTAAGAAATTTTGCAATACTGGAGAAATTTCATCAAGTTTTCTGAAGCAGGGATTGGAGATGAGGGGAAACCCTTCCCTGTCAATTGAAGGTTTGTTTTTTTTTTTTTAATAGAGGACCAGTAGATCAGAGTCAAGCCTTGAATACTATTTTTTTTAAAGAGAGAGAGAGAGAGAGAGAGAGAGAGAGAGAGAGAGAGAGAGTGAGTTTTTTTTTAACATTTATTTTTTAGTTCTCGGCGGACACAACATCTTTGTTTGTATGTGGTGCTGAGGATCGAACCCGGGCCGCACGCATGCCAGGCGAGCGCGCTACTGCTTGAGCCACATCCCCAGCCCTTTTTTTTTTTTTTAATAAATCTCCCCACTACCACAAATCTAGGAGGTACTCACCCACAACTCTGGTCCAGAACTTTTATTTTCTTTCAAAGTTTATCTTAATCCCCCATGTATTTGGGGGAAAAAGAAACAAAAAGTCTGGTTTAGGGCTGGCTTATACTTGGCATGAGCAAGGCTGAGTTCAATCCTGAATATTGTGGGGGCAGACGTTCTGGTTTAAAAACTCTTGCACACATGGTCATATTATGTGCCCAGCACTATGCGAATATCATTTTAAAGGAAGCAAAATGGAAAAATTAGGATTGAGAAATTCGGGAAATGCTTGGTCTAAAATAAGCAGCTTCTGATAAACTTACTACTGGTACACTTTATAGTTACAACAACAGAAGCAACATTATCTCTGGTGTCCCAGCCATCTGTATTTCTTATTTATAGATTCTTTTCCTTCCTAAGTATTTAATGATTTCTCTACTTTTGACCATTTAGTTGCCTCCAATTTTATAATATAGCCTTTTCCTTCTCTTAAGGTAGTCCTGATTTCATAGGAAGAGAGGGTAATTTTGTCATTACTGATATGACATGCCTTCTATCAAAATGTAATTTAATTCTGATATTTTCTTAATATTTGTAGTTATACATGGACACAATACTTTTATTTATTTATTTTTATGTAGTGCTGTGTATTGAACCCAGTGCTTCATGTGTGCTAGGCAAGCACACTACCACTAAGCTACAACCCCAGCCGCTTATTCTGCTATTTGAACACTTCTTTCGTATATTATAGGATAACTAAGTCAAATTTCTCTTGTGGTGCTGAGGATTAAATCCAGGGCCTCATATATGCTAGGCAAGTGTTCTACCACTAAACTATATCCCAGCCATTTTCAAATTTTATTTTGAGACAGGGTCTCACAAGTTACCATGAGTTTGTGATCCTCCTGCTTTAGCCTCCTCAGTAGCTTGGATTACTGGCATGCATGCTCCACTGTGCCCAGCCTAAATAAAAATTTTTATGGAAAATATTTATTTGTAGTATATAAGTGATAGAGTCACAAACACAGGATATATGCACACACTTTTATTTTAATGTAAATCAAGATGAGTGGATATTTAAATAAGTTGAAAAGCCGTAATACGGAGTTGACTGAAAACACTGGATTCCGAGTCCCCAAAATGTGGAAAATCCAAACCTATACAAGCAAAATTTAAAAGAAATGATTTTGAAAGTCTTGTATCCATTTAAACCAACTTTGCAGAATTTATATGTAACTCTAATAGTTTATAAATGACATTTATAAATGGATAAAATATAAAATATTAAGAACAATTCATTATTTTAAAAAACTTGATTATTACTATGAACCAAAAGCAAGGGCTATATTTGCAATATTATACAAATAACTTAAAAAGTATGGCTCTATATTTCTTCTAAAGTACTTATGCTTACCAAATATTTATTATTTAAAATGCTGCTGTTATTATTTTGTGGAATATCTGCATCAGAATTACAAGTGGCATATTATAAATGCATATTTCAAGCTCAGGAATTGAGATTTACATTAAGTAATCCCTACCCCATACTGATGTGCACTAGTTTAAAAACAGCTGATACAAAGGATAATATTAATTTGGGAAGGCTGCTAGATCAGTTTCCCAAACGTCTCAAATTACTAGGAGGGCTGGGGATGTAGCTCAGTGGTGTAGTGCTTGCCCAGTATGAGCAATGCCCTGAGTTCAATCCCAAGCACTGAAAAAAAAAAAAAAAAGAAAGGTAGTGGGGAGAATCACTTGGACTTCTGTAAAATATACAGACAACTACTGTTCTCCCCTAGATAGGAATCAGTGTTTTGTTATTTATTTCAGATGGGGCCTTGCTATTTTACTAGGCTGGTCTTGAACTCCTGGGCTCAAGTGATCCCTGTCTCATTCTCCTGAGTAGTGGGGACTATAGATGTGTGCCACTGCACCAGACTTTTATTTAGCAAATATTGTACTATAAGTCCTAAAGCCACGGAACTGGGGGGAAAATAGCTTCAACTATCAACAGAAAAAAAAAAACCTTGGTTATTTTCACATTGATTTGCAAATATCAACCTGCGATCACATTTCCAGGCAAGCACTCTATTACTGAGCTACATCCCAGCCCTACAATAACTCATCTTTCTGGCTTTAATTTAATGGTAGTCCTTCTCCAGTCCAAGGCTAATACCTCTCCTGGTGTGACCCTGAACAATTTCCCCATTTGTAAAATGAAAATAATAATACCTATCTCATAGATTGTTTAGGGTTAGATGAGGTCAGTTAAGTAGGGCTCCCTGCAGAGAGGCTGGCACAATGAACGATAGCTATTATTTTATCAAATCAAGCTCCCAGAAACTGTTTCTACTTCCTCGCATTCAATTCTCCAACCCACCTGCCATCTGGTTTCTGCACTCACCATTCTAAATAAACTGCTTTCACTAGGTTCACCAATTGTCAAATCCAGCTGACAAATTTCAGGCCTTACCTGATTGCCCTTTCTTAAGTTCTAGACACTGCTGACCTTTCTGTCCTTTGAAACTCCTGTCCTCTGGTTTTCCTCAATAGTGTAACCCAGTTTCCCCATACTTCTTGGGTCAGGTTTTTAAAGTATCTTTTATGGTTCTTTCATTGCTTATGTTTTCAAATTTTAAAAAGTATTTTATTTTTTTTTGAGAGAGAGAGAGAGAGAGAGAGAGATTCTTTTTTAATATTTATTTATTTATTTTTAGTTTTCGGCGGATACAACATCTTTGTTTGTATGTGGTGCTGAGGATCGAACCCCGGGCCGCACGCATGTCAGGCAAGCGCGCTACTGCTTGAGCCACATCCCCAGCCCAAAAGTATTTTAATTTTACCAAAGCAATAAATACATATTTATATGACAATGGCAGGTACCCATCAAGGCCTTCTCTGACCATTAAATTAGAACCCTCATCTCACACCCTTTCACATCACTTTTATTTTCATAATACTTCTCTCATTCTTATTTTTTTCTACCTCCCCTACTAAATTCTAAACTATTCAAGAGAGGGAACTATGTTTTACAAAATCACTGCTGCATTTAGAGCATCTGGAACTATGCTTAGCACTAAATTTAATGAATATTTATTAACTGACGGACAGAAACATCCCATCCCACATCTAATCATTTACCAAGTTTTATAGATTCTACCTCCTATATTCTCTCAAATCTCTGCCCACTGTTCTTATCTTAAAATGAACTCATGGGGACTAGGGTTGTAACTGTGGTATAGTGCTCACCAAGCATGTGTGAGGCATTGGGTTCAATCCTGAGCACCACATAAAAATAAATAAATAAAATAAAGGTATTATGTCCAACTACAACTAAAAACAAAAAAATTAAAAAAAAAAAAACAACTCATGCCTTGCCTAAAATGACTGTCACAATCATTTCCAGTCCTATTCTCATAAAATTCACATTCTGAATTGCTACTAAAGCAATCCAAGTCTATGAAAAGGTCCATGCTGCTTTTAGGATAAAATCTAAATTCCTTAGAAAAATATCTAGAGCTTCCCAGGGTCTGCATCCTAATTCTAGTTTTGGTTCTTACCAGTTTCTTCCATGTGCACCATACTCTAGCCACCCCTATTTATAGTCACATGCTCTTTGCACATCCTATTTTCTCTGATGGAATGTTATCCATTCCCAATACCGATGCCTTCTTTGTCCAGCTAACTACTAGTTATCTCTGGGAAGATCTCCCTTAGCTCCAGGGTTGGTGTTAGATGTCCCTCTCTGTACCTTCAAAGTACACTGTTTTATATTTTATCATTTCTCATACTCTCACATTTACTTGTCCAACACTAGATGGGTACAAAATAATCAAGAAAGGGTAAATGAAATGAAATCCACCAGTCTCTCTCTCATAACCAGGTCTTCAACTCAGACTTTTTTTTTTTTTTTTTTTAACCTTTTCTGTTTCTATACCCTGATAGCTTTGTTGCTAAACACCCCTGGAGAAAAAAAAAAAATCACACAATAAATTGGTACCATTTAAAATTAACAGTACCTCATTTGTGCATTAAATACCCAGTAATCCTTTGATGGCTCTCTAGTCAGTTCCAGCTCCCATTTTCCTCAGTGACCATCAGAAAATAAAAACAAACAAGCAAAAATGCTTAAACAGAAAGGTTTTGAATGAAGTCAGCCCCTCCATTCCACCTCACTCCTAGAAGCATCAAGTCTGAAGTGCATCTTGCCCAATCTTTTTGTATACTCTGTAAATACGCAAACACAGACTTGTTTGTCCCCTAAATGAAATCAAACCCCACCTATTCTATAACTTTGTAAGCATAGGCCTATTTATCTTCCACCTTAAGACTACCTCTTTTTTTTTTTAATTTTAAGACTACCTCTTTTATTCTTCAAAGCTTAATTTCTTGAAAAGAGTGGTCTATGATCTCTATTCATCATCACTTTCTCACCTCCCATCTATCTGTTCTTCACCCTGCCTCTGGCTACATTTCAATCTCATTACTCTGCTCAACTGCTTTTGCTAGCTCAGGTCACCAGGAACCTTCTCATTGCCAAATTCAAAGGCTGTCTCTCAGACCTGATTTTACTTACATCTCTGGCATATATGGTGTCTTTTTTTCTTTCTTAAAACTCCTTCCTCAATTTGAGAAATACCATTCTTCAGTTTTTCTATTTCTGATGGCACATTATTGGTCTTCACCAAGATTTGGTCCTCTATGCTCCTGGGTGATTTCACCTCTTCACAAGGTTGCACAAATCTTAAGCCTTATAGCTGGCCATACTTCAAACTTGCATGCTTCCAATCAAATAGCAATTTTCCCCACCTTCCAAAGGCCCTCAACTTTTACAGGGAATGGTATCACCATTTACTCTGTCACCTAAAATCAGAACCCTAGGTTCCACTGACTCTTAGTTTCCATTATCTATCTCTAAGACATACTTCTCATTCCATCCCTACTGTCATTGCCTCAGTTAACAGGTTTCCATCACCTCTCATCTATCATCACTCCTCTCTACTCTAGACACATTCATACTGCTGCCAGAGTGATTGCTCTAAAATAAGCATTTGATTCCAAGGCTTGGGATCATTATATATATATATATATATATATATATATATTTTTTTTTTTTTTTTTTGATGGGGAAGTACCAGGGATTAAACTCAGAGGCACTCAACCACTGAGCCACGACCCCAGCCCTATTTTGTGTTTTATTTAGAGATAGGGTCTCACTGAGTTGCTAAGCACCTTGCCACTGAGGCTGGCTTTGAACTCACGAACCTTCTGTCTCAGCCTCCCGAGCATCTGGGATTATAGGCAAATGCCATCGCGCCCAGCTGGAATCATTATATTACACATGTTCCCTATATTCCAGCCATCCAGAGCTACCTGTAGTTCCATGGATATATTTTGTACTCCTAAATATTATGTCCTTTGTCTAGATTGTCTTGCACCCCAATCTCTGATAAACTCCTTATACTTCATGGTCTGTCATTTAAGGGTCTCCTTATTGCACAGGCAGGGTTCAGAACTCATTCTTCTTACCAGGAAATCTTGTAAATAACCATTTACTGGAATGACCATTTTTATTGTCTATTTACATATCTCTCATTCTAGACCTTAAGTTCCTTGCTATATCTTACTTCTGTATTAGCATGTGTTGAACTGCTTGATAAAAACAGATGGCTTGATGAATGCTGAATGAATATCATATACCCATCCAATTTCCCAAACTAAAATTCTAGATGTCACCTTCTAGTCTTCCTTTCTTCATCCCCCAAAGTCAATAGGTCAAAGTCTTATTAATTCTACCCCTTCTAAAGAAGTCTCAAATCCATCTCCCTCCTCCCGACCCCAATACTCATGGCTCCATTCCCCCTTACTTGATCTAGATTTGCTCCCATGCAAACCATTCTCCACACTATTACTGGAATTTTAAAATTTTTTATTACGAAAATAATACATAATTGTAAAAAAAACTCAAACAATACAGAAATAAAAACACAATACCCACCTAGTATACATACAACCACGTAAACCCCCTCCCCTGCATTCCCATTCCCCAGAGATTATCATCATGAACAATTTAGCATATATCCTTTCAGACCTTTTCCTTTGCATATACAAGTACATATAAACACATATAAATATACACACATGGTTTTGTCTTTTACAAAAATGAGATCATACATGTCTGTTACATGATTCTTCAATTTCTTTCTTCATTAGATATACAGAAAATTTCTTTCTAAAACACAAATCTGATTATATCACTCCTCTAGCTTTCAGTTTCCATAATATAAAATTCATTAATTAGCATCAAATTCAAAGCTCTTGATATGCTTCCTGCCCATCTTTCAGTCTCATCTCTAGCCATTCTGGCACTGAAGAGACTGGATCATAAACCACCTAAATCCTTTCTGAAATAAGGCAGGTACAAACAAACAAACAAACAAACTAGGAACACACTCTGCCATTTCTAGATTTTGGCCTTTTCACTTCATGTTACACTCTGCCTGGACTTTTCCATCTGGCAAGCTCCTACTAATTTATTCTTCAATAATCAGCTTAAAAATTACCTCCGGGAAGACTTCCCTGACTTTTTTCAAACATGATCACTCCTCTATTTTTCCCTATCCTTAATAGCTAGCTTCTTAATTGCACTTATCTCACAGTACTATAATGATTTATTAACATGTTTTAAATTCCCATTCCCCCCCCACAGCTTTATCCCTTTGAGTAAAAGGAATGTGCCTTATTTATCTTTGCATCCCAAGGATCTGATAAAGTGCTAATCATAGAGCAGATACTCAGTAATACATCTTTTGAGGGTTCAGTGATTCTAGGAACATTTACTGAGCAGCTATTTTGCACAGAACCATATCCTAAGCATGAAAAGAAACAGAAGACACAGTCTTCTGCCCTAAGGAACTTACCATTTACCTACCATTTCCCCTGTGGGGGCAGGGAGGAGGAACAGAACACATTTACATGGCAACATATCATTTCTGACATACAGGCTGTTTCAGAGGACTTAAGTCATTTGCCTCAAATTCTTTAGGAACAAGGCATTGTATAATCAAATAATTAATAAATTAATGGACAGTCTGTCCAACAGGTTTGTTTTTAAAGTGTGGTACAAACCCACCAGAACCCAATTCTCTGTTCCAGCAGGAGTGTTCTCATCTATTCCAGCCTGCAAATTAGAAAGTTGAAATAATACCATGCTTGGAAAATTTCTAATATACCAAGAGGACATAAAATTATTAATCCTTTCATAATTTCTCCTCCTTCCCCAGGGAAAAAGTATATCAAAAGTAATAAATGGAGTTAAATGAGGGCACTAGAAAAGAGTGAGCTTGCTCTCTCTTTTTGGTAGTAGTAGGGGAGGAAGCAGGTTGCTTTGTTTCAAATCAAAGGGTGACATTGCCCGAGAAGATCAGGAGAGGTGATTTAGTATCATTTACCTATTATTAAAGGCTAAGGTGTTAGTTAATCTGGTGATTTCAGGATCAGACACTGTACAAATATGAACAAATTGGGCAAAGGTGAGCCACCTAGGCTGGAGAACAGGGAAAGCTGACCAAAGAGGCCCAAAGGAAGCCTCATTCATCAGAGTCCAAGTCACTGTCCCCAGCAATGGAGTGGAAATCCTCACTGTCCTCCTCGTCCTCTGACAGGTGGACCTGGCTTAGTACACTCGGCCCAGAGCGCTGCTCTTCCTCCTCATCTTCTTCCTCCTCTGATACCTCATACCCACCGATGCTGCTGAAGCTTGTGTCTTGGGTGTTCGACTTGGGATCAGGCTCCTCATAGCTCCCATAACTGAGAAGAGAAACATGTCATCTCTCAAGCTCGGGCATTGTCCTCTAGCTGACCATTCCCATTCTCAGTGCCACCAAGGGATCAGCCCATCTCATCTCCCCTGGACACTAAAGTAACTGGTTCTGTACTGTTCTACATGCCCCTGAGAGAAAAATGATCCTGTTCAAAAATATCAACTTGCCAACTTCATATACACAAGAACAAAACTCTCCTACATATGAACAACACACACTGCCAACTAACATGACCACAAACGCTCTGACAAACTCAAGATTCCATCTACCACTTATACTTAGGCTCACCTATGTATCCAAATTTAATCAATAATCTTAAAGATGCTCTCTTTAGTATATCTTGTTTCTATCCCTCTTTTCCATGCCTACACTGCTTGCCTTGGCTCAGTCCTTTGTTATCTCTGGCCTGTACTACTGAAATAAGTCTTCATTCCTCTAGTCCTGCTCTCCTCCAATTAAATCTTCATGCTTCTGCCAGAGTGCTCTTTATTTTTTGTTTGTTTGTTTATTCTGAATTTTACTTAAAAAAAAAAAATCACAAGCAATGCGCGTTCACTATTTTAAAAAAATTAGAACATACACCATAAAAAAAAAAAAAAAACAATAACTCCACCATCCAGAAATAATCTTTTGGTATATGACCTTGCAACTTTTTTTCTATGCACTTTAGATGCTTAAACATTTGTTTAAAATTTACAAATGAGGTACTCTACATGTTCTTCAGGAATCTGCTTTTTCACTAATAATTATAATGAACATCTTTCTGTGTCAATAAACAAGTCTATAGCATAATTTTAATAGCTGCATGGTATTCTGCTGTATAGAGCTGTAACATGATTTATTTAACAATCTCTTACTAGGACATTTAAACTGTCTCCAATTTTGCCACTATTAGAAACAATGCTGTGATAAACATCCTTATACAAACATCTTAACGAAGGTGTTTTATTACTCCAACAGAATAATTTTCTATATATGGAATTTTGGGGCCAACAGGGATGTACATTAGAAAAATTATTTATAGTGATAAATTGTAATGCCTCTCTCCCATTCACTGTATTTTATCAATTTACATTACCACCAGTAGTTTGAGAATGTCTTTTTCCTCACACTCTTTCCAACACTGGGCATTATAATCCATTTTAATCTTCACCAGTCTGATAGGTTAAAAAACTGCAATTCAATTGTTTTACTGTATTTCTTTGATTATTAGGTAAGCCATTTTTCACGCACTTATTGGCATTTCTTTTGTGAATTATTAAATCATGTCTTTTGCCCATTTTCTTTTGGGGAACAAAGCAATCTTTCTAAACGGTAAATCAGATCATACTACTCGTATTCAATGCCTAACCAAAACTTTTAGGTCCTGCAAAATTTGGTCCTTATCTATCTCTTTAAATCATTTTTTAAAACATTTATTTATTTAGCATTGCTGGAGATCAAACCCAGTGCCTCATGTATGCTAAGCAAGCACTCTACCACTCAGGTACATCACTAGCCTGTTAAATCATTTCTATTAAATATCCTACGTGGATCAATCAAAAGCTCCAGCCACACTTATCTATTTGTATTCTCTAAAAATATTTCATGCCTCTGGGTCCTCAAGAATTTCCTGGTCTTTGGAATGTCCTCTGCTTTCTTCTTTATGTAGCTAATAAGTATTCATATTTCCCATAGTTACCTTCTTTAACCAGCTCCCTTCCCCCCCTTCCCCAAACCCCAGAAAAACCCCATAATTGCCTGCCACAGTGCTTTTTATGTTACACTGTGTTTTCCTGTTTACCTGTGTTAGATTTCCTGTAGACTAAACTTGTTAAAGGAAGGAACTACATCTTTGCTAAAATAAGTATGATTCCTAACTGCTTGCTGGCTAGATGTATCATATGTATATTAAATCCAACATACCCAAAGTCAAATTCATTTTTCTCTCCTTGCTTATCTCACCCTAATACCATTCTTCCTCTTTGCTATCTTGGTAACATTCCCTTTCATTATTTACCTGACCTCCTTACCTTCTAACTCAAATTATCTACCTTTTAACTAACTCTTAAATAAATATGCCCCTTCATTTTCCCTACCTCCTAATAAAACCCTGTTGATACCCTCATCATCTGTCCCACATTGCCCTAAGAGTTATGTAACATGTACACCTGATGTTAATTCCTTTTCCTTAAAGTGATAATTCCTAATACCCATAGAACCAAACCCAAATGTTTTTTAGCATGCTTTAGATCCTCCACTAACCTCTTGCTACTTCTGGAACTACTCCCCAACAATCTCCCTTTGCTTTGGAATACATTTTATGTTTTATTTTTGTGCCTTTGAATATATTGTTTTGTCTGTTAAGACCTACCCATCTACTGCCACAATATCTACTTAGTAGACTCTTATTCATCCCATAAGGCCCAGTTCGAATGTTCTCTTTGTCTGTGAAACTCTCCCTGATTACACCAAGAAGAATGAGATGCTCCTTCCTCAATAGTGTCTTGACACTTTGTACCTACTTATGTTTTAGCACTTATCACATTGTATTTGTAATGATTTGTTTGTGTCACTTCTCTTCTACTAGAAGAGCTCCTCAACAGCAGGATATATCTTGCTCCTCTGGTTCCCCAGGGCCTAGCACAATGCCTGGCCTTAGTAGGTGCACAGGAAATGTTTGCTGGATGAAAGCAATCTGATGCTAGACCCTTTGACATCATAGCTGGGCACTGATGCCACAGCCCTGTAGCATGTTGCTGCCCATTACCTGATGTTGCTATCCTCCAAACCATGGGAAGCCTCCCCACCGTCTCCCTCATAGGACATCATGCTTTCTTCATTTTCCATGCCCATCCTTGTGTTCTCCTGAAGCAGGCGGGGCTGTTTGGGTCTTATACCACCAGATGCCACATCTGAGTCACTTCCACTTTCACTCAACTGAATAGCTGTAAAAAGAGACAGATTCTGGTTCGTTAAAAGATAAACCGGGGGGCTGTAGCTGTAGCTCAGTGGCAGAGCGCTTGCCTAGCATGTGTGAGAAACTGGTTCGATCTTCAGCACCACATAAAAAATAAACTAATAAACAAAAATATTGTGTGTCCCTCTACAACTAAAAAAATACTAAAAAAAAAAAAAGATAAGTGGGAGTGGGAAGGACTGTGGAATGAGACAGATATTATTACCCTATATACATGTATGATTACACTACTGGTGTGACTCTGCACCATGTACAGTCAAAAGAAGAAGTTGTACTCCATTTGTATACAATTTGTCAAAATACATTCTACTATTATGTATAACTAAGTAGAACAAATTAAAAAAAAGATAAACTTGGCTGGGTGTGGTGGCACATGCCTATAATTCCAGCAGCTCAGGAGACTAAAGGATTCCAAGTTCAAGGCCAGCCTCAGCAATTTAGCAAGGCTCTAAGCAACTTAGAGAGACCCTGTCTCAAAAAATAAAAAGGGGGGCTGGGGATGTGGCTCAAGCGGTAGCGCGCTTGACTGGCATGCGTGCGGCCCGGGTTCGATCCTCAGCACCACATACCAACAAAGATGTTGTGTCCGCCGAGAACTAAAAAATAAATATTAAAAATTCTCTCTCTCCCCTCTCTCACTCTCTCTAAAAATAAATAAATAAATAAATAAAAAAGGGGAAGGGGTGTGGCTCAGTGGTAAAGCACCCCTGGGCTCAATCACAGGTACAAAAAAAATAAATAAATAAAAAGATAATCTTGGCAGAATTAACATCTTTAGCTTGGTCTTCCAAAATCAGTTCCTCTCATATATCTACATAGGCATCTTGTCTGTATTCCTTACCTCAGATGCCTCTCTTGTAAAATGCCTAGGGTCAACAGTGGAAAGATCTAGTTTAGAATCTGAATCTAAGTTAACAACTTCCTTTCTTCATTTCAGTCCAACCTATTTCCTACATCCCCTCCATTACTTCCCCCTACTACTGACATTAATCCAGAATACATCCCTAAACAGTTATCTTTTTTCTTAATTTCCTTCCCTGTTGCCACATATAATATTTCATTCTCATCTTCAGCAAATATCCAAATCCAAGTTGCCACTTAGGCATTGCCTTTTCCACTGTTGTCTACTGTACCTGCTGTGTTGTGTTTCTCAGTTCCTCTAAGGCTAATGAACGTGGTCATCCTGTGGGTGAGTGCTTAGTATGTCTCATGTCTGTTAATGGGACGTCAATAAAAAAGGCAGCTTCTGGATAATAACAAATGTGGCCAAGAACTTATAGGAGCAAATGCAAAGGAGCAAGACTTACCAGAGAAAGGATTGTCTCCTTCTTCATCACTCCCAGCATCTTCCTCATCATCTTCTCCTTCAGACATAAGCAAGTCCTCATATAGGACACTGGCTTGAGGTTGTTGCACAGTTCCTTCTTCTTCATCTGCAAGATCACCATCTCCTTCTTCACCTTCCTGAATGAGACCAGGGAGGGTCAATGCCCCATCAACTGACTAAGTAAGAAACCAGAAGCCACCTCCAGTCCCATACCACCCCCCTTGCTGCCTCACAAGAAGTTAAATAATTTTGGTGGATAGATTTGTTTAGCTGGTCCAAGGATTAAAGTTGGATCAGGGCTCACTATGGAGACACTCTGATTATCACCTTGGGATTTGGCCTGCCCTGTACTGTTGGGGCTCCTATCATATAAGGGTATAATGTAACCATAAGCTTTCTGTAAGTATACTCACTGGGGCTGGAGTCTTAGGTTTCCCATCCTCCTCCTCATCATCATACCCTTCAATATCTACATCAGAGTCTTCCTCGCCCAGCCTACCTCGGCCCTGGCGCATCTGAGTAAGGAACACAAATAGCACATCATTGAGGGACGTGCATGTAGGGGGAGTTAACCCAGGGTTCTTCACCCAGGACAGATGCTCCTCCCTGATATCTCAGCCAAACCCACTGCTAGTGGGGGCTATTTACACAGCTCAAGGCATGTGCAGTTTCCCCAATCATTCTTTGGAAATCACAGCCAGGGTAAGAAAACCAAAGGACTGGAAAGTCCTTGGTCTACTCTTAACTGTATCGTCACAAGGAGATGTTTCCTTTCTAACCCAGGGTTTTGTTACAGCTTGTGTTAGACTCTTTGGTCTAGAAAAACCCTCATGGGATTTATACTCTCCAGTGGAACCCTGACTGAGAATAACTGTAGGATTTCTGGTTTCACACTAGGAGTATCTTCTGATACTTCTTGAAAAGGCCAATTTTTAAAATTTAATTTTATAAATAGTCTTAATTCAGATTATAACATACACAAAGTAGCAGGACAATTATTTTGAACTCTGAATGCGGTTGGTCTTTCCATCACCTGTTAGGTTGCTCTGACGCCTCGTAAACTTTTATACACATGGACATTCCCTGAAATTCTGCTGTGCTTTGACTCTGCCCATGGGAACAGACAGAAGACAATGCCAGTCATGTAACCTGTTCCCTACCCCCTGCGTCCCCCAATCACATTTCTAAGCCTTCATTCACAGGGCCAAGGGACCCAGTCATTCATGATGTATGTCATATCACCCCCACCATTCCTCCACCCCTCACCCCCCAGGCATACTACCAACCACACAAAGAGAAAAAAACAAAAACAAAAACGCCCTACCTGTGTTATCTGCTTTTCTGGAGTAGCAGTGGGGATATCCAGGACAGACATATTGCTCTCATCTTGAAATACAGAGGCATCTCGAGACATACTGAGGGATGTGTTGGTATCATACAAATCAGGAGGCTGTGGCACAAAACATATAATTTAGCTTCTACCAAAGGAAGGGAAAGGAAACAGAGAATTTCCCTTTAGAGCATTCACTGCAGAAAAAGGTCATGCAGAGCAATCCAGTTAAAGAGAAAACAGTTTGGCATAACTTTACGGACAATTTTTTTTTTTATAATCTTACAAATGTTGCCTATTCTAGCAGATAGGCATCAGGTGTATATAATAAGAAGCCTAAAGCAGAAATGCATAAAAGCTAAGGACAATTTTATGTTCTAATAGCTTCTCTGGTCAATAACCTACTTTTTTCTTAAGTCTTGTATTGTTTTTAGGTTCAGGGCTTCACACCAGTGCTATTTTGATTATTTGATTTAGAGACATTTAAGAGGAAATAGAATAAAGCATTTCAATTCTTATAAGAGCATGGAATGGTTTGACAGTTTATGAGCTTGTCAGAGTAAGCCACAAAACAAAACTGTGTGGAAAAAAATCATGGGCTTTGAAGCAAAATGCCCTGGGTTTGAGTTCTGGCTCCACCACTTGCTAGCTAAGTAACTTTAACAAATGACTTATTCTCTCTAACCCTTGGTTTCTTCAACTGTAAAAAACGGATGCTAATGTCTACCTTACAGAGTTATGAAAATTAAGAGGGAGAGGTATCCAATGGTGGCACTCAGTAAATTACAGATCCTTTCCCTCTTTTCTTCCCTGAAAAGAACAGGGTTTAGCAAATGGACTATTCAATGACAGCAAGGACTAGATAAAATGTTCATAACATAAAGTAAAAAAAATAAGACATACATCTATATTGATCAATCTAATTTTAAAAATGTGTCTATGGGGCTGGGTACGGTGGTGCACGCCTGTAATCCCAGCGGCTCAAGAGGCGGAGGCAGGAGGATCGCGAGTTCAAAGTCAGCCTCAGCAATTTAGTGAGGCACTAAGCAACTCAGTGAGACCCTGTCTCTAATAAAATACAAAATAGGGCTGGGGATGTGGTGGGGATGTGTTTCAGTGGTTGAGTACCCCTTAGTTCAATCCCTGGTTCCCCTCACAAAAATTGTGACTATGAACACACATGTACATCACAGATGCAAGAAAACACACACCAACATATTAACTGGTGGATGTTCTTTCTGAGTGGTGGAATTGATATCCAGCAACTTATTTCTTGTATTTTCCAATTTGCCCAGCAAATGTGTTACTTTTATTAATAGAAAACCCACATATGTGTTACATGTGTTTTTAAAAGAAAGCAAGCAAGGCTGATTAAGAAGAAGGTTTTGGAGGAAAAGAAGCAAAAGAGTTTAAAGCATTACAAAGCAGATAAACCATGATGGAACAGAAGAAGGGAAAATGAGGGAATGAAATTTCTACAAAACCTTAAAGCCTGTTGGGGAAAGTAGAAAGGACTGTGTAGGAAAATGCAAAACAAATAGTTTTAAAGTATAAAGCTGAATGTATGATCTAATGCAAACTAAGTGGAAAGAATGGAGTAAAAATATATTACTGACTACAACCATTTAGAAGTTGAAAATAAGGTGTGATTACTGCCATGTTTCTATACAATCAAAATTATATTATGACATGTTAAATTTACACAAAAACTTTCTAATTACGTTTGGATTTGAGAGTAGTAATGGGTAAGGGCAGTCACTCATGTGCAACTTCCACAAGTTAAGAGGCAATGTATTGAGCATACTATCTTAAAATGTATATGTATGAGTGAAAGGAATGATGAAGGGTAAACCAGGAAAATTAAACAGTATTATTTATACCCTACTTTTCATATGAAATACTCCAACTATATCAAATAATAGCTAATGCTCAGGAAAGAGAACAGTTGATGGGTTTTCCTCAGCCATGAGGTAGTGTAGGAGGGGGTAGGGAAGAAAGAAAGATGACTTTTGGGCTTGAGGCTTTGACTCACTAGAGGACTAGGCTTAGACTATCCTGGATCTGGGCAAACAAGGTGCTGCTCAGTGGCTGGACTCCTCTGTAGAACAGTGGCTAATACCCAGGCTTTAACTTACCAGAAAATACCTTGTGGAAGGTGTGGGCCTATTAGCAAATAGGGCCTTCCTGGGCAACATCACTCACCCAAGCCCCCTTGACCCAATCTGCCCACACACTCCAAGAGCCTTTCCTTGTTCTGGACCTTGAAGAAGTATCTGAGGGTTCTTTATACCTGGCCCCTCAGTAACCTAGGTTTTGGGATGAAAGAGAGAGTAAAAGAGATAGGGAGAGCGCACAGATGAGACAAAGAGACAGCAATAATCCAACAGAGATGACATACGTTGCATTATAAGTTCAGAGTGAAACTTGGGCAGAATGAAAAAATTTCCTGTGGGAGTGGGAGAATTCTGCATTAAAATATTTGGTTAAATGTGAAATTGCCTCTGGGGACCTTTACAAACATTCATACAGAGAAGAAAACAAATATTAACTCAATGTCCATTAGGTGTGAGGCAAAGTAACTCATTTGATTTTTACAATGATCCTGAAAAGTAGATTTTAGAGAAAAGGAAACTGAGTTAGAAAGGTAGCTTCCCAAGATCACAAAGCTAGACAGTAGCAGAGCTAAGACTCAAGCCCAGAACTGTTTTATGTCAAACCTCATGTTTCCCATCCTACCAGTGTCTCCAATACAGAAACCAAGCACCAGTTATAGCCTGTTATTTTCTACTCTGGACATATGACAACCCTCTTAGAGTATGTTATTAAGTATATTCAAGTATGTTATTATGTATATTCAGATCAGAAAGACTAAAAGCCTTATTTACCTTACTTTCTAGTTTTTTGGACACATAAATTTAGGACATTATAAATATCACCTGTTTTTATTTACCAGGAGAGGGAGTCAATCCAGGAAAATGAGTGACATCTCAGCCATAGGGAATGAGTAATTAGGCATTTATAAGGCACAGAAACAAGGTGGCCTGTATCTAGAACCAAGCAGCTTGCATTCTAAGGGATGTCCTAGGACCCCAAAAGTTATGGATAAAAGAACTAGAGTGATTCAGGGATGATCTAGTATTCCCAAATTCTGTCTAAACAACTAAGACCCCACCCACTCATTCATCCCACAGCTGCCTCTTCTGGATTTAACAAGGCCACCAAGACCCATGGCCCTCACTCACCTTAGCCTTTGAGAAGACAAGAAAGCACACGAAAGGCATATGAAGAGGAAGGACAGAGAAGAACGGTAACTCAGTAATAGATCTGTTAACATGCTCCCAATTTCCCAAACCAATAAGAAAATTATTAGAGAAAATTACTAGCCCTCAGACTCACCTGAGGAGTGTAGGGCCCTGGGGTCATTGGGTCTAGGCTTTCTAATTCTGCTTCCTCCAAAGCCGCTTCTTTAGCTGTACAAATATCCTTCTCAAGTTGAGTCAAATGTTCATCATACTGAGAAACAAAGACAATGAATTTGTTCAATGTTTTAGGCACTAGAAAGAAAAACGTAACCAAAGCAGACAAAAATACCCCAGTATTCAAGGAACTTTTAATCTAGTGGCAGAACATAAATGATAAATAAAGCAGGAAAGGACATAGGGGATCTAGAGTGAGAGTAGAGGGTAGGATGTTGCATCTTAAAATAGGACGGTTAGGGAAGGCTCTTCTTTCAAGGAAACAAAGACTTCAGGGAGCTAGATCATAAGGGGACTCCTTCTTATCACCTACCTCAGTCAAAGTCTGGTAACAGACATTCACAATTTCCTGAGCAGTCTTAGTATACTGACTCTCAGGCCCTATAAATAAAATAAGAAAATGCCATTAACTTTGCAAACTTTAGTTTCAGAGTTTTATATATTCTGTCACCAGCAATATGTCCATTATCCTAGACTCAGAAAAAAATCATGCTTCATCTTAAACTTGGAATTTTGCTCTACTTTTAGAAATAGAGAATTTCAAACACAAAAACAAAAATAGACTAATATAGCCAGGGGTGGTGGCACACAACTGTAATCCCAACCACTCAGGAGGCTGAAGCAGGAGGATCACAAGTTCAAAGTCAGCCTCAGCAACTCAGTGAAAATCTGTATCAAAATAAAAAATAAAAAGGGTTGGGGCTGGGGATGTGGCTCAAGCGGTATCGTGCTCGCCTGGCATGCGTGGGGCGCTGGGTTCGATCCTCAGCACCATGTAAACATAAAATAAAGATGTTGTGTCCACTGAAAAATAAATATTAAAAAAATTCAAAAAAAAAAAAAAAGGGCTGAGGATGTGGCTCAGTGGTTAAGTGCCCCGGGTTCAATCCCTGCGACCAAAAAAAAAGACTAACATAATGAACTCCATGTACCTATTAACCAGCTTCAGCACCTATCAACACATGGCTAATCTTCTTTTATTTATAATTGAACTTTTCAGACTCCTCCCAAGTTATTTTGAAGCAAATTTCAGCTTCATATAATTACATACATAAATTAATTGTTCAGTATGTGTCATTAAGCATACTTTAAAAAATTATGTATGCCACATTAAAATGATGGATACAGGTAATTCAATTGCCAAAAATCATAGAATATACAACACCAAGAATGAATCCTTCTGTAAACTGTGAACTTTGGATGACAATAATGCGTCAACATAGGCTCACCAATTCATACAATATACCACTAGATCTAGTGTGAGATGTTGGCAGTGGGGGAGGCTGTGTGTACATGGGGGCAGGAATGGACTGGAACTCTGTAACTTCCACCTGATCTTGCCACAAACCTAAAACTGCTCTAAACATAACATCTACTGAAAAAGACAATAGAACCTATCTTAAAAACCCAACTAAAGCCAGGCCAGGTGGCACATGCCTATAATCCCAACAACTTGAAGGCTTAGGCAGGAGGATTTCAAGTTTGAGGCCAGTTGGGGCAACTCAGTGAGACTCAGTCTCAAAATAAAAATCAAATAGGGCTGGAGATATAGTTCAGTGGGAGAGCACTTGACTAGTATGTGCCAGTCCCCCGGTACAATCCCCAGTACCACTCCCTTGACAAAAACCCAACTATATCAAGTCTAAAATAATTTAAGTCTTTAACATTATTGTGCAACCAGTCAAGATTCACAATACCAAATTATTTCACAAATGTTCTTTCTTTTACATTTGTTATCTTTGAATCACAACCCAAACAATGTCTATACATTGCATTTTGATGATGTATCTCCTCAAAGGTACTTCCTATAAGTGAATTCTTTTTGTTTAAATATTTTTAGTTGTAGATGGATACAATACTTTTCTTTTATTATTTTTATGTGATGTTGAAGTTTGAATCCAGTGACTCACACATGCTAGGAAAGTGTTCTACCATTGAGCCACAACCCCAGTCCAAATTAATTCTTAACTAAATCATAGAGTTCTCCAAATAACCTGAGCTTACAAGTCAACCCAGTCTATTTGGCCCATACAAAAAAATTAATTCAGTTTTGTAAAAATGGATTGAGTCATACACCTATAATATACACTTTTCTATACATAAGTTATATCTCAATGAAAAGCTTTAAAAAATTACTTGGGTAACAATTGGGAGATTTCACATAAAATCCCAGGTGTCTGGCTTCTCTTAAAAAATGTGCCAACATATAGAGAAAGCATCTGACAAAACATAGCACCCATTCATGATTAAAACACTAAAAAACCAGGGATAGGGGAAACATACCTCAGGATAGAAAAAGCTATATACAACAAACCCAGGGCCAACATCATTCTAAACAGAGAAAAACTGGAAGCATTCACTCTAAAAACTGGGAACAAGACAGGGATGCCCTCTTTTACCACTTCTACTAATCATAAACTCTAGCCAGAACAATTAGGCAAAAGAAAGAAATTAAAGGGGATACAAACAGTAAAAGAAGAGATCAAACTATTTCTATTTACCAACAACATCGATCCTATGTTTAGAAGACCCAAAAACTCTACCAGAAAACTTCTAGAACTCATAAATGAATTCAGCAAAGTAGCAGCAAACAAAATTAACACCCATAAATCAATCATGTTCCCATACACTAATGATAAATCAATTGAAAGAGAAATTAAGGAAACAATCCCATTCAAAATAGCCTCAAAAAAAAAAACCCATAAAAAACAAAAACCAACCAAACAAACAAACAAAAAAATGAAATAGAACAGAGGACTCAGAGAGAAACCCACATAAAAGACTTTTACAATGAAAACTACAGAACACTAAGAAAAGAAATAAGAAACCTTAGATGATGGAAAGATCTCCCATGTTCTTGCAGGCAGAATTAATACTGTCAAAATGGCCATACTACCAAAAGCACTATACAGATTTAATGCAATTCCTAGTCATAGAAATAGAGCAGTCATGAAATTCATTTGGAAAAATAAGAGGCCCAAAATAGCCAAAGCAATCCTTAGAGAGAATAGTGGAGCAGGAGGAATCACAATCCCATACCTTAAATTATTACTTCAGAGCTACAATAACAAAAACAGCATAGTACTGGTACCAAAACAGGCAAGACCACCAATGGAATAGAACAGAGGACTCAGAGAGAAACCCACATAAATACAATTATCTCAAAGGTGCCATAAATATACACTGGAGAAAAGATAGCCTCTTCAAGAAATGATGCTGGGAAAACTGAAATCCATATGTAGTAAAATCTAATTTAATCCCTCTCATCCTGTGCAAAACTCAACTCAAAGTGGATCCAAGACCTAGGTATTGGACCAGAAACCCTGCACCTACTGGAAGAATATTTAGGCCAAATACTACAATATGTCAGCTCAGGAACTGACTTCCCTAAAAAGACTCTTCAAGTGTAAGAAGTAAAACCAAGGGCTGGGGTTGTGGCTCAGTGGTAGAACACTTACCTAGCACATGTGAGGCCTGGGTTTGATCCTCAGCACCACATAAAAATAAATAAATAAAATAAATGTATTGTGTCCAACTACAACTAAAAAATAAATATATTTTTAAAAAGTAAAACCAAAAATAAATAAATGGGGTGGTTTCAAACTAAAAAACTTCTTCACAGCAAAGGAAACAATCAAGAGGATGAAGAGAGTCTACAGAAGGGGAGAAAATCTTTGCCACCCTCTCCTGAGATAAGGCATTAATTTCCAGGATACACAAAGAATTCAGAAAGCTTAACACCAAAAGAAATCACAAAAACCCCCAAACCCAATCAATAAATGGGCAAAGGAACCAAACAGATGGAATGGGATCCTAATTAGAATAAGTTATACTCTAGGGGATAGGAAAGGTATCAGAATACAACAATTACTAATAGGGCATTATGTAAAATTGTGGATGTGTAACCGACGTGATTCTGCAATCTGCATTTGGGGTAAAATTGGGGGTTCATAACCCACTTCAATCTAATATATGAAATATGATATGTCAAGAGCTTTGTAATGTTGTGAACAACCAATAAAAAAAAGAATAAGTTATACTCCATGTATGTATAATATCTCAAAATACACCCCACTGTCATATGTATCTAAAAAGAGCAAATAAAAAATCATGTTTTATATTGTCTACTAAAGAATTTTAACCAACTTAGTCTGCTCTCGAGTGAGAGTCTGAAGCCAGAGGATTGTGAGTTCAAAGCCAGCCTCAGCAACTTGTCAAGGCCCTAAGCAACTCAGAAAGACCCTGTCTCTAAATAAAATATAAAAAAGGGCTGGGATGTGGTTCAGTGGTTAAGCACTTCTAGGTTCAATTCCTGGTATCAAAAAAGAATACAAGTAATGAGAAATGTTGGTGAGGATGTGGAGAAGGGGTACACTTATACACTGTTGGTGGGATGGCAAATTAGTGCAATCATCCTGGAAAGCAGTGTGGAGATTCCTCAAAAACTAGAAATGGAACCACCATTTGACTCAGCTATTCCACTCCTTGGCTTATACCCAAAGGATTTAAAATCAGCATACTACAGTGATGCATCCACATCAATGTTTACAGCAGCACAATTCACAATAGTTAAGCTATGGAACCAACCTAGATGTCCATCAACAGAGGAATAAAGAAAATGTGATCTATCTATCTATCTATCTATCAATCTATCTCATAGGAATATTACTCAACCATAAAGAAAAACAACTTTATGACATTCGCCAGTAAATGGATGGATCTGGAGACTATCACATTATATGAAATAAGCCAATCCCCCAAAACAAAAGGTTGAATTTTCACTGATATGTGGATGCTAACCACAAGAAGGGCAGGGAGGGGAAGAATAGAAGTTGAGTGGGTTAGACAAAAGGAAATGAAGGTAAGGGAAGGGGACAAGAATAGGAAAGAGAGTAGAATTAATCCGAAATAACTTTCCTATGCACATATATGAATACACCACAGTGAATCTTTTTTTTTTAAAGAGAGAGAGAGAGAGAGAGAGAGAGAGAGAGAGAAAGAGAGAGATTTTTTAATATTTATTTTCCATTTCTCGGCGGACACAACATCGTTGTTTATATGTGGTGCTGAGGATCGAACCCAGGCCGCACGCATGCCAGGCGAGCGCGGTACCGCTGGAGCCACATCCCCAGCCCCACAGTGAATCTTTTCATTGTGTATATCCACAAGATTGGGATCCTAATTAGAATAAGATATATTCCATGCTTGTATAAATATACAAAAATAGACTCTACTGTCATGTGTAACTCAAAAGAACAACAACAACAACAAAAAAGATATGCTAACATAGGATCAGCATTTCCACAAAATACCAACAATGCAGCTGAGTAGCAGCTGCTCCCTTGATATAGGCATGTGTTCTCCAGGTTACCACAGTCCCCAGATCTGCTTAACTCTGGACACCTGGACCCTAAAGGCCTAAGTTTTCAATCCATGCCTTAATTGTGCTACAATATTCTTTAATATACTGTTCATTCAATTTTGTACTCATAATTTCTCAGTGTCTTCTACGTGCTAGGCATTGCCAATTACAAAATCAGGTAGGATACAGGCCATATTCTCATGAAGCTTATAGTTTTCTACAGTGAGATAGACTATAAATAAGTAGAGCCATATAATGTAGCAAAAAATACAGATGCAAAAAGTGGCCAATTTTTGGAGGTAAGAGGGAAAGAATTAGGAAAGGCTTCAAGAGGAGGTAATCCTTGAATTAAACCTGTTTATCAGGATACAAATGCTAAAAAATATACCATGTGTACATGTGAAGTTTTCAGGCCACACCTACTATGATTAGTACTAGCAATTATATGACAAAGAAGTCCCTTTCAGGTAAATGCTCTTGCAAATACAGACTGTTCATTCTTGATAAGATATATATATATATATAAAACTTGTGTCCTAACTCACATTGCCTATGTAAAATGTGCATGCACATACACATACACAAACTGGAAAGAAATCTACATTGATCATCCAGATATTTAGGACACATAAAGATAGCCAGAGATGGTTCAGAATAAAAAATAATTATTTCCCTCCACAATCACCTCCATAAAGCTAAAAATGCTTCTATATATTCTTTGACAATCAGTAGCTTATAAAAAGTAAGGTGATCATCTTTAGGCTTTATAGCTTAAGAAATGAGAAGTCTGGTGAAGAAACATGAAAAAGTAATAGAGCCTCTATAGGAATAATAAAGATGCTGGGGCTATTATGGGGAGAAAAAGACTAAACAAAAACTAAATTCCAGTTTCCCAGTCCCTAAGGGGTTGCTTACAGAAAGTCAGAATTAAATTATAAAAAAACAATTTCCAGAATGAAAACAAAGTGACTATGAAAGATAAGATATAAATCAAGAGATTGTTTTCCTCCTGGAATGGAACCCCCATTTGACCCAGTTATCCCACACTATGCCCAAAGGACTTAAAAATCAGCATTCTACAGTGATGCAGCCACATCAATGTTTATAGCTAAGCTATGGAACAAACCTTGGTGCCCTTCCACAGATGAATGGATAAAGAAAATGTGGTATATACATAATGGAACATTACTCAGCCATAAAGAATGAAATTATGACATTTTCCAGTAAATGGATGGAACTGGAGACTATCATGCTAAGTGAAATATGCCAATCCCCCCCAAAAAAAAAACAAATGCCAAATTTTCTCTCTGATATGTGGATGATAACACATAAGGGAGAGGGAGAGAGGGAAGAATAGAAGTTCATTGGATTAGACAAAGGGGAATGAAGGGAATGGGGTGCAGGTATGAGAATAGCAAAGACAGTAGAATGAATCAAACATAACTTTTCTATGTTCATATATGACTATATACCTAGTGAAATTCTACATCATTACAATCACAAGAATGGGATCCTTGGGGCTGGGGATGTGGCTCAAGCGGTAGCGCGCTTGCCTGGCATGTGTGCAGCCCATGTTCAATCCTCAGCACCACATACAAACAAAGATGTTGTGCCCGCCGAAAACTAAAAAATAAATATTAAAAAATTCTCTCTTTTTTTTTTAAAAAAAGAATGGGATCCCAAATAGAATAAGTTATACTCCATGTATGTATGATATGTCAAAATATACTCTGTCATGTATATCTAAAAAGAACAAATAAAATTTTTAAAGAAGAAATGTTTTCTGAGTATATTTCATTTTCTTCTTATTCAAATCATGGCCAAAGCAACTGCAAATGTCTTGTTGAAGAAATGTATTTATTTAGACTTTGCCTCAGAACAAAGATTGGCAGAGTCTACACAATCACATATAATTCAAATGTCCTTAAATAGCAGTAATTCCAATGTTAGGTTTGAGAATTTGGTATATCACCCAAATCAAAAAAATCCCTTCCCCCTCCCTTGATACTAGAGATTGAACCTAGAGGTGCTTAACCACTGAACCACATGCCCAGCACCCCTTTTTCTATTTTGAGATAGGGAAGGGTCTTGCTAAGTTACTGAGATTGGCTTTGAACTTGCAATCCTCCTGCCTCAGCCTCATGAGTTGCTGAGATTATAGGCATGCACCACCAGGCCCAACTCCTTTCCTTGTTTCTAAGTTAATTTCCCTTTTTATAGTGATGTGAGAAGAAAGGAAAGTTACAAGCTTTATAATTCTAGTTTGAGGGGGGAAAACAAGCATTACTGCTGCTAGCAATTTGGAAGGTTCAGAGAAAACCACCAATTGAATAGGTGAGCAGTTCTGGGCAATCTAGGAGAAAAGGTTTGTGATTACTACTCTGAGGCTCACATTTCCCTTGAGAGTTTTTCTACAATACTAAAAATAATTCCCTTCTAAGAAAATGAGTACTGTGCCAAAACAAGCATAAATTGTTATCCTGACTGTGAATGGTGTGGGGATATGCAGTTATTCCAATGTGAATCACTAAAATTAAAAAATAAGATAAAATCTCAGTAGCAGTACAAAGATTTAAAAAAAAATATCAGTACCAGGTTTAAAGAAAAAAAAAATACAAATAGCATAGCTAAATTTCTAATAAAATTAGATTATGAAATTCAACTATACTAAATCCACACAGCTCAAGGAGATGAGCTCTAGTTTCCCAATTATTTTTTAAAATTCATTTATTTATTTTACTTAGGCATATGTGACAGCAGAATGCATTTTGATTCATTATACACAATTGCAGCTCAATTTTCATTTCTCTGGTCATACATGATGTAGTGTTGCACCATATGTGCAGTCACACATCTACCTACGATAATGATGTCCATCTCATTCCACCATCTTTCCTGCTCCCATTCCCCCTTGGTTTCCCAATTATTTAGTATTTGTCTCAAATAAATCCAGAACATACAAGTAAAGAGAAGTTAGCCTCATTTTTCACACTGTAGCTACATCCTTTATGTAGAATGAAGGTCATATACCATTTAAGATGTTTAGCTTCCAAGATAAGAGATTTAGTCTCTCAAACCCAAGTAATAGAACCTCATTCAGAATCTGGACAAGACATTCTAGAAGGTAGAAATTATTTAGAGAGGAACTGGAGTAATAAATTTCACTAGCCAAAGGTAGGATTTACATTTAGGGCCTGTCTCATGAAAAGTCCCAAAGAACTTAAAAATGCCTCCTTTTACTCTAAATGAACCACCATTCCTTGTCTTATCACTATAGATACCTTTTTACTATAGAATAACAGCTTTTACTATAGAATAAAATTTACAGTAGGACTTGACTCTCCTGTGAGTGTGTGGTGGTAGGATACTAGATAGGGATTAAGCCCAGGGGCACTCTACCACTGAGCTACATCCCTTTTTATTTTTTATTTTCATACAGGGTCTTGCTAAGTTGATGAGTCTGGTCTCAAACTTGCAATCCCCCTGCTTCAGCCTCCTGCATCATTAGGATTACAAGTGTATGCCACTATACTCATAACTTTTTTTTTTTTTTAGAGATAAGGTCTCACTATGTTGCCCAGGATAGCCCCCATCTCTTGGGCTCAAGTGATCCTTCTGCCTCAGCCTCCTCAGTGCCTAGGACTATAGACATGTGCCACCATGCCCAATTTTAACTCATTTTAAAGCATTTACTAATATATGATAGGTATAATAGCAGCTCTGATGATTAAAAAAAATGTGAGACAAGACTCAGGTCCTTAACCTTGGTAACATTCAAGGCATCATGGAAAATACATACTCATAATCTCAATAAAGTTTAAAGTACTAAGGAACAGTAGGGAAAGGAACAACTATCAGAGTAAGTCAATGTTATAGACCACATCAATGAAATTGTTTTCACCCAGTCAACAATGATATACTCACTAACTGCCCACTTCCAGTGAACATTTTCCAGACCTGACCTTAGTTGCAACCTTTTGTTACATATAAAACTGATACATTTTCCTGGTAACTAATTCAATGGCTTCTATAGCACCACTCTCTACTGTCTTTCCTTGTACCGTACCTTTATATCTTTGGCCTTTTGGTCATTCAACAGATATTTACTACTATGTGCCATACATTATCCTAAGATATATGGTTATGTATGACAGCCCTGATTCCTGCCTTCATGCAGATTACAGCTATTTAAGCTCTCACCAGATTTAATCCATTATATCTACCCGTGTTCATCTTTCTTTCTACACTTTGCCCAACTCTGTATACCAACCACAATAACTTACATAAGATGAACATAAGAAAGTTAACATTGACTTATAATACCTCATGGAAAAGTTTTATTGCTCCTGGTACCAGAGTTGCCTTGAAAACACATTACAGAAACTTCAGCCCTGATACAAAAGTCTATTTTCCTCAATGTCTTTTTCCTTTAACAAATATCATCTTTATTTTCCCAAACTGATATTTTTGAAAATGTGAAATTTGATGTAGACTTAGAATGTTCTTTTTTTTTAATTTTTAATATTTATTTCTAGTTTTCGGCGGACACAACATCTTTGCTTGTATGTGGTGCTGAGGATTGAACCGGGCCACACGCATGCCAGGCGAGCGCGCTACCGCTTGAGCCACATCCCCAGCCCCTTAGAATGTTCTTATGTGTATTTTTCACCAAGAGAGTGTACTATCTCATTACAAGCATGGGATATTAGAGAGATGCTGCCTTAACAGGCTGCTGTATCACTATCTCAATACAGAGCACAACAGATCTAGTGAGTTATGGATATTGTATATCTATTCCCAATCAAATTTAAGCAGAAATTGAAATTTTGAACAAAGCAGTACTGTCACAGAAATGAAATGCAAAATAACAGTTACCACTGGGCAACTGTCCTCTATTTCAGCTATAATTAGTTTAAAACACAGTGGAAATCCAATTAGGTATCTTTTCAGAAACATTCATAATAACATCCTTTGCCATATTGAGTCCTATTTGATGAATTTGATGAAGAAAGGCATGTACTATTTGTCTAACTTAAAATTTTCCTTAAACAAAATCACACATTTACATGAAGAATTATCCATACCATATTGTCAAATGAAAAATGCAAATTGTAAACACGATGTATATATAGGATTTACAGCATCAAAAAAGAAAAGCATATTTCATATTAAACCTAACACTGGCTACTATGGAGAATGAGATGGGAGATGAGGAAAGAAGAGGTGAAATTTTTTCTTTTCATGTTATGTAATTCTACAGTTTCTTTCTTTCTTTTGGTCAATGAGTACATCCATACTTTTTGTGATGAAACATTACTTTAAATCACATACTTCCATTTTACAGAACATCATTTGATTATTTTAAAGATTTTATAGCAGTGACAAATCTCAAGTGTTACAAGGAAAAAGGCATTCTCCTTAATTACTATTTTTTTGTAATAAACAGGTACAACCTTTTGGGAACACAATTTTAGAACATTTATCAAATTTTCTTTCAGATATTTTTTCCCCACAAGTACACAGTATTAATGAAATATAAAAAGTGAAAAACTGAAAGCCATCATTACAGAAAACTACAAATGACTATCAAGTAAATAAATTACAATGCATACAATCCATGAAATGGAATGTGCTAAAAAAAACATATACATACAATAACACGGGAAGAAGATCAGTGAATATATCAATTCTCCCCAAAATGAACTATGGGTTTAATTCAATGCTTATCAAAAAAGTCCAGTAAGAATTTTGTACATACAGATTATCTACTAAAAATTTATGTGGAAGGGTTAAAAGAACTAGAATATAGAACAGTTTTGAAAAAGAGTTGGGAAAATCACTCTACCTGAAGACAAGTCTTCCTATACAGCTACAGTACTCAAGGCGGGTACACAGAGACAGATACACACAGATCAATGGACCAACCAACTCAAAAGATTTTTTTTATAGAAGTATTACAAAGCAATTCAACAGGAAAAGGCTAGTCCTTTCAATGAATGATACTAGAACAACTGAACGTTCACAGGGAAAAGAAAAGTACTTCAACCTGAACTTCAAACCATACACAAAAACTAATTCAGAATAGATCATGGATTTAAATATAAAATGCTTAAACTATAATCTTCTAGAAGAAAGCATAAGAAAAACCCTTTGTGACTTAGATGAGACAATGACAAACAAACACCAAAATCATAATCCATGAAAGAAAAAATTAATCATTTCAAGAAAATTAAACATTTCTGTTCTCCATAAAATACTGTTAGGAGTGTGAAAGGGTAATGTATAGGCTGGGAGAAAAATCTTTGCAAATCATATATGTAATAAAAGTCTTATGTTCCTAGAATAAAGAACCCTCAGAACTCATTAATAATAACAATTAATTAAAAAAAACCACCTGAGCCAAAGAAATACTTCTCAAAAGAAAATATACAGATGGAAAATACACACATGAAAAGACACTCAACATTATAAGCCATTAGGGAAATGTAAAGCCACAAATGATAGAATAGCTAAAATTAAAAAAGAAGTATTGATAACAAATTGCTATAGAGAAAATAGATCACTGATACACTGCTGCTGAGTATATAAAATGGTGATGCCATCACAATGAATATAGCATCTTCTTACCAAACTAAACATACTACTCTTGGGTATTTACCCAGAGAAATGAAAACATATTCACACAAAGCCCTGTACATGAATGCTCATAGCAGGTTTATTCATGATAACAAAATACCAGAAACTTGAACATCCTTCAATGAATAATGAATGAACAAATCCTGACCTGACATATCCATACAATGGAATACTACTCAAAAATTTAAAAGGTGAACTATCATTACATGTTAACAATTTGGATGGATATCAAGGGAATTATGCTTTGTGATAAAAGTTAAATTTCAAATAGTTACACATATTATTCAAATACCAAAACTATTGAGATAGAGAATAGTTAAGTGTGACAGGGACAGTGGGTGCTTCTGTGTGGGATGCAAATACAAATAGGGAGTTCTTTTGTGGTGATAGAACAGTTCTAAATCTTGATTGTGGTGGTGGATACAAGAACCTATAAATGGCATAAAATTTCACAGAAGTATATACACACACACATGCACAAATGAATACAGAGCTTTAAAAGGGCAAAAACTGAATTAGGTCTGTAATCTTGTTAGCATTAATGCATGAGTATCAATTTCCTAGTTTTGATTGGAGAAAAGCTGAGTGAAGGGCTCACAGGACACTAGTACTGTTTTTCTGTAATTTCCTAAATCTATAATTAACTCAAAATTAAAAGTTAAAGAAAAATACTCAGAGTTGAGTATGGTGGTGCAACCTATAATCCCAATGATCTGGGAGGCTGAGGCAGGAGGATAGTAAGTTCAAGGCCAGCCTCAGCAACAAAGCAGGAACCTTTGTCAAAATAAAAAGGGCAGGGGGTGGCAGAGTGCCTCTCTGGGTTCAATCACCATACTAAAAACAAATATGGAATAACCATGTATAAAATGGCAATGGCAATTTTTATAAAGCAAAATTTCTAAAACGATGCATAACTACAAACATGTTTTATACAAGCACAGAAAAAATAAGGATATATACCAAACTGTTATCTCTGGGGGATGAAACTATGGGAGACAGGAGTAGGAGGGTAGAGGCATGAACGTTTAATTTTATATATTTCTTAATTGTTTCAGCTTTTAAGAGGCACAATTTTTTAAAAAAGGATCTGACAGGAACGTGGGCAACAAATTTAAACCAAGTAAATCTAAACACTGGGACATTCGCCAGTGTTTAGACTTAATTTGTAAGTTGACTTATTATTCTAGGACAAGAATTAATAATAACTCTGGGACTTCTGGGTGTACCTCATGACTAATTTTTTTTAATATTTATTTTTTAGTTTTCGGTGGACACAACATCTTTGTTTGTATGTGGTGCTGAGGATCGAACCCGGGCCGAACGCATGCCAGGCGAGCGCACTACCGCTTGAGCCACGTCCCCAGCCCGTGACTAATGTTAATGCTCCATTAAACCCAGGCTTTAAATAGCAAACAAGTGAGTCAAGAGAGAAAGAGAAAGTTGGAAGAAAGAGGATAAAAGGTTGAAGGTATGTTTGAGGTTCCACCAGGACACCCATGAGGTTTAGAAGGTGATTGGGGAATACTGATTTTACCTAGCATATGGTTGAGTCATTAGGAAAGAGTTGGTAGTTGAAGTTAGAGGAATAGGCAGAAACTCAGCAAAGGAGAACCGAAAAGAAATGGTTTAAAAAAGTAAGAATAAAATAAAGAGTTGAAAGTTGTCACATAAGCCAATCACAATACAGCTTCAAGAAAGGAATGGTATATTGACTAACAATGTAGAAGACCAATGTGAGGTCAAGATAGGGATCAAGTAGGTACTAACCTATTCTATCTGGCAATTTTGTGATCCTGTTTACCTGGTAGACTGGGCAGGATAGAAGCCTGATTAAAGCTAAGTAAAGCATGAATAGTTAACAGAGAAAGATGTTACATACTCAAAAATCCTGGCTATTATAAAAAGAGAATGAAATCTTGATACATTCCATAGTATCAATGAACCTTGGAAACATTATGCTACACAAAATAAGCCAGACACAAAGAACAAATATTGCATGAATTGTGATACCTAGAATAGGTAAAATCACAGAGACAGAGGGAGAATAGAAGTTACCAGAAGCTGGAGGAAGGGGTAGATGAAGAGTTATTGATAAATGGGTACAGAGTTTCTGTTTGGAATAACAACAACAAAAAAAATCTGGACATGGATAGTGTTAATGGTTGCACAACACTGTGAATGTACTTAATGCCAAAGATTTTGGTTAAAATGACAAGTTTTTATGTATAAAATAAAAACAAAAGAAGTCTGGCTGTAATGAGAAAGACAAAAAAAATGACACCCAGAGGCTAAAGCAGGACTGGGGAATTTTTATTCTCTTTAATGATGTGAGAGACTTTATGTGGTAATAGTTGTATCTTAGCCCCAATAATTGATAGAAAAAAACCCAAGACATACTTGTTCTACAAATTAATCCATAAATTAAATGAGCTTTAATACAATTTATTTAAGGGCAAGTTAGAATCTAACAAATATGAGCCTAGAGTTTAGTTGGAATAATAGGTGAAGACACTAATAAGTTGAAAATTTTGAAGCCTAGTGATAAAAACAGTGATATTATCTAGTGATAATAGCATTATCTAGACAAATAAGTCAATGAAGCATAATAGAGAGCCCCCAGCTAAGTTAAAGAACACATAACAATTTAGTCATAAAAGTAGTCTTTCAATTAGTAGGATAGACTGTTCCATAAATATAACTTAAACACTTTGACTAATCATTTGGGAAAGAAAACTTAAGATATTTACCTTTTATTTTAGATTATATTTTTAAAAATGAATAGACATTTAAAATACCTAGAAATAAATCTAGCCAAGGAAATGAAAGACATCTATATGAATACTTAGAACAGTGAAGAAAGAAATTAAAGACTACACTAGACAATGGAAAGACCTCTCATGATCATGCACAGACAAAATTAATATTGCTACAATGGCCATATTACAAAAAGCAATATACAAACTCAATGCAATTTCTGTCAAAATATCATTGACACAAAAACTTGAAAAAAAAATCCTAAAATTCATCTGGAAGAATAAAAGACCCAGAATAGAAAGCAATGCTGGAAGCATCACAATATCTGACTTCAGTGACAAATGCACACAGATAGTCATCTGATTCTCGACAAAGATACCAAAAATATATAGTGAAGACAGCCTTTTTAACAAATGGTACTCTCACCCTGCACAAAAGTCAACTCAAAATGGATCAAAATCCTAGCAATTACACCAGAAATTTGCAATTCCTAGAAGAAAATATAGGGTCAACATTCCTAACATACAGGTAGAGGCAACAATTTCCTCAATAGGACTCCTAAAGCTCATAAAATAACATCAAGAATTAAGGAATGGGATGACATCAAATTAAAAAGTTTCTATACAGGGACTGGGGTTGTAGCAGTAGAGTGCTTGTCTAGCATATGTGAGGCCCTGGATTCAATCCTCAGTGCTACATAAAAACAAATAAATAAAATAAAGATGTTGTGTCTAGTTATAACTAAAAAATAAATATAAAAAAATAAAATTACGTTCACTTAAAAAAAAAGCTTCTATACAGCAAAAGAAACAATTAATAATGTGAAGAAAGAACCTAGAGAATGGGGAAAAAAAATCTTTGCTAGCTACAGAATAATATCCAGAAGAACTAAAAAAACTTAACACCAAAAGCCAAATATCCCAATTAATAAATGGGCAAATGAACTAAACAGATACTTCTCAAAAGAGAAAATGCAAATGGTCAACAAGTATATGCAAAAATATTCAACATCTTTAGAAATTAGAGAAATGCAAATCAAAACTACAGTGAGACTTCATCTCATTCCAGTTAGAATGGCAACCATCAAGAATATAAGCAATAATAAACATTGAAGAGGATGTGGGGGGGAAAGAACCACTCTCACACTGTTGGTGAGATTTCAAACTAATAGGGCCACTGTGGAAATTGGTATGGAGGTTCCACAAGACTAGGAATTGAACCATCATATGGCCCAGTACATCAAGCCTCAGAATTTATCCTAAGGAATTAGTCAACATACTATAGCAATACATGAATACACCTATATTTATAGCAGCACAATTCACAACAGCCAAATTATAGAACCAGTCTAGGTGTCCTCAGTGGATGAATGGAAAAGGAAATGTGGTATTGCTCATCCATAAAGAATGAAATTATATAATTTGCAGGAAAATGGATGGAACATGAGAGCACTGAATCCAGCAAAATAAGTCAAACTCAAAAAGCCAAGAGTTGTATGTTTTCTCTCATATGTGGAAGATAGAGAGGAAAAAGGAAAAGAAAAGGGGTAGCTCATAATAATAGAAGGGAGACCAGTAGAATAGAGGAAAGGGATCAGGGTGAAGGAGGGAAGGAAAAGGAAAATGTTGGGGAACAATACTGATCAAATATATTGCCATATCCTGTACATGTACAAATATCTAACCACAAATTCCACTATTATGCATAATTGTAACACACCAATAAAAAAATGAAAGAATGAAAAGGGGAAAAATTACATTCATTAGAAAAAACACAGGCATTTTGGGGGTTGGAAAGATCTTTTGAACAATTATACTAAAGACAAAAATACCATAAATAAAATTAAGACCTTCTATGCATGATAGAGTAACTACTATTAGATTAGTCCTGCCACTGTAATCAGAAAACTGGGGTGGGGTGGGGAAACAAATGAAACAAGTGTTTTCAGAAAATTTAGTGCAAGACTGTGTGATCCCTGAGAGAAAGGAAATTCCTGGAAGTGAGCCCCCAGCTTTCTGCTAGAGGTTTCTGCTGAACCCAGGCCAAAGTAGAGACAGATTGAGTTTGAGGAGGCTAACAAAGACAGCTGGAAAATGCAGGGTAGATTGGTGAGGAGGGACCTCCACAGAAAAATAACTTAAAATCCTCAGAGGCTACAAAGATGGAGTCAGCTAATATGCAACAAAGGTGCCAAAAACATGGCAGAGAAAAAAAGATAGACTTTTAACAAATGGTGCTAGGAAAACTGGATCTCTATATGTAGAAGAATGAAACTAGATCCCTATCTTTCACCCTGCACAAAAGTCAACTCAAAGTGGATCAAAGACCTAGAAATTCGACCAGAAACTTTACAATTGCTAGAGGAAAAACCAAGTTCAACACTCGAACATACTGATAATCAAGGTATTGACTTCCTTAAAGATTCTTAAAGCTCAAGAAATAAAGACCAAGAATTAACAAGTACAATGGCATCAAATTAAGAAGCTTTTGAACAGCAAAGAAAAAAGTGTGAAAAGAGAGCCTAAAGAATGGAAGATCTTTGCCAGCTGCTTCACTGACGGGATTAATATCCAGAATATATAAAAACTCAGAAAACTTAACACCAAAAAGCCAAAACCCCAAAGTGGGCAAAAGAACTAAACAGACACTTCTCAAACGAAGAAATACAAAATGGCTAACATGGGAAAACAATGTTCAACATTCCTAGCAATCAGGGACATACAAATCAAAACAATTACATTGAGATTTCATCTCACTCCAGTTAGAATAGCAATCATCAAAAATACAAACAATAAAAAAACGCTGGTGAGGAAGTGGGGGAAAAGGTACACTCACACACTATTGATGGGACTGCAAATTAGTACGACCACTTTGGAAAGCTATATGGAGATTCCTCAAAAGACAGGAATGGATGACCCAGCTATCCCACTATTTGGTATTTCTCCAAAAGAACTAAAATTAGCATATTCTAGTGATACTAGCACATCAATGTTTATAATGACACAATTTACAATAGCCAAGTTATGGAACCAGCCCAGGTGTCTGTCAAAGAATGGATAAAGAAAATGTGGCATATATAAACAATAGAGTTTGACTCAGCCAAAAAGAGGAATGAGATTATGGCATTTACTTGTAAATGGATAGAACTGGAGAACATCATTCTAAGTGAAATAAGATATACTCAAAATCAAGGGTTGAATGCTCTCAAAAGCAATAAGCTAGAGCAAAATAAAACAGGTGTGGCGTGGAGAGGAATCCCATAAAAATGGAAGGAAGACCAATGGATTAAAGAAAGGGGATATAGAGGAGGCAGGAAAGATGGGAAAAGGGAGGAACTATACAATTGACTAAATTATGCTACATATGTTTATGAATATACCACAGTGAAGTTCATTTATGTATAACTATAAAGCACCAATTTTTAAAAAGTTAAATAATTAGAAGACCAGTAAAGGGAAAAAGGGTAAGGAAGTACTAGGGACTGAAGTGGAACAAATTATATTTCATGCCACATATGATTATGTCAAAATGAACTCCAATATTATAGAGGTTCCCTTTAATCTCTGGCTGAATGCTAAGGTGGACATGTGCAGAACAAGACTCCACAAAGCCAGGCAAAGGATTCTATAAACTTAACAATTATCAGAGTTCACAGAATGTTTGGAATTATTCAAAAGTGTTGGAGGGAAAACCCTCTCTGTTGGGCACACTGGCTCACAACTAATCTGTGACTTGGAGGCTGAGGCAGGATTTGAAGCTTGAGGCCAGCCTTGGCAACTTAGCAATACTCTGTCTCAAAATCAAATATTAAAAAGGGCTTGGGGGCTGAGGTTGTGGCTCCAAGGTAGAGCACTTGCCTAACATGTGTGAGGCACTGGGTTTGATTCTCAGCACCACATATAAATAGTCCATTGACAATTAAAACAAATCTTTAAAAAAAAAAAAAAGGGGGACTTGGGATATGGCTTAGTGGAACACCCATGGGTTCAATCCTCAATACTTGTCCCCCACACACCAAAAGAGAAAAAAACCTCTTAAGGAAAAGTTTCCTTTTTGGCAAATTTATTTTATATCTAGATCATGGTGGTCCGACTGAGCATTCTGAAGTATCCAGCCCTCAGGTTTTATGGCACATGCCCTACCTGAGAGTCCATCCTGAAGATAGAGGATTTCTTTTCTTATGTGTGTGGTGATGGGGATTGAACCCAGTGCATTGTGCATGCTAGGCAACCACTCTATCAACTGAGCTACATCCCCAGCCCAATAGAGGACTTCTAAACTGAACTTGATTTTTAGTTTTAAGAGCACTGGAAAAGGGCTGGGGATGTAACTCAAGAGGTAGAGCTCTGCTTAGCATGTGTAAGACCCTGGATTCAATCCTGTGTGTGATAAAAAACAAAAGAATAAGCACACTGGAAGAGAACTTTGCCATGGAATCTTTGGGAAAAGGGATCTCACCATTACTAGCTTAGCATCACCTATTTAACCAAATATTAAATAGTGAGGCCTCTACCAACTGTTTCTTATGGCTTTGATGAATCTGGCAAAAAAGGAAAAAGTATGGTGTTTTTAAGAAGGGATTTATCTGAATAGATCTTTCCTTTAACCAAAACAGAATACTGTATACCTTTTGGGACTACTGAAAGTAAGTCTACCAACTTAACATTTTGGGCTTAACATAATTAATGTTCTTTCTAAATCCTATTTGAACATGAACAGAGGTTCTGATATTCATCTAGCACCTATGTGGTAGGTAGAAAGCATAAGGGCTTGAATTCTACAGCATACAGTCTATTGTCGCCAAGTACAAGGCTGAATCCTCGTGTAAGTACTGCATCCTTTTAGTTACTGTTAAAAGGATAGTTACTTACCTTTTATTTTTTTACCTAATAACCCCTAATTTTAGCATAAAGCATTCTGGCTATATATATGATCTAAATATGTAACTAGTGAAGTTGATAAAGTACTATAGAAATATGCTTCTATGTAATATTTATGTAAAGGATCTGAATGGAAATCAAAATAAGAGCCAGGCATGATGGTGGGTACCTGTAATCCCAGACACTCAGGAAGCTGAGGCAGAAGAATCACTGGAGCCCAGGAGTTTGAGACCAACCTTGAAAAATAGTGAGACTCGCCAATCTCAAAAACTAAATACTAAACATAAGGGCTGGATATGTAGCACAGTGGTACAATGCATGACTAGCATGTGAGAAGCCCTGGATTTGATCCCCAGTACTGGAAGAAAGGAAAAAAACCTGCAGATTTTCAGGGCAAAATGGTTTGCACCTCCACTACAGCCAAACATATCCTAGGCTATATCCAGAATGTTGTCTTTACTGAAAACTGCTTCACCTCTGAAAGATTCAATTCCAATATGCTTTCTTATCACAGGCTTGCATCTGGTCTAGTTATGAAGGTATCAATTTCTATCTCCACAATCTGTCTCCATCTTTTCATTCTTAATGCTACTTACCTTCGTTCAGGACCTTAGTATTTTTAACTTGGACTGTCGTCAATAGTTTCTTTATTGGTCTCCATATCTCATCCACTTCCAATTCATTCTTTGGATAGCTTCCAGAATTATCTTAATAAACACTTGGTATGCCCCCCTCTCCTAATGACTTAATGAGATGTAATAAGCCTTTCGTGATTTGGCCCTTGTCTACCTTTAAAATCATACCTCAACTACAAAACCTAGCTAGCTCCCACTCTGCACTCTAGCTAAACTTAACTATTTGCACTCCCATCTACTTTTCCATCTATGTTGTCTCTCTCTGGAACTTCTACCCCTATCCTTCTCCACTTGACTATCTGATTGACATGGTAGTTGCTCAATAATGAGCGATCATGATCATCATCCTTCAGTATTCAGCTCAGTAGTTACTTCCTCTAGGAAAAGTTTCCTGACTCCAATACCAGGAGAAAACACATAAAGGATAAAATAAAAAACAGTCCTAACCCTTTATCTCAGAAATAACCACTATTATTACTTTAGTGTGTTTCCCCCAACCTTTTTTCCTATGTATATACATCTTAAAAAAAAAAACAAAACAAAAAAAAAAAAAAAAACAGTATGACTGAAACAAACAGCCTTATGTTCTGCTTTTCTTATTTAACATTGTGAGCATTTTTTGGTTATTTCAAAAAAAAGCTTTTAATTAAATAGATGACACTATAATCATTCCTTTATATTAACCATTTAGGTTTTGAAGGATCATTTATAGGCCACTAAAGTTTGTATTAATTTATTTTCCACCGAGTACATGATTGCTTAGCATCATCTTAATTTTTATATCCATACATGTTTACCAGACTATAAAGTCTGTTGGCTTAACCATTTTTAAGTCTCTCAGCTACCAAACAGCTTTCCAAATGTCTCATCATTTTATACTGCCACACCAATAATGTGAGAGCATCAGCCTTACCAACATTGAGTCCTTTCATTAAATATTGAGCTTGTTCAGTAGGTGAATAAACATTTATGGTCCACTAAAGCATTTGTATTATTTTCCACCAAGAGCACATGAATGCTTAGCATGATCTTTATTTCTTTACCTTTTACCCATGTATGTTTACCTGACTATAAAGTCTGTTGGCTTAACTATTTTTAAGTCCCTCGACTACCAGATAGCTTTCCAAATGTCTCACAATTCTATACTTCCAAAACCAATATGTAAGAGCACCAGCCTTACCAGCATTGAATACTTTCATTAAATATTGAATTTATCCAATAGGTGAAAAGAAAAATGGTACCTCTTAATTTCAATTTGCATTTTTGATTATTTGTGCAATGGAATGTTTATTCATATTGACTAGCTATTATTTTTGTCTTCTGTGACTCATCCATCTGCCCTCTGCTGCTTCTACTATTAGCATCTTCTGGTTTTTTTCTTATTGCTTTATCCCTTCTGTCTTAAGTCAGGCATCACCAAGTCAACCAGACTTTCTGTAATTTTTGCTCATCACTTGCTTTATTCAGTCTTTTTGTTAAGACATTTGTAAACCCACCAACACTTCCATCACCAGGTTTTTAGATAATTAGCTTTAGGTGTTTTCCAGAAATAATAACAGAGAGGTAACTGACCTGACAAGAGGCATTTTCACTCTCTAATTTCCAATAAGAAGAGTACAAGGGAGAAAGCAGATTCTTTCAACCCAACCCAAAAGGAATAAAAATGGAAGGCTCATCTACTACTTCCTTTAATGAAACATACATGATATAGTCAAGTATAATTCCCTGAACTTGTCCTGTTCTTTTATTCTTCCATGGTATTGAATATTCCAGAATATGCCATTTCCGTGATCTTCTCCCTTTTCTCCCTCCAATTCTCTGTCTCTTAAACTTAGAGCCACCATAAATAAAACTGTTATTATAGGGGAAAATCAAATTATCATGTGGATTCTTAGTTGAGACCTCAGAATGTTAAAAAAAAAAAAAGTCTCTCAAAGCCCTTATCTCCCTCTTCTATTTTTCTTAAAAAAAAAAAAAAAAAAAATTGTGGGATTATTGTTTCCCTGCTTTGTTGTTTTCCCATTTAGGATAAAGTAAAATTACTGAGTACGATGCACAATGCCTTCTGATGCAACTCCTACCTCTCTCTAAACACATAACTCATTAGTCAGTTACCAAAATGTACTTTTTTTTTTTTTTGTGGTACTAGGGTCTGAACCCAGGGGTGCTCTAAAACCAGGTAATATCCCCAGCCCTTTTTTCTTTTTTTCATTTTGAGGCGGGGTCTTGCTAAATTGCCATGGCTGGCCTCAAACTTGTGATCTATCCTTCTGCCTCAGCCTCCCAAATTGCTGAAGATTACAGACATGCACCACAATACCAACTAACATGGACATTTAATTGCATCCACAACTTGTTTCTTAAACCTATTATGCAATTTCGGGTCTCTTGTGTCTTGCTCTTCTCACTACCTAGAACATTTTCTCCTTCATATGCTTTGCCTAGCAAACTATATTGATCCCAGCTCATGAAAAACTTTCCCAGAAAGCTTCCTCTACATCTTACTCTCATTTAGTCTGTCCTGTGATACGCTGTACATGTTTCTAACATAAGTATTTTAATTTTTTTTTCTTTTCTGTTTCCCCAACTAAGCTATAACCAATTTTGGGGAAGGAACTATATCTAATTTGATTTTGTACTTGGAATATCTATTATGCCAGCATATATAAAGTACTCAATTCAATGTTTGCTTAAGAAGTGAGTTACTCAGAAATGAACTTCATAAACTTGTTTATGAAGCCCTCCTTAACCCTTAGGTTAAGATACTCCTTACCTTACTGTCCTCTAGTGCACTTTATACATCATTCTGTTATGTCCCTTATCAAGCTGCATTTTAACTCTACCAACTGAATTGTGAATTATTTGAGAACAGTGAACATCTTTACTATCAGGAGATTAAGTAACGAGCACAGAGCCTAGCATGTATTATTCAATTAGTTCATGTACTGAATACAACTCCATGCATCAAGGAAACTTACCATGTTCGAAAGTCACACATTCCCCTAAGCTCCATCTAAGGGCCTCGGGCATAGGTAAGTTTTCATATCTTATGGAAACGCAGTGATGACTCAAAGCCCAAAGTAATATCCATTTGATTTTTATTCGCACCTCATTTTTCTGTGCTTTACAGAATTTCAAAAGTAAGCATCGACTACTTTTTCATCATTAAAAGTTTAATAGCAAGCTTTACAGCTCACTAACATGTGTGCCTGTTTAAAAAAAAAGCAGACTAAATCACTTGACTGATTCAGCTGACTACCACTTCTCAAGGCTGCTGCATACACTTTAATAAAGCTAACTAATGTTAGATGGATGGAGGATGGACAGATCGATGGAAAGAGAGAAAAAAAAGAGAAATACCCACCATTGTACTTAACACTGTTGGCCAGAATAAGGTTTACATCATCTAGAAAGCTCTCCCGACTCTGGTACTTGTGCTTGGAGATATTCTATGACATAAAAAAATCAGAAACTTAGATACAAATATAAAAAGATATCAATTACAAAAAAACGCATTTCAGACCAAGTCACTCACCTTACGTATAGTCTCTAAATCCATTGGATTGACAATCACTTTGTAATAATCTGGAACAAACTTCTTATTAACTGGGTGATGAAATGGCCAGGACTAGTAAAAAAGAAGGCAAGCACAGGAAATTAAATGGTTTTTCTTTTTTGTTTGTTTTTAATTTTTTACAGTACTGGGGATTGAACCCACGGCAATCTACCACTAAGGTACATCCTAGACTTTTTTAAAAATATTTTTTATATTTTATTTTTTAGTTGTGGTTGGACACAATACCTTTTATTTATTTTATGTGGTGCTGAGAATTGAACCCAGGGCCTCACATGTGCTAGGCAAGTACTCTACCACTGAGCCACAACCCCAGCCCATCCTAGACCCTTTTCAAAATTTATTTTGAGACAGAATCTCACTAAACTGAACAGGCTGGCCTCTTATTTGCAATCCCCCTGGCCTCAATTTCTCAAGTCATATTACAGAGTGTGTGCCACCATGCTTAGCTGGAAATCATTCTTTTTTTTTTTTTTTAACTCATTTCTTTTTAAAAAATATATATTTTAATTGTCGACCGTCCTTATTTATATGTGGTGCTGAGAATCGAACCCAGTGCCTCACACATGCCAGGCAAGTACTCTACCTCTGAGCCACAACCCCAGCACTGGAAACCATTCTTTACACCAGATATGCTCATCTTTTGTTGGGTCACAAATATTCCTGATGCAATCTATAGACCTTTTCCCCAGAAAAACTCATGTTCATATAAACTTTTGTGTATTATTTAAGGAGTTCAGGGGTCCCTTTAATAAGAGTTCCTATGCCCTGATCATTAACAGTTAAAATTCCTTATTCTTAAGGTTCAATTCCTAGTACTACACACATGAAAAAATAATAAATTTTCTAAGTCTCATCCAGAAAGTTTACAGCATTACACACTTAGAACATATGCCTACAATGCATAAGAAAACTCGGTTCAGAATTTCTGGGAAGGCTCATTACAACAAAGTGGTTCATAGAATCAATAAAATAGATTTGATGATAGCCCTGACAAAAAGTTGAAAATGGCAAACCCCACCCCCCACACCCAAAAGACAACAAACACGGTTATTATCACAGTGTTTGTTTAGGCCCTTACTAAGTTGCTGAGGCTGGCCTCAAACTTTTGATCCTCCTGCCTCAGCCTCCCAAATTGCTGGATTATGGGTGTATGCCACTGCTCCTGGCTTTGGCATCTTTGATTTTAATAATGGAGTACTCACACAGTAAAAATGTTGACATTTAAAATTATGTACGAGTTTCTATAACCTGACATACACAATTGTTAAGAATATAATATACACATACATATACTATACTTTCTTTCCTTTCCCCTCACAATATTCAGCAGAAACCACTTACGTCTGGAACTGCCATCATTTTTTGGGTGACAATGTTGTCTAGAATGAAGGAAAATGCCACTTGATCATCATCATCAAGCAAGGGATTGATAGCTTTCTCTAAACGAGCCAATTTATCTTCTTTCTGAAATAAAACAAAACCAAGCCAAGATAAAAGTTTCCCAGATATAAATATAAAGATGAGGAGTATCTTTTTAAAAGTTTCCCAGATGTTTCCCTGTGGTGCAATCCCCATATAAAAATTAAGGATTGGGCTGGGGATGTGGCTCAAGCGGTAGCGTGCTCGCCTGGCATGTGCGCGGCCTGGGTTCGATCCTCAGCACCACATACAAATAAAGATGTTGTGTCCACTGAAAACTAAAAAAATAAATAATAAAATTCTCTCTCTCTCTCTTTGTTTCAAAAAAAAATTAAGGATAATTTAAGGTTCAGCAAGCTTTTTTATGACCCTTGCCCCAAACAAGTTGAACTCTGAAATATCATTTGGTTCTAGGTGAAAAGTATAGAGAGATACTCCACAGGGTCAAAAAGGATCTTTCAACAACTTCCTTAGATATTCTACATTCTAGAACACTAAAAGTATACATCCCTGCACATCAACAGCTTGGCTCCCACAACAAAAACACCTTTAGTAAATAAGGCTTTATTCATCATACTGGGCTTTTTTTTTAAAATGTAGAACCATATATTACTAAACACACTAAACATTGATTAGTCACTATTGATTAATAATTTTATAAAAGAGAACTTAACCCAATAAATTCTTTTCAGACTCTGTATATTAAAAAACTCTGTTCCCACTGTTCCACATCCACCTCAACATAGTTTTGTTTTTTAATTTTATCCTTTCTAATGGGTACTAGTAGTACTTAACTGTGGCTTAAATATACATCTCCCCAATGATCAATCAAGTTAAAAATTTTCTCATGTTTATTGACCATTTAATTATCCATCCTTTGGTGAACTATTTCAATAGTAACATGATCATCACACTTGTGCTTTTGTGAGCTTGGAAAGTGCCACAGTTTTATTTGGTAAGACGGTATATAGATACATTATATTTGAAAAATTAAAATTCTTCCCTGCCAAAACATTAATCAGTCTCTTAGTGACAGGGAACTCCCAGGGAAGTCAATTTCCTTCCCTCTTTCTAAGGAGTTAAATAATGTTCTAGATCTTAATCTTAACTTTACTATTTAATAGTCATGATGCCCAAAACAAGTCATTTTTTTCCATATGGATTGAGCTTTCCCATCTACAAAAAGGACTGGCCTATAAAATTTCTAAGGCTCCCATGTACTAAGCCTCTGCCACTCTTTCTCCTATTAAATTTGTATACCTTTCTCCTGACAAATCCCCTACTTCCTAAATTCCATAACTCCCCACCTTTATGTCCCATTGCCTGTTTTACCTCTTTGAGTTTTTCATCACAGAGATCCAGCATGGATTGAGAAATCTGGGTCAATGAGTGCTTTGGACCTACAGAGAGAATAGTAAGAGATGTAACCATTAAATGCTAGAGGCAAGAGTTTCCTATGCCTTTTAACATATTTAGTTAAGAACCTAATACCCTAGGGCTTGCTTCAGCAGCACATATATTAAAAATTCAAACAATGCAGAGATGCTTAGCATGGTCCCTGTGCAAACATGACACATAAGTCCATGAAGCATTTCATATTAAAGACAATAATGACTGGGCGCAGTGGTGCTTGCCTATAATCCTAGTGGCTCATGAGGCTGAAGCTGAGGCAGAAGAGTCGCAAGTTCAAATTCACTCTCAGCAAATCAGTGAGACCTACAGCAACTGAGACAAAAAGGGTTGGGTATGTGGCTCCGTGACTGAGTGGCCTTGGATTCAATCCCTGGTACCATTACATAAATAAATAAAAATAATTAAAAATAATATTCTAGTGAGTCAGGTGATTGAGGCAGGTGGATCTTTTTTATTTTTTCCTTAAGATTTTGATTTTTTTTTAGTTGCAGATGAACATAATACCTTTATTTTTGTTTATTTTTATGTGGTGCCGAGGATCCAACCAAGTGCCCCACAAATGCTATGCAAGTGCTTTACCACTAAGCCCAAGGCAGGTAGATCTTAGGTTCAAGGCCAGTCTCAGCAACTTAGTGAGACCCCATTGCAAAATAGAAAAGACTGGAGATGTAGCTCAGTGGTAAAGTATCCAAGCTCAATCCCCAGTTCCAAAACAATAAATTAGTTAGTTAAAAAGGGCTGGGGGTATGGCTCAGTGGTAGAGCACTTGCCTACCATGTACAAGGCCCGGAGTTCAATTCCCAGCACTGAAAAAAAGAAAACAGAAGACAATTGGGAAAATAATGAGCTACAGATGTAGATCAGTGGTAAAGTATTCCTGGGCTCAATCCCCAGTAATCCCCACCCCACACACACACAAAGGCAGAGAAGAGTATATGAATCATGGTAATTAAGAGTACAGAGGCTGGGGATGTGGCTCAAGTGGTAGCGCGCTCGCCTGGCATGCGTGCGGCCCAGGTTCGATCCTCAGCACCACATACAAACAAAGATGTTGTGTTTGCCGAAAACTAAAAAATAAATATTAAAAAATTCTCTCTTTTAAAAAAAAAAAAAAAAAAAGAGTACAGGCTGTGGAATTAGATATACCTAGGTTAACATTGCTACACTGAAAATAAAATATCTGTACTTTGCCACATTGTAGCTGCATGATCACCTTGGTCAAGTCATTTAAATGGTACTGGCCTGTATGTTTATCTGAAAAATAAATAGTAAAACAGTACCCATTTCAAAGTTTCCTTACAACAAAGTAAAGAAAAAATTCAAGTAAAGCACTTGGTGGTATTTCTACTATTATCAGCATTCAGTATGAGGAAGAAAATAGAGTGAACTAGAGGGGGATATAAGGCTGGGAGATTTTTTGTGTGTGCACACAGTATCAGGGACTGAATCCAGGAATGTTCTACTACTGAGCTACATCCTAAAGCCCTTTAAATTTTTTATTTGGAGACAGGATCTCACTAATTTGCTGAGGCCAACCCCAAACTTGTGATCCTGCATCAACCTCCCCAATTGCTGGAATTAGAAGCATACATTACTGCAGCCAGCTGAGAAATTACCAATTTTTTTTCTTGTGGTGCTGGGATCTTGTGCATGTGAGGCAAGCACTCTACCAACTAAGCTATATCCCTAGCCCAAGAAATTACCAATTTTTTTAAACAAACATCTTCACTTCAGTGACCCGTAGGCACCTCAAGGTCTGTATCCTCAGTCAACTTTTACCTTTCCATTCCTCTTAAAAACTGATTTTGTGGGGCTGGGGTTGTGGCTCAGTGGCAGAGCACTCACCTAGGATGTGCAAGGCTCTGGGTTCGGTCCTTAACACCACATAAAAATACATAGATAAAAATAAAGGTATTGTGTCCAACTACAACTAAAAAAAAAAAAAAAAAAAAAAAAAAAATTTGCTTTTAAGTAATTATCCTTGCAATCTGAATGACAATTGGACCTAACAAATTTATTCTTCCCTTGTATATGCCTACATGGCCCTGAGAATATAAATAAGAAACATACTTTCTGCAGGAAGTCACAAAGTGCTGATATATATATAGATAATTATGATATACTAAGACTAGGAAAGTTGATTTAATTGTGCTGGGGCACAGAAAACAGAAAAATGAGTCTTTTGAGTAATCTGGTAAGTTATTTTAAATATAAATGGAAATTCACCATTCAAGGGAAGAAAAGGAACGTCAAAGAGAAGTCCATAAAGGTATGAAGAAACAGCATTAAATTTTTTTAAAGTATTTTTTTTTAATTATACATGGACACAATATCTTTATTTGTTTAGTTTTATGTGGTGCTGAGATCGAACCCAGTGCCTCACATGTGTGAGGCAAGCATTCTGCCCTGAGCCACAACCCCAGCCCAAGGAATTTTTAATGAAATATAATGGCTAAGTGTTATAGGAGTCTACATAGTAAATATAGAAGCTGATCATTAGCCATGAGAGTAGATAAATAGGTTGGGCTGGCTTGTAAAAGGTTTTAAAATCTAGATTCTACTATTGTTCCATGCATACAGATGAGAAAGGCTATGAGAGGTTAAATAACATCTACAGTAATTCAATTAGTAAGCAGCAGGGTCATTATTTATATTCTATCTATACTCTGAATCTCTACCCTACACATCAGTGCTCAAGGAGTCAACTGAAAACCAGAAAATATTAATCCTTTATATGCAGAAGCTGTATCGTTCATGTCTTTTGAGTCTTAGAAACAAATTTCTTCTTCCTTGCCTTTTCAACTTCTTCGTAAAGTGGACACATAATAGTCCCTATAACATATTTGTAGGCCAAGGCAAAGATTCACACACAGCAAATATGGTCACAAATGTATACTTCACACAAATTCCATCCCCACTTAATGCGGCACTCTACTACTTACCTAGGACTATTTCATCTTCCCACCACTCCCCATACAACTGTTTCATTTCAACATAGACTCCAAATTCTCGAGAATATATTAAGATTAAATAATGGGAAAGGGAAGAGAGGGGGGATAGGAATAGGAAAGACAGTAAAATAAATTTGACATAACATTCCTGTTCATGTGAATACAACACCAGGGAAAATCTACGTTGTGTACAACCACAAGAATGGGATCCTAATTAGAATAAATTATACTTCATTTATGTATAATGTGTCAAAATACACTCTACTGTTATGTATATCTAAAAAGAATTTTAAAAATGGACAATAAAAATATTAAACAGTGGAAATAAAAAGTGATATTTTTTATTAAGTGACAGAAACTATGCATTGCCTGATTTTCATACCCACAAATGCACTAATACGTTGTAGTTCTTTCAATTGTTCCAGTCAAGTCTGAATTTAGGCCCAATAAGGGATAACAATGATCTTAATGGTGACCTTGGCAGTCAAGAAACATGTGGTTCTTACCATTGTAGGTTGCACTATTTTTTACGATTAGCTCCAAATGTTCTCTAAACTCTTCCCGAGATGGATAGAGGCGTTTGCGCACATTTTCACGGAGTGTTTGTAGGTCCATTGGTCGAGTGATGATTTTGTAGTAGTCCTTTACAACCTTTGCATTAACTGGCGTGTGGAAAGGGTATGTCTGTGAAAACAACAGCCAACATCATTCTTGAGCAAAAAACACTTGCCAGAACCAATACCTGAAGACTCTCACATCTTATCTATCTCCCTGGCCATCAATTCTTAAAGGAATCTTTCTAAATAAAGTAGGTCTATTTAATGTACTATTAAAAAATATATAAAAACAACACCATAAAAAATTAGGAGTTCCAGGAACCTAGGTCTATATGCTACTGCCCTCTATCTAAAATCAGAGATAAAACAAAGGGCCTTGTCATTCCTACTTTAGATATCCAATGTAATGAACTCACATTTGGAAGATCTCTCATGTCATTGATGATAGACTCCAAGATGGATGACAGTGTCACCATAGGGTCTGTCCGGCGCCTGTGGATGGATTTATGAGGTCTCTAAGGAGAAACAATAAGTCAGAATGCTTTATCAAAAACAAACAAAAAATTACAAAATCACATTTCCTCAGTAGATATAGTTTAGAAATCTTGTAATGAACAGCATGAAAAATCCTCAGGGAAAGACCAGAGGGAGAACCTAAATCTAAAGCTGTCAAAGACAGGTCACAGAATAGGAAATCAATGAGAACCCATCTGATAAAAGCAGGCAATGCAGATACTCACATTCAAATAGTCACAGTGAACAGTGGTTCCAACACGTCGTTTCTTCTTGGGAGGAAGTTGCTGTTTAGGGAACTTGAGAACCAGAGATTTTCTGCGAACCTCATCTGCACTGCAATCAATAAAACTTTTATAGCATGCAGACCCTATTTCTAGTTCCCAGAAAAAAAAAAAGCAACTACAACAAAAAAGTCCAAAGTACCTGAGCATGAGCCTGGGAAAGAAAAAGCCAAACTAAAGGCCGGACATCCACCTTCTAAGGCTCAGATCAAAGCAAGGCCTCACACTATCTCCAAATTAGTAAAGAAGTAAACAAGTCACAACCTTACCCCAGCTTCCTATTTGGAAGATGCGGGAACTAGGCTAAGGGAATTTTAAGAATCCTCTAATTCTAATGTTCTGTTCTAGAATTAAGGGCTAGAAAAGTTGACTCATTCAGAACAGAAAAGACAAAGAAATTTAAAAAAGAACTTAAAAATTAAGAAAAAACTAGTTTGGGTTTCCCTCAATCATTAAAATCCATCCACCTTCTTCCTTTTTATTGTAAGGGATCGAGATATCACATTTTCCTTTTCTAATGTGCTTTAAAACATAATGACCTACTATAGATACTGACAAATAAATAAAGATGGAAGAAAAAAAACCTAAAACTGAATACAGATAAATATATCAAACTGATTTTAAAATTTATACACAAAAATAAATTAAAAAATATTTTAAAGTTAATACCTTTGATTGCACTACTTCAGCAGATACAGTTCAAGGACTAACTCCAAAACACATCTTGAATCTATTTTATAGCTTTGTTGTAAGTAATGGCATTGATACAGTAATTCTGAAACTATTTTGTACTTATAAGAGCAAATGAATAAATACATTAATACTGGTTATCAGAAAAAAGATACAAATAAGAAACAGAGGAGGGGATTGGAGCTGTAGCTCAGTGGTAGAGTGCTTGCCAGCATGAGTGAGGTACTGGGTTCAATTCTCAACACCACATAAAATAAATGATATTGTGTCATTTTAAGACTAAAAAAATGTGATTACAAAAACAGAAAAGGATGAGGAAGACTCAATCTATAGGTACAATTTGAATTGAAAGTATCAGTATGAAGTTGTGATTTAAAATACATGTACATTTCCCAGTTCTGTTCACTAAAAATGCCTAGAAGCATTCTCAGAGATAATAAGCACATCTAACATCCAGATCTTGTTTTCTAAATGCTATTTCCCAATAACAGAACCTGTGCTCCCTGGAGTAATGGTCATTTCTAGGTGTGGGATAAGGAAAATTCAAGGAGAGCCTGTAACACACCTTATGCCAAAAAGCAAAAGAAGTTCTCAAAAAAAATTACAGAGTCATTTCAAAGAGATGACAGTATCTGGCTTAAAGGAGTGAAAGTTAGGCTATTATCTAAGCATTGAAATTAATGATGTTGATTAAAATACATTGAATTTACAAATTAAGAAATTCAGAATCCATAGTAATAATTTTAAAAGGAGAGGAGAAAACTTTTTTTTTTTTTTTTAGTACCAGGGATTGAAATTGGGGGCTGAACTCAGGGGCGCTCAACTACTGAGCCACATTCCCAGCCCTATTCTGTGATTAGAAACAAGGTCTCACTGAGTTACTTAGCACCTTGCCATTGCTGAGGGCTGGCTTTGAACTAGTGATCCTCCTGCCTCAGCCTCTAGAGCTGCTGGAATTACTGGAGTGCACCACCATACTCAGCTAAACATTTTTTTTTTTTTTTTAGTACCAGGGATTGAACCCATGGGCGCTTAACCACTGTGGCATGTCACCATCTAGTTTTTTTATTTTTTATTTTGAGACAGGGTCTCACTAAATTGATGAGGCTGACTTTGAACTTGCCATCATCCAGCTTCAGCCTCCCAAGCCACTGGGATTACAGGCATGCTCCACTGCACCCAGCAAGAAAGAACTATAGAAAAATTCCATCTATGTAGAGGGATGTCAAAATTAGAAAAATCACCCATTTGCAACCTCCAATGAAATAACTGAGCCAGGCAGTGATAATCAATGGGTGCTAAAACCAGTAAGATTCAAGAATAGATTCCACATGTTAATTCCAAAGGGAAAAATTTATTTACCTTTGTTACTATATCTGGGAATCACTACGTTAACAAGATGACAAAACTAGTGGGAAAATCTAACATTACATGTTTTCTAATACAGTGAAGTGTATAGTATCACTTATGTATGAATTAAATGGCAGGCCAAAAAATATTTAATCTGAATCTAACCAATGAGAGAACAATCACACAAAACCAGAAATGAAATATTTTATAGGATAATTGTTCTAGACTCTTCTAAAACTTCAATATCACACACACACACACACACACACACACACAAAAATAAATAAATAAAAGGTAGGAAAGACAGTTCTAGATTAAAAAGAGACCCAAAATTTATCCAATGTTTGAAGTGGGATTGGATCCAGAATGAGGGGAGGTCAATAAAGAACATTGAGACAACTAGGAAAATTTGAATATGGTCCAAATACATATTACTGAATTAATATTAACTTCATGAGGTATGAGAATATTACCATGTCATTATATCCGTATTCTTAGATGTGTGCTGAAGAATTTAGGAATAAAAGTCATGATTCCTGTGACTTACTACCAAAAGGTTCAGAAAAAAACATTTTAGGTATACAAGAATAAAACAAATGAAGCAAAATGTGAACAACTGGTGAGTTACGATGAATAGTAATATTAAATTTTTTCAACTTGTTTTTTTTATAACTCGAAACTGAACCCATGGTTACTTTACCACTAAGCCATATCCCCTAGCCCTTTTTACTTTTTAGACAGATCTCACTAATTTGCTAAGGCAGGCCTTGAACTTGCCATCCTCCTGTTTCAGTCTTCTAAGTAAGATGGAATTATAAGCATGTGCTACATACAGCTAAATCTTTGAACTTTTCTATGTTTTGAAGTTTCAAACTAAAAAGTTGGAGAAGCCAATTTCAGAACGACATTTTATTATTTATTAGACTCTCTGAGGGCCAAAGACAAACATTAGCATAGTTTATATGTCTTCCCAACCTTTTTAGATCATGTATTATCAAAATACCATTCAGATTAGGGATCTTGTAAACATAATGAGTCCCTGAAAATATAACAGGGTTCTCTTGCATCTATTACAATACTCCAGGTACCATACTATATGCTTTATAGTCACTCTCATTTTTATTTTTATTTTCCTGGTTCTAGGGATTGAACCCACAGAGGCTCTATCACTGAGCTATGTATCCCCAGCCCTTTCAAATATTTTTTTAAATTTTTAGACAGGGTCTCATTAAGTTGTCTTAGCCTCCCAAAGTTGCTGGGATTATAGGCTGGCACCACCATGCCTGGCTCATCTTCTTAACTACCCCAGTAAGGGTGATTTTATTTTGCAAAATGAATCTAAGATTCAGAAAAGTTAGGAAGTAGTTGAGCATGCAGTGATACATGCCTGTGAACCTATCAACTAGGGAGGCTGTAACAGGTGGATAGCAAGTTTGAGGCCAGCTTCAGCAACTCAGGGAGACCCTCAGCAACTTTGTGAAATACTATCTAAAAAAAAAAAAAAAAAAAAAAAAAGACTGATGATTTAGCTCAGTAGTAAAACACTCCTGGGTTCAATCACCAGTACCAAAGAAAAAAGGAAGAAAGAAAAAGAATGCACAAGGGCAAGAAGTGAAGCATAATATAATGCAATAATTTTCACTACTGGCAAAAATTTCTGAGAAAAATCCATCAAAGTTCCTATACCCTTAATACCACTTTAGAGAACACCAATGCATCCACCCCCACCACCAATTTTCAGATCTTTCCTGTAGCACTCCCTGCTAGGTATCACTTACCTTTCAATTAATTGTTTCCCCAAGACAATCTTGGTCCCTTCCACCTTGATAAGTTCTTCATTATCATTATGAATGACTGTCTTTTCCAACTCCTCTTCCTGTTCCTCTGTCATGGCAACAGGGTTAGAAGGTGGAGCATTTGTTTGATAATAAAGGGGACAGAATTTATTTGTCCTCATGTGCCCAATGGCACCACATGCTCCACATTTCAGCTGGAAAAAAAATATGTCAACATGTTAGAGATAAGTACAGTATATCAGAAGCAAGCAGGTAAGAAACATAATAATGCAGGGAAGCAACAAAAACAGCTTGAGAACTTTTGCTTGAATAGAACTGTTATGCACCTATCAATAGAAGCCACTGGACAAAAGTGCATGACACATGAAAGATAAAATGAAATCCAGAAGCCAAACATTTCTTTTAAAAAAAAAAAATCAGGGCAGATGTCAATGTTTATAGCAGCTCAATTCATGAAATCTAAGCTATGGAGACTACCTAGGTGCTCTTCCACAGATAAATGAGGAATAAATAAAGAAAATGTGGTCTATATACATGATGGAATATTACTCAGCCATAAAATAGAATGATTTTTTTACTTTTGCCGGTAAATGGATGGATCTAGAGACTATCATGCTAAGTGAAATAAGCCAATCCTAAAAAAAAAAAAAATATATCAAATGCCACATATTCTCTCTGATATGCAGATGCTAATACACAATAAAGGGAGGAGGGAAGAAGTTCAGTGGATTAGACAAAAGGGAATGAAGGGATGGAGAAGGGGAGGGAACAGGAAAGAATATAATTAATTGGACATAATTTTCCTTTGTTCATATATGAATACACCATCAGTGAAAATCCACATCATGTACAACTGCAAGATTGGGTTCCTAATTAGAATAAGTTATACATTATATATGTATAATATGTCAAAATATACTCCACTGTTATGTATATTTACTAAAAAGAACAAATAATAAAAATGTAAAAAAATAAATCAAGGCAGGAGCCAAGTGCTATGACACAACACTTGAATTTGTAATCCTCCTGTCTCAGCCTCCCAAGTTGCTGGGATTATAGGAGAATGTCACCATGCCCAGCTCAATATACAAAATTTTTAAAAGAGAATAGGGCTAGGGATATAGCTCAGTGTTAGAATGCATGCACAAGGCCTTAGGTGCAAAGGAAAAAAAATGTGTGCATTCTTGGTATATATACACACATATATACATACATTTACATATGTGTGCATTCATGTTCATGTAAAAAATCCACCAAGTCTATTTCAACTCCTAGAAATATTTCAAATGAGTATAAATGATACCCAAATACAGCAATGGCATCAGATTTGGTCTAGTGTCACACTCTTTCTGATAATACCCAAAGAGCCAATTCAATTCAAACTAGTTTTCCACAATATTATTCTCATTCCTAGTAAGGGAGGATGACAAAATTAAAGGAAAAAGGGATGCTGCTTTCTTCCTTTGCTTCATTAATATTGCTCATTCCACATTATACTTACTTTTAGGTCAGGACGCTCCTTCATTTTTTTGGGCTTCTTCTCAGGAGGCCCCTTAAGCTTCTCCTTTTCCTGGTTCCGCTTAAGCCTTCTCAATTGCTCTTGAATCCTCCGTCTTTCTTTTCGCATCTCTTCTCGATGCTGTTCATCAAAAAGGGCAAATTTTCGACTAAATGATGGGGGTGGGGAGAAATTACAGAACCGTAAGCAAACCCAAACCAAGAACATTGTCCTGATAGCTAATATCCCAGAACAAAAATAATCCATCTGGACTGAAATAAAAGGAGATACTTGCCATTCCCTTTTCCCTTGCTAGCCAGTCCTCCATCTGCAGATTGGCACCTTACTAAGATTTTTGTAAACCAAACAATCAAAATGCAAAGAACCTTGGTGGAACATGACATGCCTTTATTTTACAGCAGAAATAGAATTTTCTCAGTGATTTGGCACTGTTCAAACTCAAAAGTCTAAAGGAAACACGGTTCTCAATTCAGCTGGCTTTCAGGGACAACTATGCCAAAACCTGTCACTAAAATTCAACTATCTACCTTATCTTCACCATTATTCTCCCTATCACACTCAAAAGTGGAAAATCAAACTCACATGAATTCCTCATCTTTTGTGGTCCTTATGCGCACATAGGCATCAATGACAGCTGGTTTTCGGACTGTCTCACAGCGAACATACTCTTTCCCCTCTTCATCTCGAAATGTACGATAAATCTTGAGACAGCGGCCAGTGGCAGAAGAGTTAAGGCTAGTCACAGAAGCAGTGTCATCATCTCTGTGATTGTTTCCTGATGCTGCTGAGCCTGCTGCTGTAAGGTAGAAAAAGATTTCCAAACATTCCCCCTACCACCCAAATGGCCATTTTCTTGGGGCTGGAGACATGGTACCTCAACATGCCATAAAACTATGCTTCTATAGAAAGCAACGATATCACCACCAGCTCCAAGAATACACTGATTTATCCTTTCCTGGCTTTATTTTACCACTGCCAATTTCAGTTTTTACATGTATAAAAGGTTCTGAAAAGAGACGGAGAAGTAACTACATTCTAATTCATCTGAATAGCAGGGCAATAGAAAAGTCCAAGCAGGCAGTAGTTGATGAAAATACCCAAGGAAGCACTCAGGAGGAAAATGACACCAAAGAAATAAGCCCAGAGTCTTAAGGCCTAGTGTATACTTCTCAAATTTTAATAAAGGCCTGAGACTCCACCAACTTTCTAATAAATTTCCATTTGATATACTGTGGTTCAGGACCACATTAGCAAAGACTTAGAGGACCACATTGGTGGAAGGGCTATAGCACATCTTTACAAAGCCAGAACAATGAAGTTATACAAAATTTTTACAGGGTGGGGGAAACAAAGGGAAGACTACTGTGAATGAAAATAGTCATTCAAATCTTCATTTTTAGCTTTTTTCATTTAAATACTACATCCAAGTTTTTGTTTTGTTTTTGGTACTGGGGATTGTACCCAAGGCTTCATGTATGCTGGGCAAGTACCCAAGTTTTCAACTACTTGCTTGATGTCTATATTTGGAAGTGGCATGGGAACCTCAAATTCCACACATTACACATTCTCTTCCAAAATTCCTGCTTTTTTTCTTTGAAATTAATGGTACAAACATCTTTCTAGAAAGTCAGAATGAAATCTTTAAGGTGGCCTTAATTTTTCCCCCTTAATGCCCATATCCCAAACCCAGTTCTGGTCATTATCACTGACCTCACCCTCTGCAATTGGTTGGTTATTTTTAACTCTTTAGCATCTGAGATTCCTCTGAGAATCCTCTGAAAGTCATGAAGCTTCTCAGAAAATGCACATTTGCAAAGAATTTTACATATAATTTCAGAGGGTTCAAGGACAGCCCCCAAATCCAGCCATAGGTTTTATATTAGTAACTCTTTCCTTCTAGGATAAATGCCCAGAAATCTCACTTTAAATACAACACTGATAGCCCTGGCTTAGCCAGGTACTCGATACAGACAGAGGCAGTAGTGGATTGGCCGCATCTCTTCAATTTGTCCCCCAACGACAAACCTAGAATCCAGCTCGCAGAAATCTTTCTACCTCATCTACAGCCTTTTTTACACTCATCCCTACTTCTTATGCCTCCAGCTTTGCCTCAGTTATAGTCTGCAGTTATTTATACTCCTTTTTTGATCCTTGTCTTTCTTGTCTGTCTGTGAAGCCACTACCCTCACCCAGTAGCATCCGCTGTAGTTCCTTCCGCTCCTGCTCCTCCCGCTCACGTGACAGTTGAGAGCTGGTTTTCTTGTTCTGTAACATGTTCTCAATATTCTTTCCCATTTCTTCAAAGTCACTGTCTTCAGCTGAGCTACTGTCCGTGTCAGTTGATAAGACTTCAGTTGATGACAAAACTCTAAAAAGAAAAAAACAAATATTAATTTAAGACCTGGGAAATACTAAAGTACAGAAAGACCTAAACAGACGGGGCTGTAGGCAAGAATAGAAAATTGGGGATTCAATTGTCAAAAAACATATTCAAAAGTCACTAAACCATAAGCCCCTTAATACAACTTTTCAATTTTCGTACACTTAGAAAACAAGGAGAAAGAAAGCAAGACTAAGCTAAGAAATAAAGAAAGACTTGGATACTTTATTTTTTCAATGCTGGGGACTGAAGCCAGGAGCATTCTTATCCCTGAACTATGTTCCTAGCACCTCTGCTTATTTTTAAATTTTGAGAAAGGGAGGTGCAATGGTGCATGCCTATAATCCCAGTGCCTCAGGAGGCTGAGGCAGGAGTACCACAAGTTCAAAGCCAGCCTCAGCAACTTAGAAAAGACCCTAGCTAACTTAGCGAGACCCTGTTTCAAAATAAAAATGGCTGGGGATGTGGTTTGCCTGCCAAAAAAAAAAATAATAATAATTTTAAGATAGGGTCTCACTAAGTTGCTCAGAGTGGCCTCAGACTTGCATCCTCCTGTCTCAGCCTCCCAAGTGGCTGGGATTACAAATATGTTCCACCATACCCAGTACTTGGGTCACTTTTAATAGCACACTACCAATTCTCTCACAATTGAGCCTTCAGAGAAAACCCTGTGACACTATATGATTACCACAGCCAGGTAGGCCTTCAGAGCTGCCATGGAACCTACAGCTCAAATCTAGCACCTCCTCACATTCAAAACCTTTGACAAGTTGAGGAGAGCAAGTACTTGAGCAATTTTCATTATAAAAGAACATCTGGAGTTGGGGTTGTGGCTCAGAGGTAGAGCACTCGCCTACCATGTGTGAGGCACTGGGTTCGATCCTCAGCACCACATAAAAATAAAGATATTGTGTCCACCTATAACTAAAAAATAAATATTTCAAAAAGAAGAATATCTGGGGCCTGGGGATGTGATTCAGTAGTAAAACACTTGCCTACATGGGAAAGGTTTAATCCCTTGCACCTTAAAACAAAACAAAACCCTTCCCCTCCTTCCAGCTGGAGTTTTCTGCAGCACTGAAACATACTTATTTTGTAGGTCAAAGATGCGCTGACATTCCTCTTTGTAACGTTCTTGATGCTCAGCCACAGAAAACCTTGATCCACGCGCAAATTTACTCATGGGCCCCTCTCCAGAGCGGGCCTGTTCTGTTGACATTGTACGTACCACGTCAATCACTTCCCAACGGGATAACTTCTTAATCTACGAGACAAATGCACAAACACACACAATTTACAGATTTCAAAAGAAAAAACCAAAGCACATGATTACATAGACAGACCCAAAACAAAATCATCCCACAGCAGATTAAACATAAAGCTTTTGAAAGCTAACTCCTGAAATAGTATACAAGATTTACTATAACCTATACTACAAAGTTCCTCAGATAGTTCTTTGTATCTGTCTCCTAGACTTTCTCTATATAAAAAGTCTCTAAGTTTCCCTCTTCTACACTCACCTCTTCTTCAGGCACACCAAATTTACGTAGAAGTTGCTTTGCATTTTTCAGAGAAAGGCGACGAAGGTCTGCATCTGTTCCCGTCACTGTCTTCTTCACTGGCTGAGGCTCCTTATCATCCTACCTCAAACAAAAACAAGTGAGAATCCTAAGATGAACTCTTTATAGTAGGTATGTAAGTCATTTTGCCAACTGAACCACTCTTCAAGCCCTCTACTCCATAATCCTCATTTCTTCCTCCTCTGATTTTCTCCTTCTATAAATCTGGACAATCTCACCTTCTGCTGTGTTGGTTTGTTTGGAATCTTCACATAAGAGAATCCTTCACCACAACCTGTGGGATCAGCCACCCCTGTCACCTCTAGGAGACATTTGCCCTTCATGGCAGCAATGAATGCTCTTGTGGTATTCCAAGGAGCAGTGCGAACCTAAGGGACAGAAAAAGAATCTCAGAGCTGTGGGAAACATTTATTGTATGTGTAGCCCTTATCAAGAAAGAGAATAATTATAATGAGCAATTTCATGCTTTCTTAAATTGTCTATGAAGATCAACAGTTAAATATCGCTGCCTAGTACTCAATCATGATATTAAATAGAGGTCAAAAATCTCAACCATGGTAAAGAATACAAGAAACAGGCTTCACTGCGCACCTTGTGATAACATTTCACTGTCCAATTGCTCAAATGGCTTTTTTAAGGATGTCCTAAATTGTAATAATAAATCACATTATTATGTACAACTATAATGCACCAATAAAAAATGTGAAAAAAAATGACCTATATTATGCTGGGCATGGTGGTGCATGCCTATAATCACAGTTCCTCAGGCAACTGAGGCAGGAGGACAGCAAGTTCAAGGCCAGCCTCTGAAATTTTTGAGATGCTATCTCAAAATAAAAAGGGCAAGGGATGTAGGTAAGCAGAAAAGCACCACTGGCCTCAATCCCTAGTACTGCCAAAAAAAAAAAAAAAAAAGAATGACCTATATTATAAAAACAAGTTAAACATTGGCTTTCAAAGCAGTGGCTACAACCATAGCATCACTAAACTAAAGTGTGTTCTATCCCTGCTACCGGTTTGATCAAAAGCATCTATTAGCCCAGCACAGTGGTGCATGCCTATAATCCCAGTGACTTGGGAGGCTAAGGCAGGAGGATCACTAGTCCAAAGCCAGTTTCAGCAATGGCGAGGTGCTAAGCAACGCAGTGAGACTCTGTCTCTAAATAAAATACGAAATAGGGCTGGGGATGTGGCTCAGTAGTTGAGTGCCCGTGAGTTCAATCCCTGTAACCAAAAAAAAAAAAAAAAAAAAGGCATCTACTAATCCCATAAAATAGAAGACAAGCAGTAAATGTGGTTACCCACAAAGACCAGACAAGAGTATATACAATTAGTTAGAAAATGGCCAATTCTCTATTTAAGATTCAATCTTAAAGGCTAATAAGAATCTTTAACTTCTGAAATTCTTAAGACATTCTCATTTTTCATTCCAATCTTAAAGATGTATTATAGTGTTTTTGTTTCTTAACTAATACATAAAAACTGTACTAATATATGGGGTACCATGTGACATTTAGATATATGTATATATTATGCAATATTTAAATATCATTAAGCATGTCTATTTCCTCAAATATCTACCATTTTTTATGGTGGAAAACATCCAAACTCTTTCCTTCTAGTTTCATGACCTCATTTCCTGCTTCTTTTTACAGTCATTCACTCATTTAACAAATATGTATGTACTACACTTTTTCATGGACCTCATGTTAGTGAGGAAAAAGCAAAGAGCCAATCCAGTTCAATACAATGTGATCAGTGCCATAAGATAGTAAAAGGTGCAATGCATACATAAAGAAGACAAGGAGGATAATGCAATATGAATTCAGAGAGAGAATAAATTCAAAATTCAGGGAAAGCCTCAAAGAAAACATAAATTGTAGATGAAGGTCAAATAGTGGAGAAATGGCAAAAAATTACTCTGGGTAGACAGAATAACATCTGAAAAATTCTGAAAGGCAAGACAAAGAAATTTAAGTAACTGAATTAACTTCAGTTTGTTTGGAGCTTAAAGTACAAGGCAGTGTCAGGAAATTAAAGGAGGTCAGTATTATGTGCAAGATCCAAACCATTTAGTTTTATGAATTATTCTAACAATTTATTTCTTTAGAAAATGAGGTGCCTTGCCTATTGCCGTGGCCCATGCTAGCCTCAGCAACTTGGCAAGGCCCTAAGTTTAAACTTAGTGAGACCCTGTCTCTAAATTAATTTGGGGATGTAGCTCATTGTTAAAGTGCCCCAGGGTTCAGTTCCCAGTATTATAAGAAAAAAAAAAAAAAAAAAAGATGCCTGAGAAAGTTTCTGAGCAGGAACGTGATATGATCAAATTCCTGTTGTAAAAGATCATTCGACTCTTTAACAAATGATACTAGAGTAAATAAATTGACATTCATATCCAAAAAATGAACCCTAAATCTTACCTTATGCCCAATACAAAATGAACTTAAAATGGATCTATGTGTAAGATCTAAAGCAGTGAAACTTTAGTAGAAAACATAAAATTCTTGCAAACTTGTGTTAGAAAAAATTTCTTAGGTATAACACAAGTGACAAAAGAGAATACTGACAAGATGAACTTCTGCTCTTCCTAAGATACTATGAAAACAAGACAAGCCACAGACTGGGAGAGAATCTCTGTTAATCATATACCTGATAAAGAACAAATGTCTTGAATAAAAAACACTCAAATCAATAAGAAAAAAATTTAAAATGAAGACAAAAGAAATGACAGACACTTCACCAAAGATTATATCTAGGTGGTAATAAGCACATAAAAAGATGCTTGATACTCTCTTAGCCATTATGAAAAAATTTTTTTTTTTAAAAATTTGACTTGGGGCCTTGCTATGTTGTCCAGGCTGGCCTTAAACTCCTGCCTCAGCCTCCCATGTAACTGGGACTACAGGCACATATCACCACTCCTGCTTAAGAAAATGGAATATTAAACCACAATGAGGGCCGGGATTGTGGCTCAGCGGTAGAGGGCTTGTCTGTCATGTGTGAGGCACTGGGTTTGATTCTCAGCACCACATATAAATAAATAAATTCTATTCACAACTAAAATAATAATTTAAGAAAAACACAATGAATGACCACTTCACACCTACAAGGTAAGCAAAAATTTAAAAAAGAGAAATAACAAGTGTTGATGAGGACAGAGAATAACTGGAAACCTTCTATACTCCTGGTTAGGAATGTTAAATTGTATAGTCCCCATAGAGAAACAATACAATAATTTCTCAAAAGGTTACATATGATATTATTATTAGGTCTCAGCAATTCCATTTTTAGGTATCTGTCCAAGAGAAAAAATAAATTTAAAATAGCTTTATTCATAATAGCAAAAACTGCTGGGCATGACTGTTCACACTTGTAATGCCAGCAACTTAGGAGGCTGAAGCAGGACGATTCCAAGTTCTAGGACAGACCGGAAAACTTAGCAAGATCCTCAGAAACTTAGCAAAATACTGTCTCAAAAACTAAAAGTGATGAGAATGTAGCTCAGGGGCAAAGAACCCCTGGGTTCAAGTCCCAGTACCAAAAAAGAAAGAAAAAATACACCAAAAAACTGGAAATTATTAAAATATTCCTGCAAAAGTGAGTCAACAAACTGGTAGTTCATACCATGGAATACTTTATGCAATAACAGAAATAAACTATTGATACACACAATAAACTTCACCAAATGGTGCTAGGAAAATTGGATATCCATGTGCTAAGGAATGAGGTCAGTTAGACCCTTACCTTATAACATATATAACAATTAAATCAAAACAGATCAAAGTGGCTGGGGTTGTGGCTCAGCAGTTGAGTGCTTGCCTAGCATGCGTGAGGCACTGGGTTCAATCCTTAGCACCACATAAAAATAAATGAAATAAAGATACTGTGTCCATTTACAACTAAAAAAATTAAAACAAAGAAACAAAAAAAAAAACAAATCAAAGATCTAAATGTAAGAGTTGGGCTGGGATTGTGGCTCAGCAGTAGAGCTAGCAATGTGTGAGGCCCTGGGTTCGATCCTCAGCACCACATATAAATAAATAAAATAAAGTGTCCACCTACGACTAAAAAAATATGTATTTTAAAAAAATAAATGTAAGAATTAAAACTAACACTCTAGGAAGAAAATATAGGAGAAAAGCTTCATGAGATTGGATATGATGACTTCTTGGATACGACACCAAAAGCACAAACAACAAAAGTAAAAACAGAAAACAGGAGTACTTTAGAATGTGCATCAAAGGACACAATCAGTTAGGTCAAAAGGCAACCTACCTGAAATGGGAGACACTATTTGCAAATCATTTATCTAATAAGGGGTTAATATCCAGAATATCTAAATAATTCCTACAACTGAATAACAAAATATACCAAAAAACCTAATTAGAAAATGGGGAAAAGACCTCTTAATAGACATTTCTCCAAAGAAGATATACATATGGCCAAAAGACACATAAAAAGAAGCTCAATATCAGTTATTAAGAAAGTACAAATCAAAGTTACAATGAGATATTATTTTACATCCACTAGCATGGCTATTATATTTGGGAAGCTGAGGCAGGAGAATCACAAGTTTGAGACCAGCCTCTGCAACTTGATGAAATACTGTCTCAAAACAAAAAATAAAAGTGCTGGGGATGTAGCTTAGTTGTAAAGCACCCCTAGATTAAATCCCCAGTGCTGGGGAAAAAAGACTAATAATACTAGCAAAGATATTAAAAATATCAGAACCTTTGCACACTTCTGGTGGGAACATGATATGGTGCAGCAGCTATAGAAAACAGTATGGACAAGCTTTAAACACAAGTACTAATATCATAATTAGTATATTATCCATCAATCTTATTTCCAAAAGAACTGGAAGCAGAAATATTTGTATACATGTTCACAGCAGCACTATTCACAATAGCCAAATTATAGAAGTGACCAGAATGCCCAGCAATGGATGAATAAATGTACAAAATGTGGCATTACATATATAATGGAATATTATTAAGCCTTACAAAAGAAGGAAATTCTGAGATGTGGTGAAACTCAGTGAGTTTGCCTAGCAAAGTAAGGCTCTAGATTTCATCTCCAGCACCACAAAAACAAACAAAACCTTTGCAGTATCTACAGAAGTCAAAATCACAGAAATAAAAATTAGAATGGCGGCTGCCAGTGGTGGAAGGTAAGGAAAAATGGAGTTGTTTAATGAGTACAGAATTTCAGTTTTGCAAGATATAAACAATTCTGGAAATTGATTATAAAACAATGTGAATGTACGACGAACTGTTTGCTTAAAGGTTAAGATGCTAAATTTAATATTATGTATACTTTTTAAAAATTGTTTTTTCTAGTTGTAAATGGACACATTATCTTTATTTTTATTTATTTATTTATTTTTAATGTGGTGCTGAGGATTGAACCCAGGGCCTCACACGTGAGAGGCAAGTGCTCCTACCACCGAGCTACAACCCCAGCCCTTATTATATACATTTTGTTACAATTTTTAAAGAAGGAAGAAAACACAGTGTATAATTTCATTGACTTAAAATTGTAGAAAATGCAAAGTAATCTATATTGACAGAACACAGATCAGTGCTTACCAGGGCACAAAGAGGAAAGAAAGAGGTATGACAAAGGGACTTGGAAGGGGGTACAAAGAAACTTGCAGGTGAGAGTTAACACTTATCTTTGTAGTGAGAATTTCAGAGGTATAAACATATGTCAAAATATATTAAATAGTAGACTTTAAATATGTGCAGCTTATTGTATGTTAATTGTATCTCAATTCAGCTATTTCCTTAAAAAGATGAATGAAATGTTCTAATAAAAATGAGTGTAAAGTCTTACTTCATCATCAATCTTCATCTGAAAATCTTCCTCATTTTCTTCTTCTGGAGCAAAAAAGGACTTCTCACCATAGCCAGCATCCTGGAAGAGGACAATTTCATGCAATTGCAACACAAAGAGCACAAATTCTACTGAATATCAAATATTAAAGTATATCTTGCATAGAAAGTAAATTCTGTAAAGTCTTTATTCTATCACCACTGTATATATCCTAAGGCTATTGATGAACTTACTAGCTGATATAAGGATAGTTAGGACCCATTAAAAAAAAAAAAAAAACTAAATAGAGATGCTCACTTCCCCTGCTTATATGCTGATCTTTTTTTTTTTTTTAAGAGAGAGAGAATTTTTTTTTTTTAATATTCACTTTTTTTTAGTTCTCGGCGGACACAACATCTTCGCTGGTATGTGGTGCTGAGGATCGAACCCGGGCCGCACGCATGCCAGGCGAGCGCGCTACCGCTTGAGCCACATCCCCAGCCCTATGCTGATCTTTTTTAATATTTTATTTTTTATGGTTGGACACAATATCTTTATTTTATTTATTTATTTATTTTTGAGAGAGAGAGAGAGAGAGAGAGAATTTTAATATTTATTTTTTAGTTTTCGGCAGACAAAACATCTTTGTATGTGGTTCTGAGGATCGAACCCAGGCCGCACGCATGCCAGGCCAGTGCGCTACCGTTTGAACCACATCCCCAGCCCTATTTTATTTATTTTTATGTGGTGCTGAGGATCGAACCCAGGGCCTCACACGTGCTAGGCGAGTGCTCTACCGCTGAGCCACAACCCCAGCACCCAGCCCCTATATGCTCATCTTATAGAGATTGAACTAACCACCCAAATGGATAAGCACCAATTTTCAAAGCAAAACAATAATGGGCATGGTGGCACATGCTTGTAATCCTAGCACCTCAGGAGGCTGAGGCAAGAGGATCACAAGTTCAAAGCCAGTCTCAGCAACTTACTGAGACCCAGTCTCAAAAAGGGCTAAGGATGTGGCTCCACGGTTAAGAGCCCAAATAAACAAGTAAACCCCAAGTCCTTCCTTAAGTCTTCCCACTGATGATTTAGGTATATTGTAGTTTCTCCCAGTAGAGAAATTACCACATAAAGTTTGCATTTCTAGGTAGTTGTTAATAACCTAGTAACTTTCATCTCTAAGTCACAGGCCTAAGCAGTACCTACGAAGTTGCTCACCTTCAGTCGCTGCTCTGCAGCTATCATGCTATAATAAGCACAGCACTGCTCTGGTGACACCATGGCTCTTATCTCCTCTTCAGTTGGTAAACGAAAATCAGATTTCAGTACCCACCAGTTTGAGTCCATCCCTAGAAAAGATACAAAAACACCATTTTGAATTCTAAAGGTTCTGACATTTATTGACAATGAAAGTAGAGCAACCAAAGACTGAAATAGGCAATGATGTAAATGATAATAGACCTCACCACCATTAACATGACTATCTGACCAAGAAAAGTCCTGTTAAGTTTCCAGAATCTCATTTTAAAACATCCAACAATCACACTGAACTCCCTAGTGTTCAAACATCATGAAAGCAATCAAGGGCTGGGGCTGTAGCTCAGTGGCAGAGTGCCTGCCTAGCACGTGAGAGGACTGGGTTCAATACTTAGCACCATAAAAATAAAAGCATTCTGTCCATCTATAACTACAAAAAATTTTAGAAAAAAAGGGCAATCAAAAACTGAGCACATGGGCTGGGGATGTGGCTCAAGTGGTAGTGCGCTCGCCTGGCGTGCGTGCGGCCCGGGTTCAATTCTCAGCACCACATACCAACAAAGATGTTGTGTCCGCCGATAACTAAAAAATAAATATTAAAAAAAAAAAGTAGCTATCATTTAATTAAAAAAAAAAAAAAAAAAAACTGAGCACATGCCTATAATCCCAGCAACTCGGGAGACTGAGGTAGGAGGATCTCAACTTCGAGGCCAGCCTCAGCAATTTGGTGAGGTACTAAGCAATCTAGCAAGACCCTGACTCAAAATAAAAAGGGCTCAGGATGTAACTCAGTGGTAAAGTATTCCTGGGTTGTTCAATCCCCAGTACAAAAAAAAAAAAAAAAAAAAAAAAAGCCATGAAAAAAGCAATCTTGGGGCTGAGATTGGGCTGGGGCTCAGCAGTAACACACTTACCTGGCAAGTATGAGGCACTGAGTTCAATTCTCAGCACCACATATAAATAAATAAAATAAAGATCTATCAATAACTAAAAGAATATTTTTTTTAAAAAAAAGCAATCTAAACTTCCATAGTTAGAAGATTTGCTACTTTCTCCTTCCAAAGGCCATCAATCTATTTTATCAGTTGTATGCTTATCCTTTAACTCAATCATCATAATTCTTTGAAATTATGAGAAAATTACAGAAAGGAAAAGTAACTGGTCACGCTGATGACCTGTGCGTTTGAAGTCAGCACAGAGCTTTAACCTCTTCCGGATGCTGCTTTCTGAATGGGAAGGAAAGGCTTTTTTTATATCTTCCATTCGGATGCGCCGAGGCCGATCTTTACTCTTCCAAAAGAGGCGGTAAATAAAAACCTGCCCAACAAACCAAATGTATTTTATTAGATAAAGGAAAGGATAGATATCCTCACCAGGGTCCCTTTCTCTGCTGAGCTCAGATGTTTTCATCTTTCCTGTGTCCCCAAATCCAGATACCCATTTCTTATGCATCCTGACCCCCGACCCACACTCCCATTTTACCTGGAGGAAGTCTCGAATGTGCGTATTGGCCCTTTTGGAGTTAGGCCCAGGAACTTCAAACAAGGGACACTGCTGTCCAACCACAAAAATATCTACTAATTCCCGAATATAGTAACCCTGTCTTGTCCGAATGATCAGGAAGTCAGTTTCTGGCATCTTATGAAGATAAATTGGAGCACGAAAAAGGTTGTTCTCAAATGCCTAACAAAAGTAAACACAAAAATCAGACAGATTAGTCCTAGGAAATTCAGTCAAGTAATGACAAAGGAAAATCAAACTTGCTCCATTAGTCTAAGTTTATCCAATAAAATAAATGAACTATCATATGGAATACATCAAGAAAGGTTAGACTGTTTTTTACTCATTGTCTTTTAGAGTCAGAGGAAAATATAAGATTCAGATTCAGACGAGGCTGGCTCTGCCATTTGTTCTATGAAGTCGGATAAGTTTTTTAATTTCTCTGAGCTTAATTTTCTACAAAATGGAGATATTTAAAATGCCTATACTTCAGAGGATTGCTATGAAGATTACATGTAAAAATTACTTTATAAACTAACAAGTATTAGTATGCTATTGCTCTAAATCTCTGCATAGCATCTGACACACAACAGGTAAGATCAAAATATTTACTGAAGCTGGACATGGTGGGACACATCTACAATCCCAGCAACTCAGGAGAATGAGACAGGAGGACTGCAACTTTGAGGCCAGCCTTAACAACTTAGCAAGACCCTAAACAACTTAGTGAGATCCTGCTGTAAGATCATTGGTAAAAAGTACCTGCAGGGTTCAATCCATAGTGTGTGTGTGTGTGTGTGTGTATACACACACACATATATATAATTAGCGCATTAGTTAAAAAAAAAAATCAGAAAAAAACAATTAATGAAATAGCATGCCAGAAAAGACAACTAAACACAAGAAAAGAGGAGGACAGGGGACAATAAGGAAATATTAAATGTAGTTTAAGTAGAAACCAAATGGGGATCAACGGAAGAAGTCTATGAGTCTAGGAAAAGCCTTCCCAGAAAATCCTAGAAGCTGACAGAAAGGGGACAATCTTCATTATACAGGTGAGAAAAGTTCTGAATATGAAATGTAGACAGAAAAAGGATTACAAAAAGACATTAAAGGATCATTAAGAGATTACAAAAGAATGGGTGTAGTGGAGCAACCCTGTAATCCCAGAAATTCCAGCAACTTGGGAGGCTAAAGAGGAGGATCTCAAGTTTAAGGACACCCTGGAGAACTTAGACCCTATCTCAAAACAAAATTTTAAAAAATGGGCTGGTGCCAGCACAGTGGTGCATGCCTGTAATCCCAGCATCTTGGGAGGCTGAGGCAGGAGGATTGCCAAGTTCAATGCCAGCCTCAGCAACTCAGCAAGGTTCTAAGCTGCTCAGTGAGACCCTATGACTCAATGGTTAAGCACCCCTGGGTTCAATCCTTAGTACCCCCCCAAAAAAGAGAATGGTTTAGGATTGTAGTAGCTCAGTGGTAAGGCATCCCTGAGTTCAGTCCCCACTGCCACTAATAAAATGAGTCTACAAAGGAAGGGCATGGAGGGGGTAGGGTGCAATGGCACATGCCTGTAACCCCAGGGGCTCAGGAGGCTCAGACAGGAGGATCACAAGTTCAAAGCTAGCTTCAGAAATTCAGCAAGGCCTAAGAAACTAAGCAAGACAGTGTCTCCAAATAAAAAGTAAAATAAGGGCTGGGGATGTGGCTCAAGCGGTAGCGCGCTTGCCTGGCATGCGATCCTCAGCACCACATACAAAAAAAAAAAAACAAAACAACAACAACAACAACAACAACAACAAAAGATGTTGTGTCTGCTGAAAACTGAATAAATATTGAAATTCTCTCTCTCTCTCAAAAAATAAATAAAATAAAAAATAAAAAGTAAAATAAGGTGGGGATGTGGCTCAGTGGTTAAGCACCCCTGGTTCAATCACGAGTACCAAAAAAAGGAGAATGGAACCAGGCATGGTGACACATGCCAATAATATTAACAACTTGGAAGGCTGAGACAGAGTTGTAGGTCCAAGACCAGCCTGGGGGCTGGGGTTGTGGCTCAGTGATAGAGCACTTGCCTAGTATGTGTGAGTCATTGGGTTCGATTCTCAGCACCCACGTATAAATGAATGAATAAAACAAAGGTGATGGACCTTTGTTTTATTCATTCATTTATAAGACTACTTTTATTAAGAAAAAAAAGACCAACCTGAACAGCTTAATGAGAGATCCTGTCTGAAAATAAAATTTGAAAAGGGCTAGGGATATAGCTCAGAGGTACAGTGCTTGCCTAGCCTGTATAACCCATTAAGTTCTATCCTGGTACTGCAAAAGAGGGAAGCGGGGAGGTGGGAAGGGGAGGAAGGATAGATTGTGGTAAGGGGCTAGAGAGTGTAGCCCAGTGATAAGGCCCTAGGTTCTATCCCTAGCAACGCACACACTTGCACACACGCACACACCCTTAAAGGGAAATGGAATATAAATGTAAGGGATAAAGAAAAAGCTGGAGGATACACAATAACATTAGTGAAATAAATTAGGTAAAAGAGTAAGGAAAATGGCAAAGATTGCCCAAAGAAATGAGACAAGGCTGGGTTTTGGCTCAGTGGCAGAGCACTTGCCTAGCATGTGTGAGGCACTGGGTATTTCTCAGCAATGAATATAAATAAATAAGGTAAAGGTCCATTGACAACTAAAAACTTTTTAAGGAAAAAAGTAAAAAAAAAAAAAAAAAAAAAGAAGAGACAAAAATCAAGGTAGAACAATGCTAGAGAGTTCCTCACAACATCTGTGGACCTCCATATTTTCCCTTAAATATGCAAAAGCTATTATCAGTGTACCTAATACCCATTAGAACAAAAAATAAAAAGCATATTTCATTATCATAGGACTATAGATGGTCCAAGTATGGTCCAATACTCAAAAAGATCACAACTCATTGCCAAAAAGTACCAATTTTACACAAAGGAATTAAACATTCATAAATTTACATTACATACACACTAACAGGCACACACAGACTTTGGAAAGTGAAAATATTTTCTCTCCCCATGTGGTTTGCACATAGTAATTTCCAGCAAGCCTGGGAAGGAAATGAGCAATACGAACTCAGAGCAAGGATCATGAGCCTGCCTGCTCCAGCTTAAGGGGAACAGTCTGGAAGATGTGGCAGTTGTTCCAATCCTACATTAACTTCCATATGTCACACAGATATTACTGGACTTATCAGTGTGTATTTATAGAAAACTTCTTTATTTAGCCTCAGAATAACGCAATTAGGGATTGGGGGTGTGTAGTTCAGTGGTAGAGCACTGTTCAGTGTTTAAGAGTCCCTGGGTTCAATCACCAGCACCACAGAAAAAAAAAAAAAAAAAAAAGGAAGGAAAAACAAAATCAAAAACCCCACCCATTATTAAGGGCCAGTTTTAAGAAAAAATATTATTTTAAAAAATTTTTAGATTATACAGATCTTTGCTATAATTTATACATGTAAAAGTATCTCAATCAATTATAATTGGTTCTTTCTGGGCTAACTAGCTCCTTATCTGTCAATTTCCCTAGCAAAAGAATAAGAAATAGAAAGAATTCTTCACCTGTAGTAATTGGCCAGGATGGAGAGAGCCCAGAAAAGGAGATGTATGGCAGTAAACAGTTTCCCCATATTTACAATCTGGAGCTCCAGGATCTTTTCCAGGTTTCTATGAGAAACACAGCAAACTAAAATTACTATCACAGGATATAATCAATAAACCAATACATAATATTGTATGAGCATAGCACTTATTAATATTAACCACAAAAATACTGATGCTCCCAAGAAATTTATAATATAAATAAAACTACATATTCACAGATCATTGATATGTAATGTAATTACAGCTACAGTAATAAAATTTTTTTGAGCAAAGACTCACCCGTTTATAATAGTTTTTTATCTTGGTTGCCATGCCAACTTGCATCATTAAAGGTCCATTTTCCTCACTGTATTCTGCAAGAATAAGATCTCCATCTTTGCCTGTGAGGTCCTGAGGTGTGCGCATAAAAAACATCTCTCCACCACCGGAAGCTTGCCTTTCTTGTTCTCTCATCTGTCCAGAACAAAGAAAATACAGTCCAGCTACTGACAGGACAATAACTATACACACTGATGTAATTCAATCTGAGAAAACATAAAAAATATTTTACCTTGCTATTTTTTCAACTCCATTGTGAAAAATTTTCAAACGTTAGTAAAACTAAAAAAACAGTTCTATGAATACCTATTATCCCACTACCTAGATATAACTTCATATTTTTCCATATTTGTCTATAACTCTCTATAATTCTTCTGAACCATTTTTGAAGGCTGTAAGTCACTATAATGCTTGAAGTATTTTCCTATATATCTCCTAAGAATTAGGATGTTCTCCTAAATAACCAAAATAAAATTTCATCACATCTATGAAAATAAACAATTCCTTAATATAATATCTAACACATTCCAAATTTACATCACAATTTTTTTAAAAATATTTATTTCTTAGGTGTAGATGGACTCTACACAATGCCTTTATTTTTATGTGGTGCTGAGGATCGAACCCGAGTCCCGCCGGTGCTAGGCAAGGACTCTACCACTGAGCCACAATCCCAGCCCTACATCACAATTCTTTTATAATTACTTTTTAAATTTTTTTAGTTGTAGATGGACAAAACATCTTCTTTTAAAATTTATTTTTATGTGGTGCTAAGGACTGAACCTAGTGCCTCACACAGGCTAGGCAAGCACTCTACCACTGAGCTACAACCCCAGCCCTTATAACTTCTTTTTTGTAACCAGGATTAAGATATACCTTGGCCTTCTTTTTTATGTGTTTTAGCAAAGGCTGGACTGAGTGGGGACCTGGCTGAGATAGTGCTCCAAAGGAATACTTTTTCAGAGGAGGGCGATGAAACTGCCGAAGTTTGATGGGGCCCATGTGTGTGGGGAAGAATGGCTGTCGTAATTCCACAGCAGGAATTGAGTGCTAAAATGGGAAATAGAAAATTTAAAATTAAGTACTGATTTAAATTAGTAAATTAGCCAAGGTAAGATCTACCCATATCCTTCATCAGAACAAAGCTATGGGATCCCCTCCACCACAGAAAAGATGCTTATTTGTACCTGAATAATATTCCCTCCGAAAGTACCTCGAAGACCCTGTTGCTTGGGGTAATAATACTCATCATTGGAGAGATTCCAGGGATCTTTCACTTCTGGCTGAGACATGTTCTAATGATAGACCATAAAATAAACCTTAGTCAGACTACCCTTCTCCATTTCCTTTGTTTGTTCTTCTAAACCCCAAGTCCCTTTTCTCTTATCAGACCTGCTGTGGTTCTTCCTTAATGACTCCTGTTTTCCCTAAGAGAATTCGACTCTTCTTTAGAGATGATTCTTTCTTACTCTCCTTAGAGGGAGAATTAGAAGTAGCCTCCTCCTTCTCATCAGGAATCTCTGGGGATAAAACAAAAATGACTCTGGAATTGCTATCCCTGATTTACATTACCTACTGACATATCTGAAGTTCCTAAAGATGTTCCCAGACCATTCTTAGTCCACAATTCACTCTATATGCAGGACATCTTTTTTCTCCATATTTTTATTGGTGCATGGTAGTTGTACATAATGGCGGGGATTTGTTGTTACATATTTGTACATGCACACAAAATAACAATATAATTTGGCCAATATCAATCCCCACAATAATAATGCCTGACCTCTTAAAAGAGCTACTTTCTCACATTCCTACATGAATTTTCCCTAAATAATACACACAAACTAGAAACAGAGCCACAACTCTGCTCTCTCAAACTGTTACCTATAAATTTATAGGTTTTGACCTTCTCCAACCCTTCAGATTTCCTCTTCTCCCTTAACTTTAGCAGAAAGCTATCAAAGATAGAGAAAGTACACTGGCCTCTGCCAGTAACATACCCAAAATGAGGTTTTCATCATTGGGATCAAGTGTCAAAACCGGAGGCTCCAACAGCCGGGGCATGGCCTGTGCATCCCAAATAATATTGTCCTCCCAGCGTCCATACACCAGATCCTCATTGTCAATGGGGAAAATGGAATACCAAGGTTTGTCATCATCCAGAGTAGCTGTAAAACCTAGTCAAAATAGGAAGAAAAAACAGGAATAGACAAAACTTTTATGCCACTTTCAATCATCATTCTAAGCAAACAGAAAGCAAATGTAGCTCCTAAAAAGGAGCCTATTTGATACAATGTATCTCAATTTTTACAAACTGTTGCAGACAAAATGTTCATTACAATATTGTTTCTAATAGTCAGCCCAAATGTTTAATAAAGGACTGGCAAAGTAAATTATGGCAATGAAAGATATGTTAAAACATGCTAACAGTTGGACACAGGTGCATGCTTATGAATCCCAGGGGCTCGGGAGGCTGAGGCAAGAGGACTACTGAGTTCAAAGCCAGCCTTTACAACATACTGAGGTCCTAAGCAACTCAGTGAGACTCCATCTCCAAATAAAATACAAAAAAAGCGATGGGGATGGGTTCAAAACCCAGTACCAAAAAAAACAAACAAACAAACAAAAAAAAAAAAAACTTGGGAAATTTAGAAAGGTACAAAGAAAATTGAAGTTGTCTGTAATCTTACAAATCAGAAATAACTACAGTGAACCCTTTAGTATATTTCCTTTTAGTAAGCTTTCTGGTTATAGAGCCTGCTGCTTCTTTCATTTTTATAAATGGACTATCAGGTATACCGATTCTTTTTTTTTTTTCATTTAAAATATTTCCCATGTCATTAAACATTTTTACAAAGAACTATGAAATAACATAGAAAAATATGCTGAGAAAAGTACAATATATAAAACCGTACATACAGAAATGAGCTCAAATATGCCTACACATATATCAAAACAGAAGTCAAGGAAAACACATCAAAATTTTAACGTGATAATCTCTGGATAGATTACTGGTGATTTTCTTTCTGACACTATACTGCATTTTCAAAGTGCTCTACATTAAGCATGGCATACTTTTAAAAAACCTATTTAAGATAAAAAGCAAATTCTAGGATTGCAAAGATAAAGGGGCTTTAGGGGCTGGTTGTGGCTCAGTGGTAGACCACTTGGCTAGGATGTATGAACCACTGGGTCTGATACTCAGCACCACATAAAGAAATAAAAAAAACTAAATTTGAAAAAATTTGGGCTTTAGAAACAAAAGTATACTATAAAGCTTTGTTAACTTCAAAATGGCTGTCACATTTTTCTAATAAGAAACCAGAATGGGGGCTGGGGTTGTGGCTTCAGAGGTAGAGCACTCGCCTAGCATAAGTGAGGCTCTGGGTTCGAGCCTCAGCACCACATAAAGTAAAATAAAGACACTGTGTCCACCTGTAACTAAAAAATAAATATTAAAAAAAAAAAAAAAAAAAAGAAACTAGAATGGGCTGGGGACATGGCTCAATGGTAGAGTGTTTGCCCAGCATGTGTAAAGCCCTGAGTTCAATCCTCAGCCCTACCAGAAGAAAAAATATGAAAAAAAAAAAAAAAAGAAAAATAATTTGGACTACAATCACGAGTTCAGACCCAAAACAAAGAGCCATCACAGACGCACACCTTGCTGAACATTGTAAGCCATAGCATTCCTAGTCATACTGGAAGGAAGCCAGCCTGCCAGGCTTGCACGCTGAGGTTTTGTCCCTTTGTGTTTGACATCCTCCCCATCCCAGATGATATCATCCTCCCAATGCAGCTGTGTCACCATCAGGAAGTTTTCATCAGCCAGAAGATCAGTGCCATTGCTTTCCTCAAGTTTCCTAAATTCCTGTAGAAGTAGGAAAGAAACAAGCCCTTGATTGGTCAGTTCCCACTCCAAATATCATACCAGAGATACACAAGACATATCAAAAGTGGTACTTAAGGGCTGGGGATGTGGCTCAAGCAGTAGCGCGCTCGCCTGGCATGCGTGCGGCCCGGGTTCGATCCTCAGCACCACATACAAAGATGTTGTGCCCGCCGATAACTAAAAATAAATAAATATTAAAATTCTCTCTCTCTCTCTACCTCTCTTTAAAAAAAAAAAGTGGTACTTAAGAGAACCACCTTATAACAGAATATTTTTTCCTCTCCCACTCCTAATTTGGAACAGCTTATTTCACAAACAGAATCCTTAGAATGAGGGCTATTACCAGGATGATATATCATACCAAACCAAGCAAAAGCCTTAAACACCTACACTTCCTACCACATATCTCCCCTTCTAAAAAGCTTAGGAAAAAAAAAAAAAGGTGATAAGAGTACTAAGCACAGATTCCTTTTTTCAGTGTTTCTTACCTCCATCATTCCACATTTTATCACAGGTTCATGTTCAGTCTTTCTCAATTTGAAGCCATAGTCAAATCCACTGCCATCTTCAGGGACACTTAGCATATCATACCACAGTCGGGCAGGCCCATAACGCCACTCAGCCACTCTTGGTTTGGTATCTGTCACTTTATCTATATCTCCAGTTGACAGGGAGAACTTGGACTCCACAGGAGCCATCATTGTAATCTGTAACAGAGCAAGGAAGTCAAAAGGGGAGAATTTCCCTATCCCAGATATCCTAAGTCTATAGGGAACTAACAATCAAAAGGAGAACTTAGAGGAGTCAAGAAGATGATTCTTGACTAGGAATCTTTACCTGGAGTTAGAATGTAAAAAACGGAGGTATACTATGGCACATTCTGCCTCTTATTCAAACTTTCTTATTCAGCACTATATCACCCACCATACTTGCCTGCGACTGCTACTCCCACCTAAATCAAATACTATTATACCAAGGAAGGGACAATTGCTGTACTTGATTCATAATTAATCACTGATAATTAGCACAAAACTCAGCCTGATGAGGTGTTATTTCCAATTTTGACATAAGCTAGGGAGAATTGTATCTTTTCTCCTTATAGGCCTTAACCCAGGTCTTTGTGTTGCCTACTTCATCATCAGAGAGACACTGCTCTGGAGGTGGTGGTGGAGCATAGTCATAGTTCCACAAAGACTTCTGGTTGACTTCTGATTCTACTGAACACTCCACTTCCTGGATCTGTTCTTCCTGTATCAGCTCCCGATGCTTCTTTTTTCTCTTTCTCCGAGCACTCCGCCAAACTGATGGGACATTCTTCCCTGGTCCAAAAAGACGTAAGAACCGTAACACCTAGAACACAGGACATATTACTATGTCAGAGACTCAATGTCAGATAGGAAATAGCAGCTTTTTTGTTTGAAAACTCTCAAGGGATCTATTCTACTATAGAGAAATTGAGGAGTGCTACATTCAGATTTATAAAATACATAACAAAAGTAATGTTCTCTTAATAATTTGGACTAGTTCTTCTGAGATAATAGGACAATTTCTAATAAGAACACATGTCCTATAAAAACATACACAAGTTCAAAAAAAGACCTAATATAGCATAAACAGCTTTTATATAGACAATTATGTTACTGAATAAGGAAACCCTTAAGTCCTATTCATTCTATACTCAGCATCTGAACAACAGAACTCAGTATCTGGAAGAGGTCAGTGATTTGCAGTATGGACACTCTCCACAGTAAGTACCTTTCCAGGCCGAAACTCTGGAAAAAGTTCTGTGACACTCGGCAACAACTTGGTGGCATCATGCTGCATAATCCCAGCCAATGGTAAGGTCAGCTTTCCATCCTCAGATTCTGCCTGTGTTGCTTCCTGAGGTCCCATCTCAGATTCTGAGTCAGAGGAACTACTGAAGTCCACTTTTTCTGAGGCCAAAGAGGAAGGGGCAATGATGGAGGGCAAGATGATGCCTTCTCCATCTTCAGACACTGCAACAAGGAAGAAAAACGCCTTTGGCATGTAACTGTTAGCATAATTCCTCAAATTCAGTCAATACCCACTCTAGGCTAAATGCATGGCTTAATGGCAGGGGATAAAGTCCCAAGCACCCAGATTACTAGTTTGCAACCCAGAAAACTTATCCAACTCATTTCTTCCCACCATGCCCAACTCACCTTGTACCTGGTACCCTAGGATTGTGACGAGAGAAAACAAACACTATTACTACATTTACTACTTTCCATAAGTGACCAATATTGTGCCCAATGTAACGAAAAGCAAAATAATGTAATACTTATAATATCAGTCAGGTCCTATGCTGTCCAGTTCAGTAATCCATAAAATGGAGAATTTTAAGCCCACAGGATAATGATGAGATTGTTTGGCATAAAATAAAATCTACGCACAAAGTTAACAGTGACATTCAGCCTCCAGACTAAAAAAGAAATGGCTTGAAACTCCAACAGGAAAAAATTTGGGTTAACATATCACCAAAATACAGGAGACCAAAGGTGTTCTTCCCAATCAAGCCCATGACAAGGTTATTACTGTTATATTCTAGATTGTCTCTTTTGAACAGGTAGTTTCTAAATGTGAGTATGCAAATTAGTTGCATCAGAAATTCTTAGGAAAGTCTTTTTTTCCCCTGTGGGAAAAGCGTTTGAAAATTCCTGGGTTCTACCCCAGATTCTCTCAATCAGACATTCTAAGAATGAGAGTAAGCTGTCATTTTTAAAGACTTGAGATAATTCTGATAAGCAGTCAGATTTGAGAATCACTGACCTAAACTACTACTTCTTGACTACAGTTCAAAATACTGTTAAATGTTTTAAAGGTAAAGTTTCTCTTTAATACTAACATCTGAGATTATATAAATCATTATTAGAAGTGTTATCCTTTCCTAGCAGTTTAATTTAATAATCTCTCATATGGGTAACAAAAGCCTGGATTTATGAATGTAAATTTGTTCCTTGAACAATAACAGACAGTCTTTACTTACCACCAGTAATAGCATCCTGGTCCTTATCTTTCTTCACTGGTCCTGGCGGTGGAGGTGGAGGAGGCATCAACTTGCAATCAATGTCTTCACAATCAGCATCATAGTCATCTTCATCATAATCTAAAAAAAAAGAAGAAAGTAGTTACCTCCTCAACATGCAGAATGCTGGACAATAGCCTTGAGCTTCCTTGCCACTCGATAATTTAAAGCACAATAAGAAGCACTATACATAGCCTTTAAGAATACACAGAACGCCGGGTGCACTGGCACACACCTATAATCCCAGCAACTCGGGAGGCTGAGGCAAGAGGACCATGGGTTCAAAGCGAGCCTTGGCAACAGCGAGGCACTAAGCAATTCAGTGAGACCCTGTCTCTAAATAAAATACAATAGGGCTGGGGATGTGGCTCAGTGGTCGAGTGCCCCTGGTTTCAATCACAGGTACAAAAAAAAAAAAACAGAAGATATAGCTTCTGCCTTCAAAAAAGATATTATTTCATGGTTTTAGCCAAATGCTTACTACCTCATACAGAACATGAGAAAGCTTCAAAAGCTATTTGAAATCTTTACTGATTAAATTCCAGGGCTTTGTGCATGTGAGGCAAGCATTCTACCAACTGAGCTATATCCCCATCCCCCTTTTCCTAATCATATTGTTTACTTCTGTTTTATCTTCACCCTGCTCAATCTATAATTGAAATGAAAAATTTTCTTGTCAGTTTCTCGTAAGATCAGATTTTATTCTCATCTCCCAAGTCTTGGACAGTCTTTTTTTTTTTGCAGTTTATTATTATTTTCATTGCTCTCTAACCACCAGCAACACTTAATACTTGGTCCTGAATGCTCTTTTATTCTCCTGCATAATCCCAAATTCCTTTTCTCAATAATTGCCCTTACCAGTCCCAAACCCAAATCTGTATTATTTTGCCCTGACTTAGCACATCTATAATTCCATCATATCTGTTACCACCCATAGAACTTTACTACTCAGATATCCCCTTCTGTTACTATCAATGCCACATCCATCCTCATTCTCCCACCTTATGATTTTAGTTGACTTTCTCCTTGATCAGTCTGTCAAGCTGCTTTGTATGTTTTTCCAATCAATCATTAGTGCAGTAATTACAATTTTCATTCATTAAGCTTCCATTATGTGCTGGGAATTTTTAGCTATTTTATATATAATCTTCTTAATAATGATACAAAATAGGAATTATTCTGTATCTCATACTCTGTATCTCATATTCTGTATTAAGTCATACTGATGCAGTATCAGTATTGCCCAAGTTTGACCCTGGCTATCATCTTCCACAACTGTCACCCTATTCCAGACATTGAAAACTTTACATCTAGCCTGTGAGAACAGTCTCCAAGTTAGTCACTTTTGCTCTTTAATCAAAACTCCAGAGCAACAAATAATACTTCTCTAATCTATCACATAGGAAGAAAGGCTACTTAACATTTACAGAGCATCTACCACAGTACTATACTATGTAGGCACTTTCAAATCAAAATTCTCATAAGGCATATTTGGGGGGGCTATTGGGGACTGAACTCAGGGGCACTCAACCACTAAGCCAGATTTCCAGCCCTATTTTTTTCATTATTTTATGTAGAGACAGGGTATCATGGAGTTGCTTAGTGCCTCACTTTTACCAAGGCTGGTTTTGAACTTGTGATCCTCCTGCCTCAACCTCCTGAGCTGCTGGCATTAGAGGAGTGCACCACCACATCTGGCTCCCAAGGCTTTTTTTTTTTTTTTTTTTTTTAATGCTGGGGATTGAACCCAGAGCCTCATGCACACAAAGCAAGCACTCTACCAACCTGAGCTATATCCCCAGCCCTCACAAGGCATTTTAATGAGATCAACATTATCACCAACAAGAAAACCAACAGATTATTACAAATGAGAAAGCCAAGCCTCAGAGACCACATAACCTGCCCACAGTCACACTGAATATGAGTTGTAATTTGAACCTATGACATTCTGAACCCAAGTCCATTTCTTTTTCATTATACCACCTACTTCTCACTTAACGGTCTATGTTGATTTACAATTCTTTACGGTATCAAATTGCAAGTAATGTATAAAGGTGCTAAAAAATTGTTCTATATTTGTTTTTTGCTACTCAGAAGTTTTCCATTACTTTTAAGAAAACCTGCTGACCAATTTCCCCATATTACTAACTTACCATCCCTAGTAAAGACAAGAAAATTGAACCTGAAAAATCAGAGCTGCTGCCACTTCCCCTTTAGCGTAAGCCAAGGTACTCAAAAATAATAGGTATGCAATTTGACAGTAATTGTGGTATTCCACCAAAACTAAACTAAACACTCTAGCTGGGCATAGTGATGCACACCTGAATCTCAGCAACTCAGGAGGCTGAAGCAGAAAGATTCCAAGTTCAAGGCTAGCCTCAGAAACTTAGTGAGGCCCTCAGCAATTTAGCAAGACCCTGTCTCAAAATAAAAAAGATCCAGGATGTAGCTCAGTGGTAAAGCACCCCTGGGTTCAATTCCCTGTAGAAAAAACAAGTAAATGTAACACTATACACAAACATGAGCTTATGGTGGGCTTGTTTTATATACTATGAAAATTTGTTTTATATTTGTTTATTCCATTGTCCCCAAAATAACAGTATCCCTGAAGGCACAGTGTACAACTAATATTTTTCATGGGTTACTTCTTATGTTTGTATACCATTAATTCCCTTTTTATAAGTAATACCCAAATCCATTCACAGGCCCTCAAAAAAACTAAGCTCAAGTATTTTTTTTTAATACCTTTATTTTATTTATTTTTATGTGGTACTGAGGATCGAACCCAGGACCTCATACATGCTAGGCAAGTGCTCTACCGCTGAGCCACAGCCCCAACCCCACTAAGCTCAAGCATTTATAAAGGTTTTATCAGGGGCTGGGGATGTGGCTCAAGTGGTAGCGCGCTCACCTGGCATGCGTGCGGCCCGGGTTCAATCCTCAGCACCACAAACAAACAAAGAAGTTGTGTCCGCTGAAAACTAAAAAATAAATATTAAAACACACACTCTCTCTCTCAAAAAAAAAAAAAAAAAAAGGTTTTATCTGCATTTCTCAAGAGCACAAAATCTAATTTGAAGAGGTGGACAATAAAAAACAATTTCACATAAAAGTTTCAAGCAGTGAGAGATAGCATAGGGCACTACAAGAATAAACTATGATGAACCACTTTAAATTCAAGATCTCGAAACAGAGCTCCAAAAGATTTAAAAAAATGGATTTTATTACCTTTGCATCATGTTGCCTATCAATGTTTATAGCATGAAACAGGTACTCAATATCTAACGAACTGAATTCTTAAATTTTAGGATATGCCACTAGCTAACTGCAGAACTTTTGATAGTTTCACATTTTAATAAAATTCTCTTCAAGTTGTCCTCATCCATTAGGATGCTAAGAATCGATAATCACTAAGTCATCTTCCAGCTCGATATTTTTGGTAGGACTGGGGATTGAACTCATGGGTACTCTACCACTGAGCTATATCCCGATTCTTTTTATTTTTTATATAAATAAAACTAAGTTGTTCAGGCTGGCTTCAAATCTTTGATCCTCCTGCCTAAGCCTTTCAAATTCACTGTGGCTACAGGTGGGACCAATCTTGAAATTCTGATTCTACAATGCAGCACCATACAATGGGGAAAAAAATCTAATATTGTAAGCAAGCATACTGGTAATGAGCAATTTGAGCCAGAAATTACAAATGCTCATTTGTATATGAAACTGTATACTTAATCCTTTTTGTACTATCAATTCTTTGAGGACAAAGACTGAGCTTGTTTCACAGATGCCAACTTTATTTTTACTTGGGATTGAACTCAGGGGCAGTTTACCACTGAGTCACATTCCCAGCCCTTTTTTGTATTTTATTTAGAGAGAAGGTCTCACTGAGTTGCTTAGTGCCTCACTTTTTGCTGTGGCTGGCTTTGAACTCACGATCCTCCTGTCTCAGCCTCCCAAGCCACTGGGATTACAGACATGCACCACCACACCCAGCTCATAGACTCCAACTTTGAAAAGCATCTGAAAACAGTGCTATGAACCCTGTTAGTACTCAAATATCAGAGATCAAGAAAGAAAGCATTATCATCCTTATCATTAATTGAGAATTTCAGACTTAACAGTATGAGGAATAGAAGCTTGAGTATGGCAAAACTGTCTGAAAACACACAAAAAAGGATAGCAGCTACTTGGAACTGACAAAGGAAGAAGAGCAAACACGTGGAGAAGGAACAATGACAGGAGGCAGACAAGCAAAGCACTAAGCAACTCAGTGAGACCCTGTCTCTAAATAAAATACAAAATAGGGCTGGAGATTGGCTCGGTGATCAAGTGTCCCTGAATTCAATCCCTGGTACTCCCCTCCCCAAAATAAAGAAAGCAGGCAGAGAAACCAAAGCCCAAGCCAGACATGGTGGTATACTCCTGTAATCTCAGCGACTCAGGAGGCTTAGGCAGGAGGATCCCAAGTTCAAGGTCAGCCTCTGCAACTTAGCAAAACCTTATCTCAAATAAAGAAAATAAAAATAAAAGTCTAGGGATATAGTTCAGTTTACAGCGCCCTTGGGTTTAATCCCCAGTTCCCCCCCAAAAAAAGAAAAGAAAAGCCCAGACTACATACATAAAAATGCAATGGAATTCTATATTCAAGACACCAAAGAATCACCTGAGTGGCAAAGGGGCTGCAAACTCCCCATTGTCTGCTGATATCTTCGGCTTTCATCTTCTGCTACCTCATTGATGTCTGAATAGTCCACAGCATCTTCTGTACTCCTAATCCAACCTATAAATAAAAAGCGGGGAATCTCAAGAAATAGCCAAGGAATTCTGACTCCTTCAAATAGTTCCCTTTAAAAGTACATGTGCTGTAAGTGGCTAGCCTCCTCCCCCACCTTCCTCCCCATAACCCAGACTTCACCTTCATCATTTACCAAGGCACTGTCAGTCCCAGTCAATTCTTCATTTGCAGTGAGTTCAGTGATCAGGCTGCCCAGACCCAAAGCTCCCAAGCCTGCCAGGTGCTTCTTACACTCCTGAAAAAGGGACAGCACCAGAATCGAAAGTGTCCCAGACTCCCTGGTTCATAACCACCATATATCCACATGAAAAATGATTCTGCAGTGTGCTTGCTAAACTCAAGAACTGTATAGTAAATCCACTAAACTCCACATTTATCAGATCTTTATTAAATAAAGTACCATGTCCAATTTCATGGCCACACTTTAAGGTAACAAGACTATTCAAAGAACCACCACCAAGAACAGCAGTTCTCCAAATAAAGGCCAAAGCACTGAGGTCATCCGGATTAGAACTGATCTTTTAACTCTTTAGTGCAGGAGTGTTGTAGGGGAAGGGGAACACTGGTCAACAGCTTTATTCCTTGAAAATAAATGAAAGGGAAGTCAAAGCAGCTAGTTTCACTTGGACACTGGTAACAGTGTCATGAATGTCTTGGAACACACTGGGACCAGAAGAGGTCAGCCCCCTTCCCCTCGCCCCGATGGTTGTAACATTCACTTTTCTGCTGCCTAGGGCTAGAACCCAAGGACTGTTGCTGGCTCTAGAGCCATCCAAGTCAGCGATGTCAAAAATGTAGTTTCAAGATTTTCCAAGGTTCTAATTTTAAAGGTTTGAAAGCAACTTCACTAGGTTCACCAATTGTTTGGTCAAGTAAAACGTAATCTCCAAAGCCACCCACCCCGCACCACAGACCTTCTTACTTGTCTCCTGTTTTCCCTCTTTTCTCCCCAACCTTGCCCATAACTGCACCCTCTCGCTCTACACTACTCTTTAATAAAATCTATGAAGATACAGTACTATTCGCTTTCGTTAATAACGTCTTCTATTCTCATTTCCTAAGCAGCCTCTACTCTGCTTGCTCCTTCAACTCTCCTTAGCCACACCACCCACAGCCCTATCCCCACGCCCCCCCCTCACATCGTCCAAGACGTTTTCCCCCTCCAGCTGCCCAGCTCCATTGATGTTGCCGAAAAGGAAACCGGTTAAAGAAAATGGGCCGCCTCCAGCAGAATCTTCATCGCTGTCCGTGTCGGACATGATGGCGGCAGTACTGCCGGCAGCGACTGCGGACAGCAGCAAATCCAAGCCTGGTCCCATGGACCGGAAATAAAAACATCAGTCGCACAGAAGTGACTAACAGGGCTCCTTGACCCTACATGCCCCTACCGGAAGTTGAACAAGGGAAAAAGCAACCGGAAAGACCGGCTGTCCTACAGGGAAATAGATCGGTGTTACTACTTTACTAGCCGTTTTTGATTCGACCATGCGAGATCACGAGGTTGGGCAGGTGGGAAGCGGTTGGTCAAAGAAACTGTTCGGTCCCGCCCCCTCAGGTACGCGCGTGCGTTCGCTTTGCACCGGAAAAGGGCAAAGCATCTTTCTCCATTCAGAAGGGATTGTGGAGTCACGTGGCCAGTGTCCTGTGTCTTGGAAACTGCCGGTCACCACGTTACGGTACTGGGAAGTAAGGGTAGGGATCGGTTCGTTTGTTTGGTGCTGCCTGCGATTTTACTGCTCCTTTCCAAAGTGAAATTTGCAGTGAATTGTTCAGGCAGCCCCCAGCTGTCGCAGAGGTATCGGTGCAAATTACTTGTTTTGAATTTACATTTCCCCATAGTAGTAGATTTTCCCCACAACGTCTTACTTTCGGAAATGTGAAAGATTATTAAAATTAACTGGCTCTTCACCTAGATTGACAATGTTTTTCCCCTGAATCATTTGAAAGTGGGTTAGTGGGTTGGGGGATGTAACTCCGTGGTCACGCAAGCACAGCCCTTGGGTTATTACCGGCAACGCAAAAAATTAAACACTAGCATGGGTTCCTCAGTCCTAAAAGTAGTTATCTTATTATGTAACCACAGAACCATTATCACATCTTTAAAAACCGAGTCAATATATGTTTTTTTTTAATTTTTAATATTTATTTTTTAGTTCTCCGCGGACACAACATCTTTGTTTGTATGTGGTGCTGAGGATCCAAACCGGGCCGCACGCATGCCAGGGGAGCGTGCTACCACTTGAGCCACATCCCCAGCCCTCAATATATGTTTAACATACACAGTATCTATTTACCTACTTGTCCTAATTGGAGTATTTTACATATTTTCCAATGCAGGATCCATAAATGCGTTGCGTTTTTTTTTTCATCTCCCTTTAGGCCAAACCCACGTGCCTTTTTTCTTTGTTTTTCATGAGATTGGATTTGGGAATAATGCAAGCAGTTTTCTTGAAAACATTACATGTCCTGAAGGTGATTGTTTCTTCGATTTGATTACATTTAAATATTGTACATGCCATAAGAAGGCACATTGTTGTCCCAATATTGGTGATAATAAATTTGATCATTTACATAAAGTGGTGACTGACAGATCTCTCCATGGTAAAGGCATACTTCCCCCCTTCTGTAATGAAAAAGTAATCTATGGGTGACATTTTGAGATCCTGTGACTATTTAGTTCCAAATGCTGTTTTACCCAATGATTTTAATTGCCTGAATCAGTTTTATTGGGAGAGCGCAAATAAGTGATTTTTCAAATTAAGTTCTTTCTACATTTATAAACTGAACTTATTCAGTAAACAAAGTATTACCTCCTTTCTTTTATTTTTCCTTATTATTTATTTATTGGTACTAGGGATTGAACACAAGGGCACTTTATCACTGAGCTACATTTCCAGTCCTTTTTTTTGGCGGGGGGGGGGGGGGGGAGGGTACCGGGAATTTTACTCAGGGGCACTCCACCACTGAGCCACATCCCCAGCCCTATTTTGTATTTTATTTAGAGACATGGTCTCACTGAGTTGCTTAGGGCCTCACCCTTGCTGACGCTGGCTTTGAACTCTAAATCCTCATGCCTCAGCCTCCTGAACAGCTGAGATTACAAAAGTGCACCATCATGCCCTGCTATTTCTAGTCGTCTTTTTTTTTTTTTTTTTTTTTTTAGTTTTAGGTGGACACAATATCTTTATTTTATTTTTATGTGGTGCTAAGGATTGAACACAGTGCCCCACGCATGCTAGGCGAGAACTCTACCACTGGGCCACAACCCCAGCCCCTCTAGTCTTTTTCTTTTTTATTTTGAGACAAGGTCTTGCTAAGTTGCTTAGGGCCTTGCCAAGTTGCTGAGGTTGGCCTCGAATTTGAGATCCTCCTGCCTTAGCCCCGAGTAACAGATTACAGGGCTGCACCACTGCACCTGGCTGTATTTTTCTTTTTCTTTAAGTACTGGGAATTGGACTCAGGGCCACTTAACTACTGATCTGCATCCCCATCCCCAGATCTTTTTTTGTATTTTATTTAGAGCTGGGTCTCACTGAGTTGCTTAGGGCCTCAATAAATTGCTGGGGCTGGCTTTGAACTCAGGATCCTCCTGCCTCAGCCTCTCAAGCCACTGGGATTACAGGCATGCACCATCGTGCCTGACATATATATATATTTCTCTAATGCTTTATAACATAGTACTACCATTGTTTTGATGCTCCAGTTGTCACAAATTTGTCCAGTGGGAAACACTTCAGTCCTTTTTACATGATCATTAATCTTTGAACACTTTTCTTCTTTCATGACACAATATGTATCATGTTTTCTCTGTATATTCTCTGACCTGGAGCTAATAGCCATTTCTCAAAGGAGCCCTAGTTGCTTTTGTTTTTTGTTTGTTTGTTTGTTTTTGGTACCAGGGATTGAACTCAGGCACTCAACTAGAGAATGGTGTTTAGAAATCAAAATTTGGAGTGTCATTGCTTATCGACCTTTTCAGTAGAAAGAGCCAAAATAAGAAAATAATGAGTTTACACTAGTAATAGTTCCAACACCACAGGTTTTTCCTCACCTTTACCCACTTTGTATGTGTATCTTGTTTCTCTTACCATGTAAACATTGGTTCCCAACACCAATATATTTACTGGTCAAAATTACAAACCAGGGGTCAGGCTGGTGGCACCCGCCTGTAATCCCAGTGGCTCTGGAGGCTGAGGCAGGAGGATCATGAGTTCAAAGCCAGCCTCAACAAAAGTGAGGTGCTAAGCAATTCATTGAGACCCTGTCTCTAAATAAAATACATCATAGGGCTGGGGATGTGGCTCAGTGATCGAGTGCCTCTGAGTTCAATTCCTGGTACCAAAAAAAAAAATTACAAACCATTACCACTCCAACAATTAAACCTAAAAAATGTTCAGGAGTTCTTTGCAGTTTTTTTGTCCTTAAAACATAACCCATTAAGTATATACAAAGAACTGTGTTCCATTTTGCAAGCATATCTTATAGAGTGTTTATTTTCAGTTTAGTTAATTTTATATAGAGAAAGTCAAATCTACATAAAAAGCTATTCTCATGCAGGCATGGTGGTGCATACTAGTAAACCCAGCAATGTGGAAGACTGAGGCAGGAGGATCACTAGTGTGAGGCCACCTTGGCAACTTAGCAAGACTATCTTAAGATATAAAAATAAATTTTAAAAGGGTTGGGGATGTGACTTAGTGGTAGAGTGCCCATGGGTTAAATCCTGAATACCAAAAAATAAAAAGCCAATCCCACAGAAGTCTTGCTCCCTTGCCTGTAACCTCTATCCCATTCCCATCCATTATAAATAACCATTTCCTATAGTTTCTGGTATGTCCTATAGTTTGTTTTTCAAAAATAAGCACATGGCTAGGAGTGGTAGTTCTCACCTATAAGAACTGCTGAGCTTGGGAGCTGAGGCAAGAGGATTGCAAGTTTAAAGCCAGCCTCAGCAACATAGTGAGGCCCTAGAAATTTAGGGAGACTGTCTCAAAAAGGGCTGAGGATGTGGCTTAGTGGTTAAGGACCCCTAGATTCAATTCCTGGTACAAAATAAATAAGCACATGTATATCTGTCTGTATTTATAATATAAACTGGAAATCTTACTGTACCATTTCATAGAGCTTTTCCATATATATATTTGGTTCTGTGGATTAAACCCAGGGGTGCTTAACCACCGAGCAACATCCATATATATTTATATAAATATACATATATATTTATATATACATATATAAATATATATACATATATTTATATATACATATATATTTATATATGTGTGTGTGTATAATTTATTATAGACAGGATCTCGTTGAGTTTCTAAGTACCTTGCTAATAGGGTGCTGAGACTGGCTTTGAACTTGTGATTCTCCTGCCTCAGCTTCCCCATCCTCTGGGATTATAGGCATGCACTACTGCAGCAGGCCTTTTCCTCATATTTTTAATGGATACTTCATGGGAACAATGTTCTAACAGTAGTTAGACCAGGCACAGTGGCACACATCTAGAATCCCAAAAACTCAAGCAACTGAGGCAGGAGGATCAAAAATTTGAAGCTAACCTGAGTAACTTAGTAATTTTAATTTCTTTTTAAAAAATGGCTGGAGATGTATCTTAGTGGTAAAGTGGCTCTGCATTTGATCCCCTGTACTGCCAAAAAAAATAGAATTGATCCTTTTTTAAAAATTTATTTATTTATTTGTAGTTCAACACAATATTTTTATTTTATTTTTATGTGGTGCTGAGGATCGAACCCAGCACCCTGCATGTGCTAGGTGAGTGCTCTACCACTGAGCCACAACCCCATCCCCTAGAATTGACCTTTTTGATGGTACTAGGGATCAAACCCAAGGCTTCAATGCATGCTAGGCAAGCACATTACCACTGAGCTACACCCCCCAGCCACTGAAATATATATATATATATTTTTTTAATATTTATTTATTTAGTTAGTTTTCGGCAGACACAACATCTTTATTTGTATGTGGTGCTGAGGATCGATCCCAGGGCTGCGCACATGGCAGGCGAGCGCGCTACCGCTTGAGCCACATCCCCAGCCCTGAAATATATTTTTTTTAATATTTATTTTTTAGTTATAGGTGGACACAATATCTTTATTTCATTTTAATGTGGTGCTGAGGTTTGAACCCAGTGCCTCACGTGTGCTCTACCACTGAGCCACAACCTCAGCCCCTGAAATGTTTTTAATATACCTTTCATTAGTTATTTAATATACTATATTGCTTCTTAAATGCTTGTGCCTGAAGAAAAGCAGATTCAATGAGAGATAGATGGAGGCTTATAGGATGTGAAAGAGGACTTCAAATATATTAGTGTTAAAGGCTCCAATCTTGACTCAAAACATGGTTTTAGGTTTGGGGGTGTAGCTTACTGGTAGTGTGAGCTTAGACTGTTCAAGGCCCTGGGTTCAGTCCCCAGCACCAACAAGAAAATGGTTTTTCATTCATGTAACACATGACCCAGAAATTTCACTCCTACTTTTTCTACCCAACAATTAAAATCATGTACAAGGATGTGGGGAAAAATGTACACTCATACATTGCTGGTGGGACTGCAAATTCATGTAACCACTTTGGAAAGCAGTGTGGAGATTCCTCAGAAAACTTGGAATGGAAACAACATTTTACCCAGCTATCCCACTCCTTGGTTTATACCCAAAGGACTTAAAATCAGCATACTATAGTAACATAGCCACACAAATGTTTATAACAGCTGAATTCACAATAGCTAAACTGGAACCAACCTAGATGCCCATCAGTAGATGAATGGATAATGGATGAATGGTGTATATACACAATGGAATATTACTCAGCATTAAAAAAGAATAAAATTGTGGCATTTGCAGGTAAATGGATGGAATTGGAGGATATTATGCTAAGTGAAGTAAGCCAATCCCAATGAATTAAAGGCTGAATGTTTTCTCTCACTAGTGGATGCTGATCTATAATGGGGATGGAAGGGAAGAATGGAGGATCTTTGGATTGGGCAAAGGGGAGGGTGGGGAGAGGTTATGAGGGTAGGAAAGATGGTGGAATGAGGTAGATATCATTACCCTAAGTACATATATGATTGCATGAATGGTGCGCCTCTACACCATGTACAACCAGATAATTGAAATGTTGCACTCCATTTGTGTATAATGAATTGAAATGCATTCTGTCATGTGCAACTAAATATAATAAAAAATAAAATCATATACACAAAAAACGTTGTACACACATATTAGTGATAATAAAAAGTGAAAACCCAAATGTCCATCTGATGAATAGAGAAATAAGATATATTCATACAATGGAATATTGACAATAAAGAAATTAAGTACTGATATGTGATATAAAATGGAATTTGAAGACATTATGCTAGATGAAGAGTTATAAAAAACTACATATTGTATGATTGTATATAATATCCAGAAAAGACAAATCTATAAAAGAAAGACTAGTGGTTGTCTAGGAATGGCAGTGGACTATTAACAGGGATTAACTGCATGAAGCATTCCTGGAGTCAGAAATGTTCTAAAATTGCATTTTGGTGATGTTTGCACAACTAAATTTACTAAAAATTTTTAAATTATACACTTGAAATAGGTGAATTTTATGGTAGCTAAAACTATCTCTCAGTAAAACTGAGGGAGTATTTTGTTTTTATGGTGCAGGGTATCAAACCCAGGGCCTTGCACATACTAAGCACATGCCTTAACAATGAGCTACACCCCAGCCTCAAAACTGTTTTTTTTTTTTTTTAAACATCAGCCTCAGCAACTTAGATCTCTTCTCAAAATAAAAAAATAAAAATACTGAGGATATAACTTAGTGGTAGAATGCACCTGGATTCAATCCCTAGTACCAAGAAAACAAACACATGGTTTTGCTCTTCCTTACTAGTACACTTAGTATTAGTGCACTACACCATACCCAATTACCATCCAGAATTAGTCACACATTTTTTTAAATAACACATAGGATATATTGCTGAGATAGTGAAAGGGGCAAAGGATATTAAGTGATATGTCTTTACACTTAGTCCCTAATGTAGTAGTGCTTGTAACATACAAGACCTAAATTATTTACTAACTGTAGTTTGAGAAAAAATATTGCCTGCACAGAACTAACTGACCTGTTATTAATGAGAATCTGGGGTGGCTCGGGAGCGCGTGCAGGAGGGGGCGGGTAGGGAAGGATCCCTGGCAAGATCCCGAGGCGAGGCTCGCGTGCCTGCCCCCGCCCTGGCCCCCAGCGCCCACCCAGTCGGCCCGGCCCAGCCATGATCAAGGCGATCCTCATCTTCAACAACCACGGGAAGCCACGGCTCTCCAAGTTTTACCAGCCCTACAGTGAAGATACACAACAGCAAATCATCCGGGAGACTTTCCATTTGGTATCTAAGAGAGATGAAAATGTTTGTAATTTCCTAGAAGGAGGATTATTAATTGGAGGATCTGACAACAAACTGATTTATAGACATTATGCCACCCTATATTTTGTCTTCTGTGTGGATTCTTCAGAAAGTGAACTCGGCATTTTAGATCTAATTCAAGTATTCGTGGAAACCTTAGACAAATGTTTTGAAAATGTGTGTGAACTGGATTTAATTTTCCATGTAGACAAGGTTCACAATATTCTTGCAGAAATGGTGATGGGGGGAATGGTATTGGAGACCAACATGAATGAGATTGTTACACAAATTGATGCACAAAATAAACTGGAGAAATCTGAGGCTGGCTTAGCGGGAGCTCCAGCCTGTGCTGTATCAGCTGTAAAGAATATGAATCTTCCTGAGATCCCAAGAAATATTAACATTGGTGACATCAGTATAAAAGTGCCAAACCTGCCCTCTTTTAAATAAAATATTAAAAAGGCCACTCCCAGGTAAAATCCAGGGAAAAGTCATCTAAGTTTACCCTGCAGTTGTTTACCAAAAATAGAGGAGGAGAGTTTTAACTTTTGCTCTTGGATTTAAGTCAAGGTACTGTATAGAAATTGTGTAAAGTCAGTATGGAAGTTCAATATTGCTTTTCTTGCTCAGTGGTTTAAAAGAAATTGAGTAGTTCCAGTGGGATTTTTTTTCCTTTTTAAAACTGCATTCCTATGCCCACCTAAGGCATGCCTCTGTGTATTGGCTATTACAGTATTTTGAAAAGTAAGATATTTCTTTAATTATGTACAACCTAAAATGTTTGGTGTTTTGTATGGATGGATCATCAGTGCAGCATTCCTAATTCTTTCTGCTATTTGTCACAATTGTTATTTAAAGAACCAAGTGTGTATTGCATGAAAACATTATGACCTTTTTCTCTTAGTTTAAATAAATTCCAAGGTAACTGGACTTCTAAAGCACCTGTCTGTTTGCCTGATATCTACTTTAGCAATAATTTTTTTATGACCCTCTGACTCAACAAAGTAAATAAAAGTATATTTTATCACTGTTAAAAAAAAAATGAGAATCTGGAAGAGAAGCTAAATCCTGAGGATGGATAAATGTGGGGCAAGAATGAGAGAGTCAATATTAAAACACAGTTCCCTACCCTGATTATCTGGTAAAGAAAAACAATTACAGTTACATGTTGGTGCACTGTGCAATATGACAGTTATAGTTATTTCATCCTTTGCAATTTGAAGAGAATTTAGAAAGCACTCAAAGAAGAAGGGAGAGGAATTGCTTTGATTTTTTTGAAAGCAACAGACCTGGTAAAATCAGAAAAGTTTATTATCATTTGTTTTGAATAATTTCAGCAAGTTGATCTTCATACAAATTCCTTTTAAATATAAAAAACAAGTTGTCAGTGTATACTCAAGACCATCAAATCAGTCCGGTATAAAAAGGACTCCTACTCAGACTTGAGGATTACACCTCCATTTATTAGAAGAAAACTATTTGCCCATACAAAACCCAGGCCTAGTAACTTGCTAGGCAAAAGTGGAGTAGGAGGCACTGTTAAATTAAAAGTCACTTAAGCGCCTTGCTTGCCTGTAATCCCAGCGGCTTGGGAGGCTGAGACAGGAGGATCTCGAGTTTAAAGCCAGCTTCAACAAAAGGGAGGCACTAAGCAACTCAGTGAGACCCTGTCTCCAAATAAAATAAAAAGTAGGGTTGGGGATGTGGCTCAGTGGTTGAGTGCCTCTGAGTTCAATCCCTGGTACCAAAATAAATAAATAAAAGTCACTTGAAAAGATAACAGTAAGGCAGGGGTTGTGGCTCAGTGGTAGAGCATTTGCCTAGCACATGTGAGGCACTGGGTTTGATCCTCAGCACCACATAAAAATAAATAAATAAAGGTATTGTGTCCAACTACAACTAAGAAAAATTTAGGAAAAAAAAAGATGACAGTAACTTGGGCAAAGGGGTGCACACCCATAATCCCAGCGGTTTGGGAGGCTGAGGCAGGAGGATCCCAAGTTCAAAGCCAGCCTCAGCAAATTAGTGAGGCACTAAGCAACTCAGGGAGACCCTGTCTCTAAATAAAATATAAAAAAGGGCTGGGATGTGGCTCAGTGATAAAGTATCTCTGGGTTCAATCCCCAGTACCAAAAAAAAAAAAAAAAAAGACAGTAGCTAAACAGAAAGTTCCCCAAGAAGGGCTGGGGGTGTAGCTATGTGGTAGAACACTTGCCTAATGTGTGAAACCATGGCTCAGTCCCCAGCACCATAAAAATTAAATCATTAATTCTCATAGACAGCCACACAGGTGGCAGCCATGTTTCTAGCCTGTATAAGCCTTTATGTTCTGTAAGCATCCCAGGGAACATCAGTCAAAATATATAAATGCTTTACCCACAGCAGGGGTAAGTACAGATCTTTTTTTTTTTTTTTTTTTTTTTTTTTTTTTTTTTTTTTTAGTTTTCAGCGGACACAACATCTTTGTTTGTATGTGGTGCTGAGGATCGAACCCAGGCCGCACGCATGCCAGGCGAGCGCGCTACTGCTTGAGCCACATCCCCAGCCCAAGAACAGATCTTATGACGTTCATTTCTCAATTCTCAAAAACCCAGTGCTATTTGGCATGGTAGAATGGGGTATGCACAGTGAAATTATCAACCATTATTTGCCATATGAAGAAGTATTCCTTCCATACCAAATGAAGGTCAAAAAGACAAGGAGAAAAGGAGAAGCTGGCATACTGGGAGATGGCAAGCTGAGCAACTCTAGCAAAGCCTGATATCCTATATAACCACAAGGGGGACGGCACATTCCAACTCTTGGGAGCTGTTAAAAGAGAAAGAGCTGGGCCCAGTGGTGCACTCCTGTAATTCCAGCAGCTCAGGAGGCCAAGACAGAAGGATCATGGGTTCAAAGCCAGCCTCAGCAATGGTGAGGTGCTTAGCAACTCCATGAGACCCTGTCTCTAGATAAAATACAAAACAGGGCTGGGGATGTGGCTCAGTGGTCAAGTGCCCCTGAGTTCAATCCCTGGTACCAAAAAAAAAAAAAAAAAAAAAAAAACTGGAACAAGTTACCCTGTAATCTCAGGTACTTGGAAAGCTAAGGCAGGAAGATTAGAAGTTCAAGGCCAGGGGCTGGGGATGTGGCTCAAGCGGTAGCGTGCTCGCCTGACATGCGTGCGGCCTGGGTTCGATTCTCAGCACCACATACAAACAAAGATGTTGTGTCCGCCAATAACTAAAAAATAAATATTAAAATTCTCTCTCTCTTTCTCTCCCTCTCTCTTTAAAAAAAAAAAAATATATATATATATATATATATATATATATATATATATATATATAAATAAAAAGAAGTTCAAGGCCAGCTTCAGCAACTATGTGAGACCCTGTTTCAAATTTTAAAAAATTAAAAAGGGTTGGAGATATAGCTCAGTGGTAAAGTGCTTGCCTTGTATACACCAGGCCCTGGGTTCCATTACAAGCACCAGACAAACAAACAAATTGGGCCAGGCATGATAGTGCACACCAATAATCCAATAATTTGGGAGTCTGACAGCTGAGGCAGGAGCATTGCAAGTTTGAGGCCAGCCTCAGCAACTAAGCAAGGCTCTAAGCAATTTACTGAGACCCTGTCTTAAAATAAAAATGGCTGGGAATGTGGCTCAGTGGTAAATCATGCCTCTTAAAATCCCTAGTACCAAAAAAAAAAAAAAAAAAAAAAAAACAGAACTCCTGACAATGATTGGCAGGACAGTTTAATTGTTTTGTTTTTGTTTTATTTAGGGAATTGACCTTGAGTGGGTTTATTTTACAGGAAGTGACTAAGAGGGAAAGGGGCCACACAGAAGACTCAGATACAGCTTTTCGAGGGATTGAATAACTTCCACATCACCAAGTCGACAGTGCTAGTGAAATCTAATAGCAGATCTCATTGTGGGACCCTATCTGCAGTGCATGCACTATCATCATTAAATGCCAAACCCATCTCCTGAAGCAGAGGAACCAATAATAAGTCCATGGCTGATATAAACATTTGTCTCAAAGGCATAATGAGGAAAACATCAAAAAGAACAGGACCACATTATGCTTTTTGCATTTTTTTACAGCCTCATTGGGAATTCCCAGTTTCCACTAACCCAACTTCTCTGAAACTATTATCTGGTATTATATGGAACCTCCAAAAATGTTCAGTGATGAAATAAGTGTGGGAAACAATGCATACATAATAAGTTATAAAGTTCTACTGTAAAGAAACCTGATGGGTTTTATATAAATTGCTGATTCCTGAGCTTATTAGACAATAGATAGAACCCTTTAAAAATGAACATCTATTACTAGCTCAGATTTTTGGAAAATGCTGCTTAACCATTTTTGTGAAAATGTCTTATCTCAAGAATAAGAGGAATGTGTCAACATTGGGAACATGCATAAAACAAATAAAATGGCTTTCAAAAACTCAGTATATTAGGACACCTATAATCCTAGCTACTTAGGAGGCTGAGGCAGGAGAATCACATGTTTGAGGCCAGCCTGGGCAATTTAGTGAGACCCTGTCTCAAAAAGTCAAAAGGAGTGGGGATGTAGTTAAGTGGTAAAGAACCCTGAGGTTTCACCAATATGGGAAAATTAGCATATCAGGACTGGGGGTGCAGCTCAATGGGGCTTATGTGGCATGCATGAGACCCTAGGTTCAATCCCCAGGATCACAAAAAATATTAGAATATCTAAAAGTTTAAGGCAATGATTTAAAAATCATTGTCTGAGGCACTTGCTCAATGGTAGATACAGCAAAGAAAGTCAGTTAGATTTCAAAGCAGACAAGCAAATGCTTCCCAAGGACAGCATGAAGACTGCTGTGCTTCATCATGGCTTGGCCAGTAGAAAAAAGAACAGCATTCAGTGGCATCTCCTTTTACTACTTGTGACACACACAAACTTCCTCCACAAGGTTCATACCAAACTTAAAAGCAGCCGTGTATGAAATAGTCTGTCTTCTAGGTTCCTCCAAAAGCCAAATAACCAGGAGTCTAGGGCTTCTAGGGGAAGAGAGAAATGGCTCATGCTGGCACCTGCAACTACTATCAAAGGAAGCTTCCTTTACATTTTTAGGTGCAGTCTCCAAAGTAGCACCCAAAAGCTACAAGAGAACACATTTCTTAGCATTCTTCTTTGAGGCAGGGTAAAGCACTGCCCGGATAGCTTCCAAAAACACCTCATGTACCCCATCGTGCATCAGGGCTGAACATTCCAGATACTTCACAGCCCCTACCTGCTTAGCCAGCGAATTGCCTTGTTGAGGAGTTGTGGGCACTAGGCTCTGCTCCTTCAGCTTCTTCACTGTCTCATGGTCACTTCGCAGGTCCCTCTTAGTGCCTACCAGCAGAACAGGTACATTGGGGCAATGATGGGAGACTTCTGGGTGCCACTTATGCCTCACATTGGCATAAGAGGATGGGTTGCCAATGGAAAAACAAATGACAAAAATATTGGTCTGGGGGTAGGAGAGTGTCCGCAATCGATCATATTCTTCTTGGCCAGCAGTATCCCACAGATTCAGGCTGACGATTTGGCCATCCACAGATGTTTGGGCACTATAGTTGTCAAAGACAGTGGGGATATACTCCTCAGGAAATGCATTTGTAGTGTAACTGATGAGGAGGCAGGTCTTACCCACAGCCCCATCTCCTACAACCACACATTTGATGGTCTGCATTCTTCCCTTGTAATCCTATGTACAAGAGAAAAAAAAATATTCAGAGATATTTGGTTAATTTAGGGAGCTTTATAAACATTTCTGAGAAGGAAGAGAAAGGAAAGCACCCCCCCCACACACACACACACACACACTCCCTGTGCCCCTAACACCATAGAAGAGTAATCTGGGAAAGCTTGTATAGGACAAGAGTTTTTTACACTGGACTGTTTTTACACTTTACAGTCCACTGGAGCTTGTGGACTGTGAGAGGACAGGCTTTAGTTGGTTCTAGAAGCCACCTCTGGGATTGTGAAAATATTATATGTATGTGTATAAATAAATTTTTCTTCAAAGAAGATCCAAAGTTGTCAGATTCTCAAAAGTAGTTGTAAATCCAGACAGATTAAAAACTATTCATATACATAGGTATGAATGATAAGTTGTTGTCATAAGGTTTGGATATACTATATCAAAGGTGCTAACATACTGCAGGTACTCAGGAAATGGTAACTATAATTTTAAAAAACATAGGCATAGAAAGGTTTCCAAGATTGAAAAATGGTACTCACCATATAATAGTTATTTGTTACACATTTGTCATAGGGTCTGGATATACTTTATCAAAGGTGCTAACATTGCAGGTGTTCAGTAAATGGGGATTGATTAATTTAAAAAAAAATAAGTGTAGCCAGTCTCAGTGGCTCATGCCTTTCTTTATTCCTACAACTCAGGAGGCTAAGGCCAGAGGCCTTGTAAGTTGGATACTTGCCTGGGCACCTTGTCTCAAAATTTTAAAAAATAATAATAAAAAGAGCTGAGGATGTATTTCAGGGCCAAGGCACCCCCCCTCCCAGGTTCAATCCCCAGTACCAAAAAATGAGTCAAGGCTCCGAAGTCAGACTTCCTGGAGTCAGAAAGCTTCCTAAGCTTCATGAACTTGGGCAAGTTCTTAACCTGTGTTAAATAAAAGAAGATATGTGTAGTAGTTATTAATCACTGTCATATACACAGTCCTCATTAAATGTTAGAAGCTATGATGATGTATTTTGTTCATTTGTTTCATTTTTTGTTGTTGATGTTGTTGTTTTATTTTTGTGTGTGTGGTGTTAGAAATCCATTTCAGGGCTTCTCAAACGCCAGAATGTTGCTCTACCACTGAACAACACCCTCAGCCCTGGACTTCTTAATTCTGCTAATACTATACTACTGAGGGAAGACAAAAATTCTGTAATATGGTTTCAATGCTAGAAAAACCAGAGGTCTCATACCATCTTCCCACCTTATCTGAACAAAACAACACCACCATGCTATTGTCCATTTCTTCATGAAACAAGTATTTCAGAGTAAATGATATGACAAATAATCTCCAAAAGTATATATAAACATGTGCTCTCATGTTTACACCCCCATATTAATATCCTATCACTGTCCTGCCCTCGATTTAAGCTGCAAAGCATTCTACTTTCTTTTTTTTAAAATTTCCTTGTTCTTTTTAGTTATACATGACAGTAGAATATATTTTGATATATCATACATACATGGAGTACAACTTCCCATTTTTGTGGTTGTACATGATGTGGAGTACATTCTACTTTAGATTCTTAGTTATTGCAATTTTGCTTTGTTCGGTACTGGGGAGTGAACCCAGGGGTGCTTAACCACTAAGCCACATCCCCAGCCCTTTTTATTTTGAGACAGGGTCTTGCTAAATTACTTAGGACCTCACTAAGTTGCTAAGACTAGCTCTGAACTTGGAATCCTTCTGCCTCAGCTTCCTAACCTGTTGGGATTACAGGTGTATACCACCACACTCAGCAGACTATATCTCTCTCATTTTCTTTCTTTCTTTTTTTTTTAAAGAGAGAGTGAGAGAGGAGAGAGAGTGTGAGAGAGAGAGAGAGAGAATTTTTAATATTTATTTTTTAGTTCTCGGCGGACACAACATCTTTGTTGGTATGTGGTGCTGAGGATCGAACCCAGGCCGCACGCATGCCAGGCGAGCCACATCCCCAGCCCATCTTTCTTTCTTTCTTTCTTTTTTTTTTTTTTGAACCAGAGATTGAACCAAGGGGCACTTAACCACTGAGCCACATCACCAGGCCTTTTTATATTTCATTTAGAGACAGGGACTTGATGAGTTGCTTAGGGCCTTGCTAAATTGCTGAGACTAGCATATATATTTATTTTAGTTATAGATGAACACAATACCTTTATTTTGTTTATTTATTTTTGTGTGGTGCTGAGGATCAAACCCAGTACCTCACACATGCGAGGCTAGTACTCTATCATTAAGCCACAACCCCAGCCCCTGAGGGCTGGCTTTTAACTCACAATCCTCCTACCTCAGCCTCCCAATCTATTTGGATTATAGGTGTGTGCCACCATGCCCAGCCAGACTCAATCTTTTTTATTTATTTTTAAAATATTTTTGTAGTTGTAGATGGACACAATACCATTATTTTATTTATTTATTTTTATGTGGTACTGAGGATTGAACCCAGTGCCTCATACTTGCAAGGCAGGCACTCTGCCACTGAGCCACAATCCCAGCCCCAGACTCAATCTTTATAACATTAATTTCTTCAAGTGTCAGAACATGGAGGAAGGGGATTGTCATATGTATTTGGTTACAGGGAATAAAAACAAGAATTTCTCACCTTGGTAATTTAGAGAAATAACATTCCCATATTGCTGTCATATTAGGCAAACAAAAGAAGAAAAAACAAAACAAAACAAAAAAAAACCTCATCATGGGTCAGTTTAAAGAGAAGTTGGCCTTCAGAGCATGTTTCACATAAGCCCACTAGGGGTAGCTCTCTGCTCACATAATTCTAACCAGGGAGACTGTCCATAGATCCCATACCTTAAAAAAAGTCCAGAGCATAATTCAGCTCTGATGGGCAACTATGCCCTAGGAATAGGCATAACAATTACACAAATTCTATGATAACAGGGCAAAGCCACCACCACACTCCCTGTGAATAGCCTTTTTTGACTTCCTGTCTGGATTCTCTTCTTCCTATGAATTCCTACATCAGTTAGCCTATGCAACCCCACTTCCAGCCTCCTTAGATATCATCCAGTGTGTGAAACTCCTGCTCAAAGGGACTGCTTTCAGGACAACAGTACAATTGGGGGATGGTAGGTTGCAGAACCAGGGTAAAACTTAAGCACAAAGACTACTTTGTACCCTAAGTTCAGCCCCTAAAATAACTGGGAAAAGTTATCTGTACTTGTTTATCTTGGTTTAGATATACTAGTGCTCCTGGCATATATGGTCTACAGATAATGACTATACATGGCACACTAATGGCTGGGTGCCTAGGTAATAGTATGCAGTCAGAATATCACAGAAATAAGAAAATCCAAAGCAGTACCAACTTCTTATAAACACCTTCATTCATAGCAAAATCTCTATGAAAGGCAGGGTTTAGCAAAAGTCCCAGGGCGGGGGGGGGGGGGGGGGGCTTCTTTGCACAATTCACTTATTTGTATTAAGCCCATGTATTCTGGACACTGTTTTCTCATGTATGTGTTTGAAATTTTTAATAGTTATAAAGTCTCAAAATAATGCTAAAAATATTTTAAAGGGTTGGGGGCTCTGAGAAAAAGCTAGGAATTATTTAAAGAAAGGAAAATATTTTAGGTTGCATCACCTATATGAGAAAAGGTTTATATCAACTCCAACATCTGGCACCATGCTGTCCTTGTCAAGGATCATGCACAATTTTCCTCACCTCATCACCACCACTATCCATATATTCTCCCAGATTCTACCCTAGGCACTGCACTGCTGGGAGGGATCTTTAAAGGGGTAAAAACTAGAAACTTAGTTTGGTGGAAAGGATAGGCTATACATTAAAAGGCAAATAAGGCCAGATCTAGTGGTGCACTCCTGTGTCTTCCAGTCTTTTTTTTTTTTTTTTTTTGTAGATGGACACAATACCTTTATTTTATTTTTACGTGGCTGCTGAGGATTGAACCCAGTCCCTTACACGTGCTAGGCAAATGCTCTACCACTGAGCTACAGCCCCAGCTCTTCCAGTCTTATCAAGTATCCTCCACAAATAGTCTACCCAGCAGGCAATTTTCTCCTAAGCTATATTCACCATATATTCACAACATTCAAGTCAGGCATGGTGGCAACCCACCTGCAATCCCAGCAGCTCTGGAGACTGAGGCAGGAGGACTGCAAGTTCAAAAGCCAGCCTCAGCTACTCAGCTACTGAGACCCTATTTAATAATTTAAAAAGGAGGATGGGGCTGAGGTTCATTGGTTAAGTGCCCCTGGGTTCAATCCCCAGTACAAAAAAAAAAAAAATCAACAATATTCAGGATCAGCTCAGAATAGTACTGTTTATAACACATTCTCCAAGTTGCAATCTTCCCACGTCTGTGTCTACATCCATGTAAAATTACTCTGTAACTTTCTGAAACCAAAACAATTCAGTATAAGTTTCCCATTTTTATTTACTACTTTCTTCAATTTAGTTATCTATAGAACAAATGAAGCTTTTTACATTGAAGACTGCTTTGATTCAAGACTGGTCAAAGGAGACTTTCAAGGCGCTTGTGGATGATGGAAACCTAGTGAACACTTCCCAACCCTGGGGGAGGTGTGGGAAGAGGAGGAGGGTTTTTATCTGACGCTAGGAAACTTAACCTAAGGAGGGGCAAGTCTAGTGACCCAATCACAGAAACCACAAGCCCACTCAGCACTTTCCTCACATTCTCCACCAAGGGTAGTTTACTCCAGTTTCATAAGGACTACTAAGCCTGGGACAGAGAGGTGCCCCCCCCCCACACACACACACACACACAACATAGGATTCACAAATAGGAAGGGTTGGGTCAATCTCCCAGACCTAGCAGACCTACACATATCTCACTCTACCCCACCCCCAGCAAATTCCTTCCATTCAGGGAGTAGCTCAAATCCTAAGGCAACTGTCCCGGGGGAATAGGGAGACTCTAGCAGAGAAGAAGGTAGTTGGCTGTGGGAGGGTCTGTCTGTCCATAAAGGTTACCCGGCAAAGTCTGATCTTTATCCAGCGCTGCCGATGGACTGCTGCTGGCCGGCTGGCGAAGCGTCCGGGAGTTCTTAAGTGGGGCTAGGAAAGACAAGCTGTGAGAGCTCAGCGACACATCCGGGTAGCGACTGAGTCCCACCCCATCGTTGGACGCAGTCTTCATTCGATGCCCCGAGACCTCCTGGGAAGTGGAGTTCCAGGGCCCGCCTAGCTATCAGCAAGTCACAGGCTCTTAAACCACACTTTAAGGACTACTTAAGATCCCAACCCCAGTACCAAATGACTTCTTTACCTTAGCGAAATGAGACCACTCTCTCCTTCCAGTCTCCAGAGCTCCACCGTGCCTGGCTTGAATGTTTCTTATTGTGAATGTAGCTTAGGAGAAAATTGCCTGCTGGGTAGACTATTTGTGGAGGATGCTCTATTAGATAAGACTGGAAAACTCAGAGGTCTGGACCTCTGACTTTCCCAAGACCAATATTAATATAGACTTAAGGACCAGAGAAGGTTTTTGAAAAAATGAAGGGGATAAAATGAGGTAGTGAGGGAATTAGAGTTGCTTTTTGTTACCATATATTAGTTTGTATACGTTTTTTGTCCTTTTGGGGGGCTGGCGGAAAGGTACTGGGGATCAAACCTAGGAGTGCTTTACCATTGAGCTATACTCCCAGTCCTTTTATTTTTACTTATTTATTTTTAAAGAGAGAGAGAGAGAGAGAGAGAGAGAGAGAGAGAGAATTTTAATATTTATTGTTTATTTTTTTTCCAGCGGACACAGCATCATTGTTTGTATGTGGTGCTGAGGATCAAACCCAGGCCGCACGCATGCCAGGCGAGCGCGCTACCACTTGAACCACATCCCCAGCCCCCCAGTCCTTTTATTTTACTTTGGGGTGGGGTGCTAGAAATCAAACCCCAGGCTTCATGCATGCCAGGCAAGCACTCTATCACGGAGTCACACCCCCAACCCCATTTACATTTTTTAGAGTTTTATATAAATAAATCATACAGTATGCATTCTTTTAAAACAACTTTATTGACATACAAATTCACATAACCACACAGTAAATCCATTTACAGTGCACAATTCAAGCTAGGGTGTAGCTCACACACCTATAGTCTCAGCTACCAGGGAACCTGAGACAGGGTGGCAACTTTTGAGGCCAGTCCTGGCAATTTAGTGCAACACTGTCTCAAAATTTAAAAAAGAAAAAGGCTGGGAATGTAGCTCAGTGGTAGAGCACCCTCTCGAGTGCAATTCCTGTATCACCATATTATCCACCCCCCAAAAAAAATTAAGAGAAAAGTACAATTCAATTTTTTTAAGATTTGTTTTTTTGTTGTAGTTGGACACAATATCTTTATTTTATTTATTTTTACGTGGTGCTGAGGATTGAAGCCAGGACCTCGCATGTGCTAAGCAAGCACTCTGCTGCTGAGCCACAACCCTAGCCTCTACTATGTTAGTATTACACTGTTTTAAAATTGTAAAATGTGTAGCAAAATTTGCCGATTTAGCATTTATTTCAGTCCTTGGGATGGAACCCAGGGAATCCAGCATGCTAGACAAGCCCTCTACCACCTAGCTACAACTTCAGCCTCCCATGTAACCATTTATGTAGTTCAAAAGCATTGAATACATTCTTAAATTGTGCAACTATTACCACCATTTCTTAAATTTTCATCACCTGAAACAAATCCCTGTACATATTAAAAATAACTCTCCATGTAGAGCTCAGTGGTGCCATCTGTAATTCCAACACTTTGAGAGGCTGAGGCAGGAGGATCACCAGTTCAAAGCCAGCCTCAGCAACTTAGTGAGGCTGTAAGCAACTCACTAAAACCCTGTCTCTACATAAAACATAAGGGCTGGTGATGTGGCTCAGTGTTAAGCAACCCTGCATTCAAACCCTGGCTCCACAAAAAAAATAAAACTCCCCATTAACTCGTTCCTTTCCCCTAGCCTTTGGTAACCTCTAATTCACATTTTGTTTATGAATTTACTATTCTAGATATCTCATATCAGTGAAGTCATACACTACATATTTGACTTTGTGTGTGGCTTATTTTACTTAGCAAATATTTAAGGTTTATCCATATTATACAATGTATCAGTACCCCTTTCCCTTTTTTGGTGGGGGAGTAGTGAGGATTGAACCTAGGGACAGTCTACCACTGAGCTACATCCCCATCCCTTTTATAAATTTTGAAATGGTCTTGCTAAATTGCCCAGGTTGGGCACAATCTTGCGGTCCTCCTGCCTCAGCCTCTCAAGTCACAGGGATTACAGGTGTTCCCTGCCACAGGCCTGTCTAGCACTTCATTCATTTTTATGGTTGAATAATATTCCACTGTATGGATACACGAAGTTTTGTTTATTGATTCATCTGTTAATGGACATCTGGATTATTTGCACCTTTGGGATATTATCAATAATACTGTAAGGAAACCTGGCATTCAAGTATCTTGTTTCATTTTCTCCATTGTTTTTCACTGATTTCTACCTTTTATTTCTGTTCTTATCCTTTGAGTTTTATTTGTTCTTCCTTGTTTATTAAGTGAAAACTGAAGTCATTATTTTGAGATTCTTCTTCAGTTCTAACAATGGTTTCTGGAGGGCTTAAGGGGGATTATCAGCTTGCTTTGGTTTTGAAAGCATCCTGAGCTGGGCATGGTTGCACATATCTGTGGTCTGAAAACAATAAACATATCATTAATTTCTGGTAGATTTGTTTATGCTGGGGATTGAATCCAGTGCCTCACTCATACTGGGAAAATACTACTGAGCTGCACCCCAATACTCCAAATGAAGGTGTTTATTGCTAAAAACTTATCCCATTTTTTTGCTTTAGAAGAATTCCATAAGTTATGATATGGTTTTGCTCAGTTCAAAATATTTTCTTTTTTAAAAAAATATTTTATTAGTTGTTGATGGACCTTTATTTATATTTGTATGTGGTGCTGAGAATCGAACCCAGTGCCTCACACATGCTAGGCAAGCACCGTACCACTGAGCCACAACCCCAGCCCCAGTTCAAAATATTTTCTAAGTTCTCTTTTGATTTCTTCTTTGATCCATGGATTATTTAGAAGTACACTGTTTCAAGTATTTAGGGATTTTCCAGATCTTTCTTAATGATACCTAGTTAACTTTTCTATGTCTTGGTTCTTGTTGAATTTATAGACTTACTTTATGACCTAGAACATAGACTATTATGATAAACAGTCCATGTAACAGAAAAAAAATGTATTTTGTTGTTGGATAGAGTCTTCTATAAATATCAACCAGATAAATTTGATTGATAGTATTGTTCACTTCTACTATATCCTTGCTTATTTTTGTTGTTGTTGTTACTGCAGATTGAACTCAGGGGCACTGAGCCACATCCCCAGCCCTATTTTGTGTTTCATTTAGAGACAGGGTCTCACTGAGTTGCTTAGTGCCTCACTTTTGCTGAGGCTGGCTTTGAACTCACAATCTGCTTGCCTCTGCCTCCTGAACCACTGGAATTATAGGTGTGCACCACTGTGCTTGGCTATCCTTGCTGATTTTATGCCTACTTGTCCTATAAGTTATTTGTGGGGGGTGGTTACTGGGATTGAACCCACGGGCATCCGGCTACGAAGCTACACCTCAGCCCATTTTAAAATTTTGAGACAAGGTCTAAGTTATTGAGGGCCCTGCTAAAATGCTGAGGCTGGCCTCAAGCTTGTGATCTCCTGCCTCAGCCTCCTGATTTGCTGGGATTACAGGCACACACCACCATACCTGGCTTGTGTGTTTTTTAAAAAAAAAATTGTGGTGCTGGGGATTGAACCCAGGGCCTTGTTCACGTGAGGCAGGCACAACGGAGCTATATCCCCAGCCCATAATTTGATTTGTATATTTTTAAGTCTTTATTTAGGATAGTTAAGGCTTCTTCATTAATTGACCCCTTAGTTGAAATTACATTCTTTATTCTTGGTATCTTTGCTCTGAAATCTATTTTGTCCAATATTACTATATTGGATTACTGTTAGCATGGTAACATCTTTTGACCTAATTTTACTTTTAACCTATTCATGTCTTTGTATTTTAAGAGCTTTTCCTGCAGGAATGACAACAGTCAGGTCTTGGTTTTTACTCTAATCATCTGTAACCTGCAATTGGGGTGTTTAGATTGTCAAAAATGTGACTGCTGATATGATCATATTTGAACATATTATTTTGCTATTTGTTTCCTAATTGTCCCATCTATTCTTTGTCTCATTTTCTGCCTTCTTTTGAATTAATCAATACTGATTTTACTCCATTTTATCTCTTTGTTGGCTTATTAGCTATACCTTTTTTATGGGGGTGGGGGTTCTGGAGATTGAACCCCAGGGTCTCATCCATTAAGCAAGCACTCTACCACAAAGTTGAATTCCTCAGCCCAAGCTATACCTGTTTCCAACCTATACTTTTTTTTTTTTTAAGCAGCTGCTTCAAGGTGTATAATGCACATCTTTAGTTTTTCACAGTCTACCTTCAAGTATTACTATACTGAGATCAGGAGGAAGAGATAAGGCTAAAAAGACAGGGAAATGGGTCCCTGGGTGACTTCCTGGGCAGCAAAGCACACACTAAAGCAGCTACAAATTTTTGCTGAGAAACTTACAAAAACGATATTTTTATTTTTGGTACTGGCGACTGAACTCAGGGGCACTCAAACACTGAGCCACACTCCCAACCCTATTTTGTATTTTATTGACAGGATCTCACTGAGTTGCTTAGTGTCTTGCTTTTCACTGAGGCAGACTTTGAACTTGCAATCCTCCTGTCTCAGCCTCCCTAGCTGCTGGGATTACGGGTGTGCACCAGTGTGCCCCACTAAAAATGTTATTTTTAAATTGGGACATATGTGACCTGGAGTCCATAGGAAATCAGGATATATATGACGGAGAGTCCACAGGCTCTCCAAATAAAGAAAATGCCTGATCAATACTTTGATTGGGCCAGGGACTGACTTCCTTAAACTTATAGATCCATATAAACCCTATACAATAGCTATTCACTCCCAACACTCTCAGGTCCCCTCCCCACTGTGGGAGTTTTAATTTGCTTTGCTCTAATAAATTCTTCTACTTTATTTTCACCTTCTACTGTCTGAGAATCTCATTATTTGAATTCCTGAGATAAAGAACTCACCCAACTCCACACTCCAGGTTTTAATATCACTTCACAATTTAAGATTCTTACATTAATATATTTTGATTTTTGTCTTCCTGCACTTTATGCTGTTGACATGTATTTTACTTTTACCACAAAATAACCCATGATACTTCGTTACTGATTTTGTTCAAATGTTTTTTTTTCTTCTTCTTCTTCTTTTTGGTAGTGTTAGGGACTGAACTCAAAGGCCTCAGGTACGCTAGGCATGCACTCTTGACACTGAGCTACAACACCAGCCCTATTTTTTCTATGTTGTCCAGGCTGGCCTCCAATTCCTGGGCTCAAGTGATCCTCCTGCCTCAGCTTCCCAAGTAGCTAGGACTAACTATAGGAGGGCTACCATGCCCAAATTACACAATTTATAGACATGTTTTTTTTTTCTTTTTGATATTGGGACTGAACCAGGGCCTCACACATATTAATTGTACACTTTACCACTAAGCCAGACTCCCAGACCCACAGACTATTTTTTAGATCAGTTTTGGGTTCACAACAAAAATAAGCACAAATACAGCATGTACTCCCTGCCATCACATGTGTAGTCTCCTCTGCTATCTCAACATCCCACACCCCTATACTTGTACATTTGTTACCATTATAGTACAATGCAGGATAGTTTTACTACAGTAAAATCCTCTGTGCTACTCCTATGCCTCCCTTCTATCCCCTTAACCTCTGGAAACCAGGGATCTTTTTAGTGTCAAAATTTTTGCCTTTTCTAGAATGTTACATAGTTGGTTGACCGCTATGTAGCCTTTTCAGATTAGCTTTCACTTGGTATATGTACTTGAGGTTCTCCCATGTCTTTTCGTGGCTTGATAGCACTTTAAATAGACTTATTTTTTAGAGCAGTTTTAGGTTCACAAATAAAACTGAACAGAAACTAGTGTTCCCATATACTCTGCTACTCATGCATAGCCTATTAACATCCCACCCCAGGATGCTACCTACATTTCTTAAATCAATAACACTACACTGACAAATCATTATCATTCCCAAATCCAGAGTTTACCACAGCCAAGTGTTCACACTTTGTGTGTTATATATTCTTTAGGTTTTCACAAATATATGACACTTATCCATCATTATAGCATCACAGAGTAATTTCCCTGCCATAAAGATCCTCTGCTCTGTGTTCATCCCTCTTTCCCCCTAAACTCTGGTACTGATCCTTTGTATTATCTCCATAGGTTTGTCCCCAGAATGCTAAATACAGTAGTTGGAATCATCCAGTATGCAGCCTTTTTAGATTGGCTTTCCTCAGTAATACACATTTAGGCTTTCTCTGCTAGCTTTTCATGAGCTGATAGTTCATTTCTTGTCAGTGCCAAATAGTAGTTCATTGTCTACATACACCTACTAGTTTATTTATCTATACACTGAAGGACATCTCGGATGCTTGCAAGCATTGGTAATTACAACTAAAACTGCTATAGGGGTTGAGAATATAGCCCAGTTGCTAAGAGTGCTTGCCTAGCATGCACAAGGCCCTGGGTTCAATCCCCAGCACCACCAAAAAAAAAAAAAAAACTGCTATAAAAATCCAGTGGCACACACCTACAGTCCCAGCTTCTTGGGAGGCTAAGGCAAGAAGACAGTTTAAGCCCAAGAGTTTGAGGCCAGCCTGGACAACAACATAAGATCCCAACCACTCACCCCAAATACAAAAAGAATAGGTATGCAGGTTATTAGGTACATACCAAGGAGCCCAATTGCCGGATCATATGGCAAATTACTACTTTTGCTCTGTGCTAGGATTGAACCCAGGGCCTCAAATATACTACATTTGAACTATATCCCCAGCCCCCCTCAATGTAAGTACACACACACACAAATATATCATGTATGCATTTGTTTATATGTATGTTTACATGTATATTTATACTCATTCTGGGGATTGAAATCAAGGGCTCTTTACTACTAAGCTATATTCCCATCCCTTTTATTATTCTGAGACAAGGTCTGGCTAATTTTCTGAGACTGACCTTGACCTTGTAATCCTCCTGCCTTCACCTCCCTAGCCACTAGGATCGTAAGCATTTGCTACTGTACCTGGTTTCAGTTATATTTTATCTATTTATTCAAGTACAGGGATTGAACTCAGGGATGCTGAACCACTGAGCCACATCACTAGCCCTTTTTATCTTTTGAGACAGGATCTCTCTGAGATGCTCAGAGCCTCATTAAGTTGCTGAGGCTGGCTTTGAACTTTTGATACTCCTGCCTCATCCTTCAGAGCCACTGGGATTACAGTGTGTCTCTGCACCTGACATCAATTATATTTTAAAAACAGGTTTACTGGGGTACAATTTACATACCAAAAAGTACTGATTTTTTTTTTTTTTTTGGTGATGCTGGGGATTGAAAGAGCCTTTTGCATGTGAGGCAAGCATTGGTAATTATACAAACTGAGCTAAAATTTACTGATCTTAAGTGTAAAATTAATTATCATTACAATCTGATCTTAAAGCATTTGACACACCCCCAAAACTCCTCAAGCTCATTTGCAGTCACTCCCTATTCCCAACCTAGCCTAGAATAACTCAAAATATGGTTTTAATAAATTTATCTTTTCCTAAATATTTCACTTAACTGGAATCATAAATCACCTACGACTTCTTTCACTTAGTATGTTTTTTAAGCTCATCCATGTTGCATCATGTATAAATATTTAATTTTCTTTTATTGCATAATTATATTTTTTTCTTTTAAAAATCAATTTATTAAGGTTGGGTATGGTGGTACATAACTGTAATCCCAGCAACTCCAGAGGCTGAGACAGGAGGACTGCAGTTCAAAGGCAAGCTCAGCAACTTAGTAAGGTCCTATGCAATTCAGCAAGACCCTGTTTCAAAAATTAAAAAAAAAAAAATCCAGGCACAGTGGCACCAACTTGTAATCCCAGCAATGCAGGAGGCTGAGGCAGAAGGATGGCAAGTTTTAGGCCAAACTCAGCTATTTAGCAAGACGCTTATCTTTTTTAAAAAATTTTTTTAGATGTACATAGACACAATATCTTTATTTATTTTATGTGGTGCTGAGAATCAAACCCAGTGCCTCACACATGCAAAGCAAGTGCTCTACCACTGAGCGAATTCTTACCACTTAAGCAGTCTTCCTGCCTCAGACTCCCAAGAAGCTGGGACTATAGGTGTGTGCCACTGGATTTTTTTTTTTTTTGAAATTACAAGAGAATTTATTTTTTAAACCATTGTTATTTTGGGTTTCTTATACATGACACACAGCCTAACAGTATTCTAACAATAAACTAGCTTTTAATTTTTCTGTATACATTTTTTTATTGGTTGTTCACAACATTACAAAGCTCTTGACATATCATATTTCATACATTAGATTGAAGTGGGTTATGAACTCCCAATTTTACCCCAAATGCAGATTACAGAATCACGTCGGTTACACATCCACAATTTTACATAATGCCCTATTAGTAACTGCTGTATTCTGCTACCTTTCCTATCCCCTACTATCCCCCCTCCCCTTCCCTCACATCTTCTCTCTCTACCCCATCTACTGTAATTCATTTCTCTCCTTATTTATTTTCCCATTCCCATCACAACCTCTTATATGTAATTTTGTATAGCAATGAGGGTCTCCCTTCATTTCCATGCAATTTCCCTTTTCTCTCCCTTTCCCTCCCATCTCATGTCTCTGTTTAATGTTAATCTTTTCTTCCTGCTCTTCCTCCCTGCTCTGTTCATAGTTGCTCTCATTATATCAAAGAAGACATTTGGTATTTGTTTTTTAGGGATTGGCTAGCTTCACTAAGCATAATCTGCTCTAGTGCCATCCATTTCCCTGCAAATTCTATGATTTTGTCATTTTTTATTGCTGCATAGTACTCCATTGTGTATAGATGCCACATTTTTTTTTATCCATTCATCTATTGAAGGGCATCTGGGTTGGTTCCATAGTCTAGCTATTGTGAATTGTGCTGCTATGAACATCGATGTGGCAGTATCCCTGTAGCATGCTCTTTTAAGGTCTTCAGGGAATAGTCCGAGAAGGGCAATAGCAGGGTCAAATGGTGGTTCCATTGCCAGCTTTCCCAGGAATCTCCAAACTGCTTTCCAAATTGGCCGCACCAATTTGCAGTCCCACCAGCAATGTACAAGTGTACCCTTTTCTCCACATCCTCGCCAGCACTTGTTGTTGTTTGACTTCATAGTGGCTGCCAATCTTACTGGAGTGAAATGGTATCTTAGGGTGGTTTTGATTTGCATTTCTCTGACTGCTAGAGATGGTGAGCATTTTTTCATGTACTTGTTGATTGATTGTATATCCTCCTCTGAGAAGTGTCTGTTCAGGTCCTTGGCCCATTTGTTGATTGGGTTATTTGTTATCTTATTGTCTAATTTTTTGAGTTCTTTGTATACTCTGGATATTAGGGCTCTATCTGAAGTGTGAGGAGTAAAAATTTGTTCCCAGGATGTAGGCTCCCTATTTACCTCTCTTATTGTTTCTCTTGCTGAGAAAAAAAACTTTTTAGTTTAAGTAAGTCCCATTTGTTGGTTCTTGTTATTAACTCTTGTGCTATGGGTGTCCTATTAAGGAATTTGGAGCCCGACCCCACAATCTGTAGATCGGAGCCAACTTTTTCTTCTATCAGACGCAGAGTCTCTGATTTGATATCAAGCTCCTTGATCCATTTTGAGTTAACTTTTGTGCATCGCGAGAGAAAGGGATTCAGTTTCATTTTGTTGCATATGGATTTCCAGTTTTCCCAACACCATTTGTTGAAGATGCTATCCTTCCTCCATTGCATGTTTTTAGCCCCTTTATCAAATATAAGATAGTTGTAACTTTGTGGATTAGTCTCTGTATCCTCTATTCTATACCATTGGTCCACCCGCCTGTTTTGGTACCAGTACCATGCTGGTTTTGTCACTATTGCTCTGTAATATAGTTTGAAATCTGGTATCGCTATACCGCCTGATTCACACTTCCTGCTTAGAATTGCTTTTGCTATTCTGGGTCTTTTATTTTTCCATATGAATTTCATGATTGCTTTATCTATTTCTACAAGAAATGCCGTTGGGATTTTGATTGGCATTGCATTAAACCTATAGAGAACTTTTGGTAATGTCGCCATTTTGATAATGTTAGTTCTGCCTATCCATGAACAGGGTATATTTTTCCATCTTCTAAGATCTTCTTCTACTTATCTCTTTAGGGTTCTGTAGTTTTCATTGTATAAATCTTTCACCTCTTTTGTTAGGTTGATTCCCAAGTATTTTATTTTATTTTTTTTTGAGGATATTGTGAATGGAGTGTTTTTCCTCATTTCCGTTTCAGAAGTTTTGTCACTGATATACAGAAATGCCTTTGATTTATGCGTGTTGATTTTACATCCTGCCACTTTGCTGAATTCATTTATTAGTTCTAGTAGTTTCTTTGTAGATGCTTTTGGGTCTTCTAGGTATAGAATCATGTCGTCTGCAAATAGTGATAATTTAAGTTCTTCTTTTCCTATTTTTATGCCTTTAATTTCTTTTGTCTAATTGCTCTGGCTAGTATTTCAAGGACTAAATTAAATAGAAGTGGTGAAAGAGGGCATCCCTGTCTTGTTCCAGATTTTAGAGGGAATGCCTTCAACTTTTGTCCATTCAGAATGATGCTAGCCTGAGGCTTAGCATAGATAGCTTTTACAATGTCAAGGTAAGTTCCTGTTATCCCTAGTTTTTCTAATGTTTTGAACATAAAGGGATGCTGTACTTTGTCGAATGCTTTCTCTGCGTCTATCGAGATGATCATATGGTTCTTATCTTTAAGTCTATTGATGTGGTGAATAACATTTATTGATTTCCATATATTGAACCATCCTTGCATCCCAGGGATGAATCCTACTTGATCATGGTGCACAATTTTTTTGATGTGTTTTTGTATTCGATTCGCCAGAATTTTATTGAGGATTTTTGCATCTAGGTTCATTAGAGATATTGGTCTGTAGTTTTCTTTCTTTGAGGTGTCTTTGTCTGGTTTCGGAATCAGGGTGATGTTGGCCTCGTAGAATGAATTTGGAAGAGCTCCCTCTTTTTCTATTTCCTGAAATAACTTGAAAAGTATTGGTATTAATTCTCCTTTAAAGGTTTTGTAAAACTCTGCTGTATACCCATCCGGTCCTGGGCTTTTCTTGGTTGGTAGTCTTTTGATGGCTTCTTCAATTTCATCCATTGATATTGGTCTGTTCAAATTCTGTGTATCCTCCTGACTCAGTCTGGGCAAATCATATGACTTAAGAAATTTATCGATGTCTTCACTATCCTCTATTTTATTGGAATATAGGTTTTCAAAATAATTTCTAATTGTCTTCTGTATTTCTGTAGCATCTGTTGTGATATTGCTTTTTTCATCCCGTATGTTAGTAATTTGAGTTCTCTCTCTTCTTCTCTTCGTTAGCATGGATAAAGGTCTGTCGATCTTATTTATTTTTTCGAAGAACCAACTTTTAGTTTTGTTAATTTTTTCAATAGTTTCTTTTGCTTCAAATTCATTGATTTCCGCTCTGATTTTAATTATTTCTTGCCTTCTGCTACATTTGCTGTTGGTTTGCTCTTCCTTTTCTAGGGCTTTGAGATGAAGTGTGAGCTCATTTATTTGTTGGTTTTTTCTTTTTTTGAGGAATGACCACCAGGCGATGAATTTACCTCTTAAAACTGCGTTCATTGTGTCCCATAGATTCCAATATGTTGTGTCTGTATTTTCATTTATCTCTAAGAACTGTTTTATTTCCTCCTTTATGTCTTCTGTAACCCATTGATCATTCAGTAATATATTGTTCATTTTCCATGTGATGTAGGATTTTTCTTTCCTTCTTTTATCATCGATTTCCAGTTTCATTCCATTATGATCAGATAAAATGCATGGTATTATCTCCACCCCTTTATATTTACTGAGGGTTGCCCTATGGCATAATATATGGTCTATTTTTGAGAAGGATCCATGTGCTGCTGAGAAAAAAGTATATCCATTTGATGATGGTTGATATATTCTATATATGTCAGTTAAGTCTAGGTTATTGATTGTGGTATTGAGTTCTATAGTTTCTTTATTCATCTTTTGTTTGGAGGATCTGTCTAATGGTGAGAGAGGTGTGTTGAAGTCACCCATAATTATTGTGTTGTGGTCTATTTGATTCTTGAACCTGAGAATTTGTTTTATGAATGTCGCAGCACCATTATTTGGTGCATAAATATTGATAATTGTTATATCTTGTTGGTGAATGGTTCCTTTTAACAGTATATAATGTCCTTCCTTATCCCTTTTGATTAACTTAGTCTTGAAGTCGATTTTATTCGATATGAGGATGGCCACCCCTGCTTGCTTATGAGGACCGTGTGCGTGGTATATTTTTTCCCATCCTTTCACCTTCAGCCTGTGTATGTCTTTTCCAATCAGATGTGTCTCCTGGAGGCAGCATATTGTTGGATTTGTTTTTTTAATCCATGATACCAGCCTATGTCGCTTTATTGGAGAGTTTAAGCCATTAACATTCAGAGTTACTATTGATATATGGTTTTTACTTCCAGCCATCTTTGATTATTTAACCTTTTTTAAAAAAAATTTAGTTTGTTTCTCCATGATTATCTTTCCCCTCGCCCTCTGTCTTTACCGAAGCACTTCCCACTGATGGTTTTGGTTATTGTTTTTCATTTCTTCCTCGTGTAGTGTTTTGCTCAAAATGCTTTGCAATGCTGGTTTTCTGGCTGCAAATTCTTTTAACTTTTGTTTATCATGAAAGATTTTTATTTCATTGTCATACCTGAAGCTTAATTTTGCTGGACACAGAATTCTTGGTTGGCATCCATTGTCTTTCAGTGTTTGAAATACATTGTTCCATGACCTTCTTGCTTTCAGTGTCTGTGATAAAAAATCCGTTGTTAACCTTATTGGTTTACCCCTGAATGTAATCTGTCTCCTTTCTCTTGTAGCTTTTAATATTTTCTCTTTGTTCTGTATATTGGATATCTTCATAACAATGTGTCTTGGCGTTGGTCTACTGTGATTTTGTGTGCTCGGTGTCCTGTATGCATCTTCAATTTGTATATCTGTTTCCTTTTTTATTTCTGGAAAGTTTTCTGTAATTATTTCATTCATCAGGTTACTCATTCCCTTGGTTTGAATCTCTGTACCTTCTTCTATCCCGATGACTCTTAAGTTTGGTTTTTTTATGTTATCCCATAACTCTTGGATGTTTTTCTCGTGATTTTAGGACTGACTAAATAAATTATGACATCTCCAATGGGATCAGAAATTAGTAAAAAACAAACCGAAAGAGTGTTAAGTAAATTGTTAGAGGAAGGAGGCATCCCAGTAAAATCAAGAGCAGTCAGGGCATACGTTGATACAATACAAAAATGTAGCCCATGGCTTTTTAAGGAGGAGTTGTTAAATATATCACAATGGAACCATCATGGTGAAGATTTAAAAAGAATAGAAAAGCGCAGGAACTCTGCCAGTTGGCACACTGACATTGTGGGCGTTGGTATCTGGTTTGCTTAGTCCAAAGCCTTCAGTTCAGACAAAGGTAGAGGAAGGAGAAGACATATTGATTGAAGTAAAACAAGGTCTCTCAAGTTAGTCAGAAAGAGGAAAAGATTCAATTAAAAGAGAAGGTCTTTCGAGCTAGTCAGATAGAGGAAGAAAGCTTAGAGCAGAAAAAGCCATCAGGGGAAAAATTACAACAGGAGACTGCTACTAACACCTTTCTATCGCCAGAGGACGTAAATGTCCAACTAACAAGGCCACCTCCATATGCTGGGAGGCCCCCAACCCCTGCAGTTGATAGTTGGGATCCTGAGACAGGATTTCAAATATTAACATGCCCTGTATTTGAGTAGGCAGGAGGGCAGCGAATTCACCATGCTTTAAATTTCAAAACAGTGAAGCAGCTAAAAGAGGCTGTAACAACCTATGGTCCTGAAGCACCCTTCACTGTAAGCTTGGTCGAATCCATTAACAACTTGAACATGACGCCAGCAGATTGGGCTAATATGTGTATAGCTGTGCTAAATGGAGGACAATACCTATTATGGAAGGTTGCCAATGAGGAATTTTGCAAGGAGACGGCTAGGCGAAATGCAGCAGCTGGTTATCCTGAGAGAAATCTATATATGTTGTTAGGAAAGGGATCTCATGAGGATCAGCAGCAACAAATTGCATATGATCCTGGCGTATACGCACAAATTGCTGCAGATGCAGTTAGGGCATGGAAGACTTTACAAGGACATGGAGGTTTACAAGGTCAGTTATCTAAGATAATACAAGGAGCTAATGAATCTTACGCTGAATTTGTAGATAGGCTTATTCAAACAGCTACCAGAGTTTTGGGGAATACAGAACAAGCAATGCCATTAATAAAACAAGCGAATCGTTGGTGCAGAGAAGTCATTAGACCATGGAAATATGAATATTTAAACACATATATTAAATCATGTAGAGACCTTAATGAACAAGAGCAAGTCGTGGCAACTGCAGTAAAACAGGCTTTAGATGCCAGAGACATTAATGAACAAGGGCAAATCGTGGCAGCTGCAGTAAAACAGGCTTTAGATGCCAGGCCAAGAACATGCTACAATTGTGAACAAACAGGACATTTTAAAAGGAATTGTCCCATCAAAGGAGTAGAATACCGGGTATTTGCCCACGATGCCGTAGAGGGAGACATTGGGCTAATGAATGCCGTTTTCAAACCACCACAGAGGGTACTCCATTATCAAAAAGGAGGGGGGGAGGTAGAAAGGCTTGTGGGAAGCCGGTGGTGGCAGTTGGGCTCTGAAGGTTTTTCCTGAGGAGCTGTTTTGTTTGGCATGTGTGGTTCTAAAAATAAAGTTCGTTTCTTTTGACAAGTGGCTCCTGAATTGTGCCCAGCCAGACTGCTGCATTTGCTGGGGCCCCTTCAGCTGTGGCTCTCAACATCCATAAAAGAAAAAGGTAGCTGTACATATATTTTTTCCTGTGTACTAATAGCTTATAATCTTGAAACTATATTATATGTAAGAAGCAGAATAAATAATGCATATTACCATTTCTGAATAAAAGGTAGGAAAATGAATATATATGTGTGTGTGTATGTATATATATACATATATTTTTTTTTAGAAGGACACAATACCTTTATTTTATTTATTTGTTTAATGTGGTGCTAATGATGGAACCCAGTGTCTCACAGGTGATAAGCAAGTGCTCTACCACCAAGCTATAATCTCAGATAGATACATATCTTTAAGTTAAAAAAAGGAAACTTATGTTTTCATCAATAAATCAAACCAGATAAGACACAGATATGCAAACACAAACACAAATACCCCAATCACACTAACTCATACTTCCATATGCATGATTTGCATAGAATACATCTGGAAGATACAGAAGAAAGTGGCAATAGCAGTTGTCACTGGAAAGGGAACAAGGGTAACTAGGGAATATATAGTTTCCATTGTATATACTTTGGTATTGCCTTAATTTTCTAATCATGTGCATATATTTGCAGTTAAAAATTTAAAAATTAAATTACAGGTTTTTAATTTTTATGTCAGATTATCAAAGATAAAAATAATTATTAACAGTTGGCAAAGCTGGGCATGGTGGTGCATGCCTGTTATCCCAGCAGCTTGGGAGGCTGAGGCAGGAGGATTACAAGGTCAAAGGCAGCCTCAGCAATTTACCAAGGCCCTCAGCAACACAGGGAGACCAAATCTTAAAAAACTGGAAATGTGGCTCAGTGGTTAAGTGCCCCTAGGGTTCAATCCCTGGTAACAAAACAAAAAAGTTGTCAAGGATATTGAGAAACAGGCCCTCATATATATTGTTAGTGGATGTGTAAATTAATACAACTTCTTTTTATTTGGTACTAGGGATTGAACCCAGGGGTGCCTAACCACTGAGCCACATCCCCAGTGCTTTTTTTAAAAAAATGTTTTATTTAGAGATAGGCCCTAAGCAACTTACCAAGACCCTAAGTTGCTGGAGCTGGCTTTGAACTCATGACCCTTCTGCCTCAGCCTCCTAAGCTTCTGGGATTACAGGTGTATACCACTATGCCTTCTCTAGAGGGTAATCTGGGGGCTGAGGTTGTGGCACAGTGGTGGAATGCTTGCCTTGCAAGCACTGAGTTTGATTCTCAGCACTACATGCAGATAAATGAATAAAATAAAGGTCCATACAACTAAAAAAAATTAAAAGATAGTAATTTGGTAATGTTAAAAATAGCTGGGCATGGTGGTGCATACCTGTAATTCTAGAAACTTAGGAGGCTAAAGCAGTGGGATCACAAGTTTGAAGCCAGTCTTAGCAACTTAGTGAAGTCCTAAGCAATTCAGCAAGACCTTGTGTCAAAAAATAAAAATAAAGGGCAGAGGATGTGGTTCATTGGTAAAGTGTTTCTGGGTTAAATCCCTGGTACCAACAAATTAAGAAAAAGTTGCAGCTGTTTTGTTGACATTCTGAATGCTTCTAAGTAAATACAATTTTTAAAATTTTTTTAAAGAATTTTAATATTTATTTGTTTTTTGTTTTTTGGCAGACACAACATCTTTTTTTGTATGTGGTGCTGAGGATTGAACCCGGGCCGCACGCACGCCAGTTGAGCGCGCTACCACTTGAGCCACCTCCCCAGCCCACAATTTTTTTTTATTAAAAAAAAAAAAGAAAAATAATGATGAGGTCTGGTAATGAAGTTCAGTGGTAGGGCACCTAACTAGCATGCTGGAGACCCTGAGTTCTATCCCAAGCACTACCAAAAATACAAACAAATAAGAGCAGTTAGCTAAAATGGTGTCAATATAGCAATAAGACATAAATAATTGTTTTTCCCCAGCACAGAAAAAAATGTCAAAAATGATAGTGCTTGGCTGGGGATGTGGCTCAAGCGGTAGTACTCTCGCCTGGCATGCGCGGGGTGCTGGGTTCAATCCTCAGCACCACATACAAATAAAGATGTAATGTTCACCGAAAACTAAAAAAATAAATATTAAAAATTCTCTCTCTCTTTTTAAAAAAATGATAGTGCTGGGGGTATAGCTCAGTGTCAGAACTAGTATGTGTGCAACCCTGGGTTTAATCCTCAACACGAAAAATAAGAAAAACAATGTACATAACCTTTGCCTTAGCACTTACACAACTAGGACTTTACCCTAATGGCATTTACACATATTGGCAAAGATGTAACAACAAACACATGTACTAAAGTAGTGTTTCTGCTAAGAAGTCTGGAAAAAACCTTATTAATCAAGAATTGGGGGCTCAGGCTGTAGCTCAGTGGCAGAATGCTTGCCTAGCATATGTGATGTACTGGGTTCGATACTTAGCACCACATAAAAATGAATAAAATAAAGGCATTCTATCCATCTACAATTAACAAAAAATAGCTTTAAAAGAATCAATTAAATAGTGGTGGTGCACACTTGTAATCCTAGCAGCTTTGGAGGCTGAGGCAAGAGGATCACAAATTTGAGGTCAGCCTCAGCAACCTGGAAGGGCTCTGAGCACTTAGTAAAACCCTGTCTCAAAATAAAAAATAAAGGGCTGGGGGATGTGGCTCAGTGGTTAAGTGCCCTTGGGTTCAATCCGTGGTACCAAAAAACACAACAAAACCACTTACCTAAATCATAGTGTGTACACACACACAAACACACACACACACACACACACACACACACACTGAAGTTAATTTAGAGTACATACTATGTATAAATTTATATAAAATTCAAATATAGGCAACAAACCTGACAGAGGTATGAGAATGCAGTTAATTGTGGGAACAGATTATACCTGAAAACGGAATACAAGGAGCCAACTTTTTGTGGTGCTACAAATGTTAGGTATTTTGATTTGGGGGAGAGATATATAGGTGTATACATGCATAAAAATGTAAAAAATGAGCTGGGCACGCTGGAACACCCCTGTAATCCCAGCAGCTCAGGAGGCTGAGGCAGAAAGATCTCAAGTTCAAAGCCAGCCTCAGCAAAAGCAAGGCACTAAGCAACTCAGTGAGACCCTGTCTCCAAATGAAATACAAAACAGGACTGGGAATGTGACTCAGTGGTCAAGTGCCCCTAAGTTCAATCCCCAGTACCAACAACAACAAAAACATAAAAATGTATGTTTAAAACTTGTGTATTGGGGCTGGGGATGTGGCTCAAGTGGTGGCGCGCTCGTCTGGCATGCGTGCGGGCCGGGTTCGATCCTCAGCACCACATGCCAACAAAGATGTTGTGTCCGCCGAGAACTAAAAAATAAATATTAAAAATTCTCTCTCTCTCTCACTTTCTCTCCTCTCTCACTCTCTCTTTTAAAAAATAAATAAATAAAACTTGTGTATTTTTACCAGCAGCTCGGGAGGCTGAGACAGGAGGATCAAGAATTCAAAGCCACCCTCAGCAACAGCCAGGCACTAAGCAACTCAGTGAGACCCTGTTTCTAAATAAAATACAAATAGGGCTGGGGATGTGGCTCAGTGGTTGAGTGCCCCTAAGTCCCATCCTCAGTACCAAAAAAATAAATAGATAGATAGATAAATAAACAAACTTGTGGGCTGGGGATGTGGCTCAAGTGGTAGAGCGCTTGCCTGGCATGCGTGTGGCCCGGGTTCGATCCTCAGCACCACATACAAACAAAGATGTTGTGGCCACCGAAAACTAAAAAATAAATATTAAAATTATCTCTCTCCCTCCCTCCCCCCCCTTAAAAAAAAAAAAACAAAGATCTGAAGGAAAGACGATTATAGGAAGGAGTATCAAGAGAGTACAAAAGCACTGAGAAAGGAGTGAGCTGCCTATGTTCAAGATACAGAAAAGCAACATGTCCACATTACTGACTCCCACTTATGGAACTCTCTTAAATTCATTGCCCTCCTTTTCATGCTTATGATCATACCCACTTAGTGTGGGGTGTCATCTTTTTTCCTTGAACCATTGCAATTACCTTCAACTGGTTTCACGGCCTCCTTTTTCTACCCTACTTAATTAATCCCTTAAGCAGGGCACATTTGTTTTGTCTGTAATTCCTGCTATTATGGAGGCTGAGGCAGGCAAATAACTTAAAGCACAGGAGTTCAATTCTGGAAAACGTAGTGAGAATATCTCCTTAAAAAAAAAAAAAGCAATTAACTCCAAGCTGGGCATGGTGATGCATGCCTGTAATCCCAGCAGCTGGGAGGCTGAAACAGGAGGATCATGAGTTCAAAGCCAGCCCCAGCAACTTACCAAGGCCCTAGGCGACTTAGTGAGACCTTATCTCAAAATAAAAAGTAAAATGGGCTGGGGATGTGACTTAGTAGTTAAGCGCCCCTGGGTTTAATCCCTGGTACCACATCCAAAAAAGAAACCAGTTAACCCCTTTCAACCCTACAATTTTTTTTTGAGAATGCATTGATAATTTTATGACAGATGTCACTGGAAAACTAAGATTCATTTAATGGAAGGGAGTGTTTAGTGAAAAAGTATTACTGAACACCAAGAATAGAGGATTCACAGTCAAACCTGGATTTGAGCTAGGCATAGTAGTGCATACCTTTAATCCCATTGACTCAGGAGGCTAAGGCAAGAGGATCACAAGTTTGAAGCAAGCCTCATCAACTTAGTGAGGCCTTAAACAACTTAGCAAAACCCTGCCTCAAATAAATATATAGATAGGGCTGGGGATGTAGCTCAGTAGTAAAGTACTCCAGGGTTAAAACCCCAGTACCAAAAACAAACACACGAAAAGCAATTTTAAGTTTCAATTCTTGACACGTTTCCTCAGGGAAATTATATAACCTCCCCAAATTTCAGTTTCCTCATCTATTAAAAAATTATAGTGATAAAGGTTTTGGTTTTGTCTTTTTTCCAGGGCTCAGAATCAAACTTAGAGTACTGTCCTATCACTGTGTTATACCCATCCCTAGTAATAATTCTTTTTTTTTTTTTTTTTAAAGAGAGAGTGAGAGAGGAGAGAGAGAGAGAGAGAGAATTTTTAATATTTATTTTTTTAGTTCTCGGTGGACACAACATCTTTGTTGGTATGTGGTGCTGAGGATCGAACCCAGGCCGCACGCATGCGAGGCGAGCGTGCTACCGCTTGAGCCACATCCCCAGCCCCAGTAATAATTCTTTTGAAATAGATTTTTGTAAAAATTAAATGAGAAATAAACATATGCACATATACATACACAGCATATACAGAATGTATTATGCATATGTTTTTATTATAGTGCCTGGATCATAGCAAAGTCTCAATAAATAGTAGTTTCTTTAATTTTTTTAAACTACTTCCACTATGGCTCTTTAAAAAGACTCTCAGTTTCAGTACAAACTCCATCTCCCTAAAACCTCTGTCATTCCTAAGAGCTCTCCTAGAATCATTTCAGAACATCCAAAACATAAGGCTCAACAGGGATATTAGGAGAGTAGTTGACATCACACTCCTCTAGCCTAGCAGGGTTCCTCTAACAAACTTAATTGGGGAACAGGGAAGCCCATGGCTGATCATTGATATCTTATATTAATGTAAGTCTTTTCCAAACCACATTTACATCTCTGATCACTTGATCTCTAGCCTTAATGGAAACTTTAGCCACTCTATTTCACTTCTTTCATCTTAAGACATTGTCTCCCAGTTGTTCTAGATTTGTGTCCCCACCTCACACTCCTGGTAGCTACTTCAGTGATACTATCCCTGAGAGTCTTGCCCACACTCTCCTCTTTCTCTCTTTCTCCCTATCTGCTCCCAAAGGCCCAGAACACTGCTATGGGGAGAACCACACAGATAAATATAAATTCATGCTGTCCAGTTTCAACTTGGCCCTTGCAGCTGCTCAGCAATCCTTTTATTTGTCTCATACATTCCCTGGCACTCTCCCAGAGGCTGTTCCAGACCTTGCTCCTTCTCCTCAAACTACAAATTCCAGTCTCCCTCCTACTTCAAAAACTTTACGTGATACTTTAATCAGATTAACTGTCCCTCCTGCAATAAATAAAAACATCTTTGTCCTTTCTAGCTTTGTATTTCAGCCATACACTTTCCTTCCTGGGAAAGCCATCAATGTTGTTTGTCCTTCCAGAGATACTTTCTCTAAGCAAAATATGGAAATGAGGGAACTTGCATTAGGTATTAAAGATAAGTAGGATCTGGATAGGTAGAGAGAAAGGAGATATTCCAACCAGAGAAAACATCCTAGGCAAAGGAACAGAGATAGGAATGAAGAAGATATATTTAGAAAACAGGGTATAGTGAGTAGAGTAATCCCCCTGAGAAATCATCCCAGCTGCTGCTCCCTCAACTGCTACTTCTCCTTTTCCAGTTCTGACTTCAGCCCTCATTGCTTCTGTCCTGCCTAATACCAGCTGAGTGGAAATCTGATACTACATGGCCCCTCACCCATCCTATCTTGCCTGGACCTTCGTTACTATTTATTGAGCTTTGACCCCAACCATCTGTTTCAGTCCTACTAAAAGAGTCTCTGCTCCTTCCTGAGTCACTCTCCAAACTGGACATCTTCCATTTCCTTGGCCACATGAGCCATTTCTCCACATCACTTAAAACAGAATACTTAATACAAAAGATGCATGGTAAAGATGTATTTTTATCAAGATAAAACATATAGAGGCCAAAGGAACATGTTAAACTATTCAATAGATGCAATTAGCAAAACCCAGACTATGAAACTACTGAAAAACAATCCAATCTCTTCAACAACAATAAAAAAGTGGCAAGGGAAAACAAAAGATGAACAGAATCCTTTAATTTAAAAATGCCATAACTGGGAACGGTGGCACATTCCTATAACCCCAGCTACTTGGGAGGCTGAGGTAGGAGGATTACAAGTTCAAGGGCAGCCTGAGCAATTTAACAAAACCTATCTTAAAATAAAGAAAGGACTGGGTGTATAGCTCAGTGGTATTACTGCTTGCCCAGCACATGCAAGACCCTGGGTTCAATCCTTAGTACCACCAAAAAAAAAAAAAAACAAACCATATCCACCAATCACAAGATGTGGACTTTATTTGGATACTGATACATACAAAAAAAAGCTATTAAACTTTTGGACTACTGTCTGCTTTTGTCCATGTTATGAATTCTCTATTTAAAAAGTTGTAAAACAATGTTGCTGAATTCTCAAGCATCTGATCAAAGTGTACATATTAGTCTGAAGAAGTAAAACACCAGAAGCTGGAATTTAAGATGAGGAAGGTCTGGAACAGTCTCTGTGGGAGAGTGCCAGGGAATGTATGAGATAAATAAAAGGGTTGCTGAGCAGCTGCAAGGGCCAAGTTGAAACTGGACAGCATGAATTTATATTTATCTGTGTGGTTCTCCCCATAGCAGTGTTCTGGGCCTTTGGGAGCAGATAGGGAGAAAGAGAGAAAGAGGAGAGTGTGGGCAAGACTCTTAGGAACAGTATCACTGAAGTAGCTGCCAGGAGTATGAGGTGGGGGCAGAAATCTAGAACAACTGGGAGACAATGTCTTAAGATGAAAGAAGTGAAATAGAGTGGCTAAGGTTTCCATTAAGGCTAGAGATCAAGTGATCAGAGATGTAAATGTGGTTTGGAAAAGACTTACATTAATATAAGATATCAATGATCAGCCATGGGCTTCCCTGTTCCCCAATTAAGTTTGTCAGAGGAACCCTGCTAGGCTAGAGGAGTGTGATTTCAAGTACTCTCCTAATATCCCTGTTGAGTCTATGTTTTGGATGGTCTTTGGAGATCTTTGGAGATGTGTCCCCAACCTCTCAGGGGAAAAAAAATTCAATTTTCCTAACAGGCTCAAATAAAAGCTTTTTTTTTTTTTTTTTTTTTTTTTGGATACTGGGGATTGACCACTGAGCTACATCCATAGCCCTGTTTTGTATTTTATCTAGAGAGAGGGTCTCATTGAGTGGCTTAGCAGTCTTGTTAAGTTGCTGAGGGTGGCTCTGAACTTGTGATCCTCCTATCTCTGCCTCCCCAGCAGCTGGGATTACAGGTGAGTGCCACCTCCCCGCTTCTAGTAAAAACTTTTGATAAAAAGGAGTTAAGTATAACAGAGCAAGCCTAGGACTGTCTTAAAGAACTTCACCACTGATTGGTCAGAAAGAAAAATAGCAGCTTGCAAAGGAGACTAAAGGAAATGGCCAGAGAAGTTATGACAATAAAGAGGAATGATGGAACACAGAAATCAATGTATGAAAGTATTTCAAGGAGAAAATAATCATGTGTATCAATATTTTGCTAACAGGCTACTAAAAGTAGCCATTAGTGACTTTGGAGGTAAATGGTAATCTTACCATCACAGATTGAAGTGGTTGGATATGAGATAAGAGTAATTTGTAAAAGGAGTAGGAAGAGGGGAATGGAGGGCTAAAGGCATTGCTCAGTAGAAGTGAGCAAGCTTATTGGCATGAGTGAGGAGGTCCCGGGTTCAATCCCCAACACTGGGGGAAAATGAAAATGGAAAAAAAAGTTATTTAAAGAAATCTGGCTATAAAGGAGGAAAAAAAAGTTAAGTGGGATCTAGAGAGGGATATTAACTCTAGAGAGGATTTTTTATAATACTGAAGAGATCATGAATGTTTAAATGTCAAAATACTCAGTGAAAGGGAAATGTTAAACAGAAGGGAAAACATGTTAGGCATGCAGAAATTCGTGAAGGGATCAGATACAAAGTACAATGAGAAGTGTAAAAGGAGGTGGGGAGAGGATTGGCATTAAGGTGAGCAAATGTGTAGATTTGCTGGATGTATGGGCACACACCTATAATCCAAGTGATTCAGGAAGTTGAGGCATGATAATCCCGAAGTTCAAAGCCAGCCTCAGCAATTTAGCAAGGATACCTAAGCAACTTAGCAAAACACTGTCTCAAAATAAAAAAACAAAAGGGCTGGGAATGTGCGTCAGGGTTTAAGCACCTCTGGGTTCAATTCCCAGCACCAAAAAAAAAAAAAAAGGAAAGAAAAAGGAAGAAGATGCAAATTTTATGTTCGGCAGTGAACAGACATAACACCTGCAAGGCACTTAGCATATTGCCTGGAATGTTAGTTTGTATCAGAAATGGTTACTCTAACCTGGCACAGTGGCACATGCCTATAATCCCAGTGACTCAGGAGGCTGAGGCAGGAGGATCCAAAATTCAAAGCCAGCCTCAGCAAATCAGTGAAGCCTTAAGCAACTTAACAAGTCCCTGTCTCTAAATAAAACACACAAAGAGCTGTGATGTGGCTTAGTGGTTAAGCACCCGTGGTTTTCAATCCCTGGTACCAAGAAAGAAAAGAAATGGTAATTGTGAGTCAAGTACAATGGCACACACTAATCCCAGCTACCTGGGAAACTGAGGCAGGAGGCTCACAAGTTAAGAGGCCAATGTGGGCAATTTAGCAAGTTCGGTGATTAGAGTGCACCTGGGATCAATCCCCAGTATGGAAGGAAGGGTAGATAACTATGGCTATTGGTTACAATTCATGTTGTACACCTCCTTGATAATTTCTTACAATTTAGGCTTTTTAAAAATACCTTTATTTTATTTTTATGTGGAGCTGAGAATTGAACCTAGTGCCTCAAGCATGCTAGGCAAGTGCTTGTGGGTGAGCCACAACCCCAGCCCCACATTTTAGGCTTTGGCTATATAAAATGAACTAGTACACTACTTATTAAAGCTGTACATTTTAAAGTTTATAAAGAGTTACTTGAACTTTTTGATTCTGCACCTCTGCTCACTTCAAGATTTCTGTATACTTGCTAGTCCCCTTATTTCAATAATAAGATAAAAACTATACATTATGTACAAGTACTGCACATTATGTACCTTTTTATAAAATCATTTGACCTCTGATTTCTAAAAAGAATCCACCAAATCCAACAAAATCAGAAAATCTTTTTTGCCAATTCCAATATGTCAACTCACCCTCAGAAAAATGACACTAAGAATAAACTGGGCTGGGGGGTGCTGGGGATGTGGCTCAAGCAGTAGCGCGCTCGCCTGGCATGCGTGCGGCCCGGGTTCAATCCTCAGCACCACATACAAACAAAGATGTTGTATCTGCCAAAAACTAAAATAAATATTAAAAATTTTCTCTCTCTCTCTCTCTCTCTCTTAAAAAAAAAGAATAAACTGGGCTGGGGCTGTAGCTCAGTGGTAGTACACTTGCCTGGCATGTGAGAGGCACTGAGTTCAATTCTCAGCACCACATATAAATCAATAATAAATAAAGGTCTATCAACAACTTAAAAAAATAAAAAAAAAAGAAACTGCTGCTGGGGTTACAAAGGACTTTGTAGGGTTCAGTTCAAAAGGAAAACCATATTTGTACTTCAAATGTATAGAAGAGATCCAAGAAGCCTCTTTACCTCTGATCAAACTTCTCTGTAATGTCATATCCATGCCCTTATATTCCTTAATCTTGCCTCAGCCTCCAAATTCTCATCCATGCTACGCTGTAGTTCCTCACTTTTGTTGCACATATCCATTCTCATCTGCTCCTACCCTTATCCCAATGAGATCCTTGTTCCTTGACAGAAAAAGATGCTATGAAAAGAACTTGAGATCATCTAAGATTTGGTGAGCTTTCCTGTTCAATATTTCTTGGACTCTGAATGTCCCAAATTCTTGACCACTCTATTAAGGAAATAAATCTGACTCAAGAGAGATTCAAAACACAGTTTGCATCTCTAAATAAGATCTCTATATGTTTTTTGTGGTATGGGGGATTGAACCCAGGGACACTATAACTGAGCTGTAGCCCCAGACTACCTCCCTTTTTTTAAAGATAATCTTGTTAAACTGCCAATGGCCTTGAACTTGCAAAACTTCTGCACTGGCCTCCTAGGCTCAGAGTCACATGCTATAATTCTAGTGACTCAGGAGGACAAGGCAGAAGGATTGCAAGATTAGGAGCAACTTGAGCAACTTAACAAGATCCTGTCTCTCAATTTTTTTTTTTTTTTTTTTTTTTAGATTGTAGCTTACTGGTAACTCATTTGTCTAGCACGCACAAGGCCCCTAGTTTCAATGCCTAGTATAGGAAAAAAAAAAAGGAAAAGAAAAGAAAGGAAGAAAAACCCTACATTTAAAAAGAAAAGGCTAGCTAGAGTTGTGGCTCAGCGGTAGAGCACTCACCTAGTGATGTGAGGCCCTGGGTTCGATCCTCAGCACCACATAAAAATAAAAAATAAAGGTACTGTGTTCAACTACAACTAAATAAACAAAATTAAAAAAGAAAAAAAGAAAAAGAAAAGGCCAACTTCTGTGTGTGCTTATTTGAATTCTTCTTTGAAAAGGTTTTAACATCTTACTGGTTCCCTCCTTAACAAATGGGTTAAATAAAATAATAAAATCTTTGACATGTTAAAAAAAAAAGACATACACAGTCCCCTCTCTTGGTATCAGCAGGGGATTAGGGGGATCCAGTTTAGTATACCTGCCCTTGTGTCCCTACATATATTAAAATCAGTGTATGCTCAAATACCTCATATAAAATATTCCTTTATCTTATATGGCATGGTATTTACATATAATAATTTTACATGGCATAGTATTTACATACAATCTATGCATGTCCTCCTATATACTTTCGTTGATCAGAGGTTGGTTGACTCCATGGGTGTAGAACCTGCAGATACAGATGGTTGACCATAATGCTTTTTCTTTCCCCTTCTTGGTACTAGGGATTTGATCCAGGGGTCCTTAACCACTGAGCTACATCCCCAGCCATTTTTATTGAGACAGGGTCTCACTAAATTACTGAGGCTGGCCTTGAACTTGTAATCCTCCTGCCTCCAATTCCTGAGTAATGGGGTTACCGGCCATTATGCCCCCTCCTTTTATTGGTACCAGGGATTGAACCCAGGGGCACACAATCATTTGAGGTACATCCCCAGTCCTTTTTTTATTTTTAGACAGGTTCTTACTAAGTTGCTTAGAACCTCACGTTGAACTTGAGATTCTTTGGCCTCAGCCTCCAGAGTCATTGGGATTTCAGGTGTGCTCCACTATCTTGGCATCATAATGCCTTTTTTTTGGGGGGGGGTGGTACTGGGTATTGAACTCAGGGACGCTCAACCACTGACCCACATCCCAGCCCTATTTTGTATTTTATTTAGAGACAGGGTCTCACTGAGTTGCTTAGTGCCTTGCTTTTGCTGAGGCTGGCTTTGAACTCAAAATCCTCCTGCTTCAGCCTCCCAAGCCTCTGGGATTACAGGCGTGCGCCCAGCCCCTTTCTTTTAAATCATGTTAAATAAAACTTTGACCTGGGGGCTGGGGTTGTAGCTCAGTGGTAGAGTGTTTGCCTAGCATGTGTGAGGCACTGGGTTTGATTTTCAGCACTGCATATAAGTAAATTAAATAAAGGTCCATCAACAACTAAAAAACAAAACAAAAAAAAAAGAAACTTTGACCTGGCTGCATGTGGTGGCACAAGCCTATAATTCCAGCAGCTTAGGAGGCTGAGGCAGGAGGATTGCAAATTTAAGGCCAACCTTAACAACTAAGGAAGGCTCTATGCAATTTTTATTTTGAGACCCGTCTCAAAATAAAAATTGATGTGGCTCAGTGGTTAAGCTCTCTGGGTTCAATCCTTAGTACCAAGGGGGGTGGGGAACTTGATCTATAATTTTAGTATCTTCTCAATCTAGCCACATTGCACTTTTTCTTCCTCTCCCTCAAATATATTTTTCTAATATATATTTGTAGGGCAAAAAACAGCCAAAGAACTATATTTGGTGAAAATCTTAAGGGAAATATTTACTTTTTACCCTATACATTTCTAGATTGAGGGTTTTTTTTCTGTTTTAAGTAACAATGTATTATTTTTGGAAATTACAATAAAACACACAAACACCTGTCCCAGTCTGCCTTTCCCTACTCTCACATACCCTTACCAATTTCTCATTCTCCAAATATCCATTCAAAATATATCTCTGAAACCTCACATTTATGATCAATGAATTCTGAAGTAGGGTGCCAAGATAATTAAATGAGGAAATAACTATAGTCTTCCTAATTGTTAACGGTGCTAGAACAACTGGACATCCACTACAAAAGGTTAATGTTGAATCCTTACCTCACACCAAATAAAATAGATCAAACAATTAAATGTAAAAATTAAAACTATAAAATTCTTAGAAGGAAATATGGGGGCAAATCTTCATGATCTTGTATTGGGTAATTGTTTCTTCAATATGACATCAAAAGCAAAAGCAATCTAAGAAAAATATGTAACTTTGGATTTCAAAAAACTGAACTTACATGTATCAATGGATAGCATAAATAAAGTAGAAAGACAACCCACAAAATGGGAGAGGATATTTATGAATCATTCCAGACAAGGGACTTGTCTCTAGAATAAAGAACACTTGCAACTCACAATAAAGACAATCCAATTAACAAATTGGTAAAGGATTTGAACAGTTATTTCTCCAAATAAGATATACAAATGGCCAATAAACACATGTAAAGCTACTCAACATCATCATTAAGGTAATGTGAACCAAAATCATAGATACCACTTCAGACCCACTAGTATGTTTATAGTAAAAAAGATAATAACAAGTGTTGGTGAGCATGTGGAACCCTCTTATGCTGCTGGTAGAAATGTGAAGTGGTACAACCTATTTAGAAACAGTATGGCTGTTCCTCAAAATTTTAACTATTTTTGTGGTGCTGGGGCAGGGTCTAAAACATGCTAGATAAACACTATCACTGAGCTACATCCATAGCACTAGGGATTGAACCCAAAGTTGCTTAAGTACTTAGCCACGTCCCCAGTCCTTTTTATTTTTTCAGGGTCTTGCTAAATTCCTGAGGCTGGCCTCAAAATTGCAATTCTCCTTCGTCAGCCTCCATCATCACTAGGATTAGAGGTGTGACCCACTGAGCCTGGTTTCAATTTTATTTTTGAGACTCAAAAGTTGCCTGGGCTGGCCTCAAATTTGTGGTCCTCTAAGCCTCCCAGTAACTGGGAATGTAGGCATGCACCGGGATGCTTGGCTCTTGTGTTAAAGTTTGGCTCAGATATACTCCAAGAGAAATGAAAACATGTTTACAGAATAACTTGTACACCAACGTTTACACTAGCATTACTTATAATATTCTAAAAGTGGGAACTACCTAAACATCCTTCAGCTGATGAACAGATAAATAAAATGTGATAAATCCACACAATGGAATACTTTTTGGACATAAAAAGGAATGAAATGCTGATATATGCCAATACATGGACAAACTTCAAAAGCATCATGCTAAGTTAAAGAACCAGTCACAAAAGACCAAATACTGTATGATTACATTCATGTGACATGTCCAGAATAAGTAAATCACACCAGAAAGTAAATTATTTGTTGCCTATTATTCTGCATTTGGGGAGAAATTGAGAATTACTATTTCTTTGAGGAGTAATACTAATGTCCTATAATTGTGGTTGTACATCTCTGTGAGTATACTAAAACTAACACTAAAATTTAGACTTTATACACATTTATTGTGTCGTCTATGAACTGTATCTCAATAAAACTTTAAGGATGGGGATGTAGCTCAGTGGTAGTACCTTTACCTAGCATGTCTTCATCCCCAGCACAACAAAACTGTACAAAATGTACTTCTGCCATGCAACCTACCCATTTTATTACAATCCACATTAACAATTCCATTCTTTCAATTCCTGTAAGCTCTTGAATATAACTACAAAAAAATTGGAAAAAAAAAAAGAAAAACGCATACTACATTATACAATTTAGCACTGTTACACTACCTGATAATGTTTATTATTATTTCCTATAGATCAGCCTTCATTTGTCAGATTGTAAATTTTCTTTGCTTATTTTTTTTAAAAGATCACATTTGTTAGCAGACTGATTTTTTTTAAAGAGAAAGTGAGAGAGGAGAGAGAGAGAGAGAGAGAGAGAGAGAGAGAATTTTTTAATATTTGGTTTTTTTTTTAGTTCTCGGCGGACACAACATCTTTGTTGGTATGTGGTGCTGAGGATCGAACCCGGGCCGCATGCATGCAAGGTGAGCGCGCTTCCGCTTGAGCCACATCCCCAGCCCCTTCTTTGCTTATTTTTTTTTTAGAGAGAGTGAAAGAGAGAGAGAGAGAGAGAGAGAATTTTTAATATTTATTATTTTTTAGTTCTCGGCGGACACAACATCTTTGTTGGTATGTGGTGCTGAGGATCGAACCCGGGCTGCACGCATGCCAGGCGAGCGCGCTACCGCTTGAGCCACATCCCCAGCCCTCTTTGCTTATTTTGATGAGTACTAGCAACTGAAACCAGGGCCTTGCACATGCTAGGCAAGCACTTTTAACCCTGAGCTACAGTTCCAGCACCAAACTATAATTTTCTGAATGTGTAAGTCTTCTATTTCTCAGATATCTCTGAACTACCCAATACATAACTGAGCATACAGGAAGTACTGAGTAAATATCTGATGGTTGTGAAAAATAGAATGAATGTGCACATGCTTGTTTTTACACACATGTATCGAACGCACAGAGAAGCTGTGGGAATAGATACGATCTTACATAGTGAGGTGAGAGAATGACACTATGTGAAACTGCAGAATACAAGATTTATTTAAGGGAAAAAACAGCATGTTTTGGACAGTTTTGTTCTCCCCATCTTCAGCCTCCTGCTGCTCAATGACACCAAATGTCAACCATATCTGGTCTCAGATTCTAAGGGAGTCACTGAGGTCCTAACTAGATACTCAACTTCTTGTGTCACTATTCCCCCATCGCTTCCTCTTCCTCCTCCTCTGTCCAGCTCAGATCATCATCTGAATCCTCAGATTCTTCCTCATCCATCTCTAATACAACCCCTGCCCTAGCCTTCTCAGCTAGTGCATCAGGGTGCTCCAGCTGGGCCCAGGATCCTGGGTCAGCCTTGACCAGGGAGATTTCAACCCGAGATGGCATCAAGGAGACAGAGCTCTGCTCCACGTTTATGACCTAAGAAGGAGGGAAAGATACAGAGGAACATAGAAAAAAGAGAGAATGAGGAAACCAAAAGGATTGGGGTAGAGTGGTGATTAATGAAGAAAGAAAAATGAAAAAGGGTGAGAGAGAGGAGAGAAACAGAAGAAGGGAAAAGGAAGGAGAGGGCAAGGAAAAAGAGAGGGAAAAGGAAATAGAGGGAAAAGAGAAGGAATGTGAAAGCAAATGAAGAGAAAATCTCCACTTTCCCACTACAACTCCTTCCCTCAGAATACCCTTTTTTCATTCCATCTGGTCCTTCTTTTACCCCATCTGCTTCCCCAACCTTTGTCCCCTTCTCTTCACTTACCCCCCAGAGCTTCATCTGTGCTTGGAACACACGGTTACCATCAAAGACAATGTGGATATGAAGCTGAGAGAAAAGAATTACAAGGGTAGTAACAATCAAAGAAGGGCAGAATAAGTCATTATCGCAGAGAATCAGGCCAGAGGTATGTATGCTATGACTCTGACCTAAAAGTTCTCTCTTCCTCTCAGGGAACTATGGAGCCTGTAAGTTAACTGCATACAGAATCTCTGCCTATAATAGTATAATATCACCCAATTCACCAGCCTCCTATCCTCCACCAGACCATTCCTCACCTCAGTTTGGCTGGCCTTCACCCAGTTGAATGCAGGAAGTGGAATCTGGCCATACACAGTCACCACTACTAAAGAATCTGTCTGGTGCCAATCATGACGGCAAGATGCTGGCAGCTAAAGAGAAGATGTGAATAGTAGATGGTAAAAATAAACTCTTAACCCAAAGGCCCAAGTGACGTTCTCGTGGGGTATGTGCAGCAGAGTCTCAGAAAGACTAACAATGCTTAATGAAGCAATGCATCTGAGTTATAGAGGGATAAGGATGTTTTTTCAATACTGGGGATCGAACCCAGGGCCTCTTAACATTCTAGACAAGCACTCTACCATGGAGTCATATCCTCAGCCCAGGAGCAGCATCTTATTTGGTCTGAATTAAAGGAAGAGAGTTTGGCCCTGAGGTACAAAAAGAGAGCTTATTTTGGTATTGGGTTTTATCTTTTTTAGTGTGTATGTGGTGCTGGGGGTTGAACCCAGGGCCTTATGCATGCAAGACAAGCACTCTACGAACTGCACTATATCCCCAGCCCTGGTATTGGGCTTTAATCAAGAGTTTAGGAAATCTGGGACTTGCTTACCTGCTTCCCCCAGTCATGTCTACCAACTCTGCATCCTGGCTGTGCCAAGAATGCCCCAAAATCCAGAGTCTGGATGCCACAACAGCTCCAAGACTTCATCCTGAGATAGAAAGATAATTCAACTAAATTTCCACACCAAGCTCCCAATGTTACCATCAATATTAGGAGAAACCCGTCTTATAGACCACCTAGGACCCTCCCTCACCCCTCATGGAATCGAGGTGCTCCTGGGTGGTAGGTACATGGAGTAGCATCACTCTCAGGGCCTTGGTAAACCTAACAAAGATAAAGGAGAATCAGGAACAGAATCAGGTCATTCTAAGGTTTACCCCACTCTGTCTCATGTTTATTCCCACCTATGCCTCTGGTATAGCATCTCTCATCCACATGCTAGCGCCCCCCAAAACTCTCACTCACAGCATCACATCCTGGGTTCTGGCAGCTGGAACCAGTCCGGATCAGACTACTATCAAGTCCTGGGCAAGAGAAACAGCCAGGAACCCATTAATTTCCCCAACCTTTGTGCCATTTCTGACAAATTCTACTTGGTGAAGTTTGACCTACTAAGATTCTACCTACCTGCCCCAGGTTCTTGGTCTAGTTCCTTTTGTTCCAATGCCATTTCCAAGGCTTGAGATACATTTAGTGGCAGTAACTTTGGAGGCAACTCTGACCTAGTGGTTATAGGCAGGTTATTTAGTTCTGAGCCATGAATCATGACTGCCAGCTCCAATACTCCCACACATGGAAATAGTCAAAGTCTACTGAAAAGCAGGCTTGGAGAAGTTGGTAGCACCTCATTTCCAATGTGCACACCCAAATCCCCAAACCCAGAGAAATCCTTAGGGCTGCTCTCATCCATCTACTTAGTTGCTCTAATTACATTTCTCTACAGAACTACACCAGTTCATCTTCCTCTTTATCTAATTCAGAACCTGAAGACTTTCTTCTGTTGCTCATATTAGTCTTACAAATTATTTTCTGCAGCCTCCTGGCTACCGATACCACTTCCTATTCTTGATGGTTTATCTTATAGCTATTTTCTAGAAAGAAAAAGAAATCAAGCCATTCTCAACAGTCTTCCTTGTGTTAAACTAAGTATATATTTGTAAGAGGAAGACAGCTATCCCTCATCCTTAGAGCAAAAGGACAACACAACAGAAATTTCCTCCAAGGCACAGAATATATACCATCCAACCTTGACACCTGACCCTTCTTATCTCTTTGATCCTTAGTTACCAAACCCAAATGACCGAGTAATTACTCCTAGAAAGCTACATGAATATAGGAAAAACCCAGGAGCCTTTACTTGGGCCTCTCTCTGAGCAAGGTCTCTTCTGACTTTGGAATTGTATTCAGAGGTCTTTGTTCCTGAAGTGAACTTGTAGCAGGGCCCTCAGGCTGAGGGGCCTCAGGAAGCTTCTCAGCACAATGCGGTCCCATAGTACAGCCCTAGTATAGATAAAGAGATAAAGATTAGAAATAGAGGGCTGGGGTTTTAGTTTAGTGGTACAGTGCTTGCCTTGCACACGAGGCACTGGGTTCAATCCTTAGCACCACATAAAAATAAATAAAATATATTGTGTCTGTCTATAGGAAATAAGGGATTTACCTTGATGTTTAAAAACTCTGAGAAATCTACAGTTCGCTTTCGGCAACAGGACCATCCCTGGTAATGAGAGACCCAGATCAGCTTTGATTCCTGGGTATACTTCCTTTGGGAAATGTTCTTGTTATCCCACCTCACCTACTGCTCACCTTTAGTGCATCATGGAAGATTGGGACCCCAGGGTGATAGCGACAGGAATCTACGGATACCAGTAGAAAGATCAAGATAGGAAAGATAACTATACCAAATTTCACTTGTCCCTTTCCTCTGGGTTTTCTTTTCTTGTAAAAGAATAAATCAGCAAAGGTTTAAGATCACTCAGCCCAATTAAATAGCCAGAAGTACATTATCCCCCGTGCTCCCAACAGTCTTACAGTAAACCATTCCCCTAATACCCAGAGAGCCCCCAGCCAGGTCAGGATTTACTCACCAGAGACGTTGGTATTGGGGTCAAACTGTTGCCCACAGCCTTTGTTATGGCAGAGCACAGACATGGAGGCTTTGGCAGAATAACTGAAAGGGTATTTCAAGGAGTCTGGCTGTCGTGTGGGGAACACCTCTTAGTCCGGAGGCTTTTAGCTGCCTGAAAGGGCCAGCTGTTTCTATCTTTAGTTCAGGAGGCGGACACCTCCTAACATGGGCAAGGGAACTTCAATTGGTCTCCCTAGCCAATAGGAAAGAGCACAGGAGCATTTTAGCTCTGAGGCTCAGGAAAAAAGGATCAGGCAAAGTAGTACTTGGAACTTGGGTGAGGTCAGCTAAGCACTGCTAAGACAGTTTTAGATGTTGCCAATTCCAAGCCTCTTACATACTAGCAGCTGCTCAGAAATATATACCAACTGAGACCCCACCCCATCTCAATGAGGGTTTCTTCCAGCCCATTTTCTTCCTCTTTTAAAGCAGCTACCCTGGCAACCACATTACTTATGTGTAGTGTTAACAGCTCTGATCATTTCTAACCATAATAGTATGCTTCTCACCCCATCTCCTCCCCATGTTTGTCTAGAATGATGATTATTAGTTCAATCAAAAGGGCCATAAAGGATTATCCTTACAGTCTACTGCTGAACTCCTGAGGGGAAATTCCCACCCCCCATCCCTCCCCTTCAAAAATAGCACAGAAAATTAAAAGGCTTAAAATGTATTTTAATAAGTTGATGCTGCATTACTGCTCCATTTCTCAGAAAACTCCAAATTTAAGGTATCAGGAACAAATCAAACATGGTACACCAATAAAAAATGCACAGCATAACTACCTAAGATAGGCAAGGCTAAGAGCTACTGTCAGACCATCAGCATACAGCAACCCTGTTCCCAAGATTGTACTAGGCCTATCAAGAAAAGCTGTGAATAGCAACATCATAGACACAGAAGGGTCAATTCTTGGGTTGTCTTTACCCATGAAAAAAATGGAGGCAAGTTAACACAAGAATTTTTTTTAAAGATATACTAAATTGAAAAGTTCTAAGAGACAATGTCTTCCTTAGGACATGAAAGGGTAATATATGGGATATAACAGAACTGTTATGTATGTTGTCTGTGACCTCTGTGGACATTTGCCTGAATTCTCACCTGGGAGTGAATGGAGCAATGGGGCTAAGGTCATTGGGGGATGTTTTGTTTTTGTGGTGTATGTGGCAGTGTCTCTAGGATTGAGGGGTATAAGGACAAGAAAGCAAATAAAACATGATGAAAAAAAAAATACAACGGAATGATCAAGATTAATAGGGCTCTAACTGGATCCATTTTGCTATGGTTCACCAGCCCTCAACAATCACATTTGAGATTTCAGGAATGCACCACACAGAATCAATTAAACAATATGCCACACAGAACTGATTTGTTAAATACCACCCCTCCCTTGCCCTCTGCCTCCAGCATACTCCCTAGAGTAGTACAGGCAGGGAAGACCTAACTATTGGGAAGAATCCCTAACACTTTTCCAGGGTAGAATTCTGGCTAGTCCAAAAAGGGTCCCTTCTTTTAAGGGTTTTGGGAAACTAGACAATGCAACTTTATTAGTATCGGCGACGTTTGTTTGGAGCAAATTCAGCTCCAGGAGCGGCACGGTTGAATGCAGGAGGGGTTCCACCAATTGCCCCAATTCCTTCCATTGTGGCAGCTTGGCCAAAGCGTTCAGTTGTTGGTGGGGTCTTCAAAGAGAAAAAGAAAGCACATTACAATATAACCATTGTCCTGGGGTTCCCACCCATCTATAACCTTTGTACTGTAGGCCATTTCCGCTCAATTATTCAAGGCTCCTATTGCTGCTTATTGGTGACCAAGGCTATCTAGAATTATAGTGGACAACCCTGAGAAGATGTCTGAATTAGAGAGCCACCCCAAAATGATACCTTTATAATTTATCCATATTCCTCATTACTGAACAAGCAATAGTACATACTAACTTCCTAAGCTAGGTAAGTTCTAGCCAAGTCTTTTTTCCTGAGGTAGGTATGTAGATAAGGGCCATATCCAGCAACCTTGAGGCTATCCAGTTTGGGCACTATTATGGCAACAGACCCAAAACAAGCTCTGAACTCTATAAGCCATGAAACCTTTAGATTCATTTTTTAAATTTTTGTGGTACAGGGGATTAAACCCAGGATTTACCACTGATCCACATCCCCAGCCCTTTCAATTTTTTGAGATAGGCTCCTGTCACTAAGTTGCCCAGATTGGTCTGGAACTTCCAATCTTCTTGCCTCAGTATGAGTAGCTGGGAAGATTCACATCTATTTCATATTATAATGTATACCCTTTATTTGACTTGCTCCCAAAATCTATCTGTTCACCCAAGACAGCAACTAAACAGCCTGACCAATCAGACAGAGGTCAGCTGTCTTAACTCTGACATAAAAATACAGTTTGATAACTGAGTTTTTTCAAGATTAAAAAATAAAGACATTAGGGCTGGCAATGTAGCTCAGTGATAGAGTGCTTGCCTAGCATGCAAGACACTGGGTTCCATCCCCAGCATCACAAAAAAGAAAAAAGAAAACCTTTAAAATGGGGGCTGGGGTTGTAGCTCAGTGGTAGAGCATTTGCCTACCACATGTGAGGCACTGGGTTTGATCCTCAGCACCACATATAAATGAATGAATGAATAAATAAATAACAAATAAATAAATAAATGGTATTGTGTCCATCTATAACTAAAAAAAATTCTCAGTTGATAGAGTGTCTGCCTTGCATGCACAAGGACCTGGGTTTAATCCCCAGCACTACAAAAAAAAATTAAAGTTACATTTCAAGTTTATCAGTAGTCTTAAAGTCTGATGGATACCTATACCAAAACTGAGATAGGTCCCAAGGCAATGAAGGTAAAGCCCTTTTTCCTCTTCCTCCTACCATTTGGAAATTATTACTAAAACCCTATAGTTTATTACCAGGCCCAAAGTTCCATCCGGCATCATAGTGGCAGGTCCTGGAGGAGCTGGGGTACCAGCTGGCACAGGAGCAGGGGGCATGGCGCCTCTGTTATTTATGCCCATAGCACCTAAAGCAGAGTTGTGTGATCAGTACAGGGAATAGAGATTGACAGTTTCTTTCTATACCAAAGGAAATAATGTAACAAGACCTCTGGGCTAGATGTCAACCCCCAAGAACATGTTGTTTCTATAAATGTCAGGCTTTTAAATCTGCAGTAGGTAGTAAAAGCTACATACTTCATCAGATACCAAACAAAAATGGAAAAGGAAATCAGATCCATTGATTAACCCCTTAATTCCTTACCTCCCATAGCCATCTGGCCCATCCTTATCTCTTGCTCTCTCTGAAAAAAAAAAAAAAATTCTTAAGAGTTCAAGGCAGCAGTGCATTTTACCACCATCCACTGAGGATCACTAAGGGAAGTGATAACACATCAATGAGACCAGAGGAGGAACAGAAAACGGGGTGAAAAGAAGGGGGTGCTGGGGATATAGCTCAGTTGGTTGAGTGCTTGCCTTGCATGCACAAGGCCCTGGGTTCAATCTCAGCACCACAAAAAAAGGGGGGGAAGGGTTGGGATTGAGGCTCAGCAGTAGAGCACTCGCCTAGCACTTACGAGGCCCTGGATTCGATCCTCAGCATGACATAAAAAAATAAACAAAGATATTAAAAAAAATTTAAAAAGGGGGGATATTTAATTTCTTCTGGCACTCCAACTTGTACAACTATAAGGATAGCAATGTCTCATCTTACAGTCACTAAGTCTAAACAGCTTTCCATCCCAAATTGCCCATGAGAAAAAGATAAGCTCCACTTCAAACCTTACCTCTCTTTCCTAAATTCTTTTTCTAGAATAAGTTTCATAGCATAGAAAAACTGGTTATAACTTGGAGTCATAGTGAACAGTTCATGGTGGATTTATGATATCACAACTGGCCTGGTGTATCACGGGTACATGGGACATATACCGCATCAGGGAAGGTCCCCTTGAATCCTTCCTGCTGTCGCCGCATCATCTCTTCTTGTTGTCGCCGCATTTCTTCCTCACGGCGCCTACGCTCCTCTTCCTGCCTATAGAGTCACCAAAGTTTTTAAGATACAAGCATTCCAGGACTTTAGCAAATTATTTTAATAGGAGACTGAGCCAAGCAGATCAGTCTACTGAAACTATCATAGCCCATCAGGAACTAAGGCAACATCCACAGAATTATCTAGAGAACAGTACTTAGCTGCTCTCTCTTTATCATGGCCCCAGGAAATTCCTAAAACCACAGACAGCTAAACATCTCCCATCTCTGGAGAACCAGAGAAGCACCCAGGAGATATTTGCTAATAAATTTACAAAGGTATGATATAGCACACTGGTAAGGAAGCAATGAGTTAACTCATTTTAAAAAAGGAGGGCTGGGGTTTTGGCTCAGTGGTAGAGCATTTGCCTAGCTTGTGTGAGGCACTGCATTCGATTCTCAGCATCATATATAAATAAATAAAATAAAGTCCACTGACAACTAAGAAACTATTAAAAAAAAAAAAGCATGCGGGGGTGGAAGGGTGGTAGGGATGTTTGAGAAAAGCAGTTACCTGAGCTCCAGTTGCTTTCTTTTTTGCACCTCTTGGTTGTGCAGCTCTTCCATTCTTCGAAGTTCTTCTTGGCGCCTCATCAAATCTAGAAACAAATTGATATTATTCGTCATTCTCTTCATATATGCCCAATAATTTTCCATAAATAAAGATCCAGAAAGCTCAGGGCATGTGTACACTGGTAATCCCAGCTATATAAAAGGTTGAGGCAAGAGGATCAAAAATTTTGAAGCTGGCTTGGGAAACTCGGCAAGACCCCATCTCAAAATAAAACAAAAAGGGCTGGAGATGCAGCTTAGTAGTAGAGCACTTTCTTGGCCCTATGTTCAATCTCCAGCACTAGAAAAAAAAGATGTAGAAATTAAAGAGGAAGTTAATCTGAGCTGTCACTTGACAAGTCCAGATTCCAAAATGAAGTCAAACCTAGCATGTCCTTGCCCACAGAATCTACAATCCTGTCACATCTCCAAGAGCATTTGCCTACCAAGATCAACATGTTTCAGGAAATAAAAGTGAAGACTTAGCATACTGGTGGCACATGTCTGTAATCCCAGCTACTCAGGAGGCCAAGGCAGGAATACAAGTTTGAGGCCAGCCTGGGAAACATAGTGAGATCTATCTCAAAAAATAAACAGGGATGGAGATGTAGCTCAGTGGTAGAGTGACCCTAAGTTCAATACCCCACCCCCAAACACAAAAAGTCAGAAATTTTGGTCTTTATCAACTGAATGACACAAAGAAACTCCTGGAAAAAAGCATTTTGTTCTTTTAGTTTTAAGAATTACAGACTTGGGCTGGGGTTGTGGCTCAGTGATAGAGCACTTGCTTGCCTAGCATGTGAGGAACTGGGTTCAATCCTCAGCACCACATAAAAATAAATAAGTGAAAAAAAAAGAAAGAAAAAAGAAAGACTTTTACTCACCCTGCCTCATTAGCATGACCTGGTGCTCATGACGAGCAGCCTCCATCTCCATTTCCAGCTTCTCACGAGCCTCTTTGATGTTGCGATCCACCTGGTCCTGCTGCTGTTTCTCCATCTCAATGAGTGCCTTCCAACGCATGGCATACTCATACTCAAAGGAACCAGGCTGTGCAAATCTGGGTGGCTGCTCTCGCTCCCTGAAGACAAGCTTCCAAGATTACTAACTTTTTTCAAGATTCCACCATCTAAAGCATCACATTCCTATTGAGTGCCAGTGAAACCATAGAGCAAAGAAAGACCTGACTCTTTTAAGCATCCTTTTAAAAGCTTCCTCAAGGGGCCTGGGGTTGTGGCTCAGTGGTAAAATGCTTGCCTAGCATGTACAAGGCCCTGGGTTTGATCCTCAGCACCACATAAGAATAAATAAATAGAATAAAGGTATTTGTGTCCAACTACAACTAAAAAATAAATATTAAAAAAAAAAAAAGCTTCCTCAAGAGTCAGGCGTGGGCTGGGGTTGTGGCTCACTGGTAGAGCGCTTACCTAGCATGTGTGAGGCACTGGGTTCGATTTTTAGCACCACATGGAAATAAATATTTATAAAGGTCCACCAACAACTAATAAAAAAATTTTTAAAAAAGTCAGGAGTGGTGGCACAAGCCTATAATCCCAGTGAATTAGTAAACTGAGGCAAGAGGATCACAAGTTTAAGACCAGCATAAGCAACTTACTGAGACCTGTCTCAAAATTAAAAAAAAAAAAGGGGGGGGGGGAGGGTGTGGGGGCTGGGGATGTGGCTCAATGGTTAAGTGCTACTTGGTTCAATCCCCAGTACAAATAAATAAATAAATAAATAAAAATAAAAGCTTCCTTAAGAATTGGCAAATACCAGGCTGGTGTTATAGCTCAGTAGCAGAGCACTTGTCTAGCACTTGTGAGGGATTGGGTTCAAACTTCAGCACCACATAAATAAATAAAATAAAGGTATTGTGTCCATCTACAACTAAAAATATTTTTTAAAAAAGTCAGCGCTAGGATTATGGCTCAATGATAGAACTTGCCTAGCACGTGTGAGGTACTGGTTTTGATTCTCAGCTCAGCATATAAATAAATTAAAGTACCATTGATAACTAAAAAAACAAAGAATAGTCAAATATAGCTGGGCACAGTGGCACACACCTGTAAATAATCCCAGTGACTTCAGAGACTGAGTCAGGAGGGTGGCACATTTAAAGACAGCCTCAGCAACTTAGCGAGACCCTGTCTCTAAATAAAAAAGGGCTGGGGATGTAGCCCAGTGGTGATGCATTCCTGGGTTCAATCCCTAATACCAAAATGAAAAACAAACAAATAAACAACAACAACAACAAAAAAAACCCAGCATGGACAAATACCTAATAGGTAATCTATCAGGGTCACGTACTTGTGAAATTGCTGGTTCTTTATAACCAGCTTCTCTGGAAGCCCTTCTTCATCATCTAACTGGTCCATTGGCTCCACAGTCACAGGGCGAGGAAATCTGGGTAAAAGGAAGGTCAGTGTTAATAAAACTATAATACACAAGGAATCTGCCCAGCCTTTCCACTGGCACAATGAATTAGGGGTTCTGAAGGAGTTTTTACATATAATCCAGGTAATTAAGTTCTTTTATTGGCATTATGGAAAACTTGGGGCTAATAGGATGGAGTTAGGTATCAGACTTATGAACATACCCACAAAATATATTGCAAGTACATCAAGATGCAGGACTTACCTACAACCTGAATATCCAATATCTACAAAACCCAAGAAAATCAACTGGGGTAAATTCTAAGAAATACTGCATGTACAAAACAACTTTTCAGAGTTCTAAAACTTCACAGTAGAAGACGACTTAATAAGGATTAAATGGCAACCTAACTAAAAGACTAGAAACTCTCCTAGAATGCTGAAATAATTAGTCTTTAAATGGGGCCTGGAATTTTAGCTCGGTGGCAGAGTGCTTGCCTCACACATGCTAGGCAAGTGCTCTGAGGCGTTGGGTTCAATCCTCAGCACCACATCAAACACAAATAAAGCATTCTGTCCATCTACAACTACCAAAAAAAAAAAAAAGTTTTAAACATGCCTATAATCCCAACTAATCAGGAGGCTGAGGAAGGAGGATCAAAACTTTCAGGCCAGTCTGGGCAACTTAGCCAAAACCTGTCTCAAAATAAATTTTCTTAAAAAAATGGGGAGGGGGGGATGGGGTTATGGCTCAGTGGTAGAAGAAGCACTGGGTTTGATCCTCAGCATCACATAAACACAAACAAAATAAAGGTACTCTGTCCATCCACAACTAAACCAAATTTTAAAAAGTGGGGAGTGGGGACTGGGGCACTTAGTTCAGCACTGAAGCACCTGTCTATTACATGCAGGGCCCTGGGTTTGATTCCCCAGTGTTACCAAAAAAAAAAAAAAAAAAAAAAAAAGTCTTTAAATGAACATTGGGTCATGGTTACTAGAGGTTAATTCTGTAGTCCAGAAACAATTAGGAACCCAAGGTCTATTTCTGAAAACCCTTCACTTACGTGGTTAGCAGGAAAGACCCTTCACTGCATCTGTCCAGAGCTTTCCGAGCAGCTGGCTTCCCTGAGAACTCAACAATGCCTTTTCCTGAGGGTCTTCCTCGATCATCCACAATGACTACGGCCCTCTCCACCTGGCCAAACACAGAAAAAGCTTCTTCCAGCAGTTCGTTAGACACGTACTGAGGAAGGTTTCGAACCGTAAGGGATGCACTATGGCAAGCAAAGCGCACACGCAGCTGTTTTCCACGGAGTGGCATATTGTCCAGCTCTACTTTGGCAATTTCCGCCAGAGTTCGTGTTTCCTAAAAAGAAAAGAATTAGAGTTTAACAAAGACTGAGCAGCTACTGATAACCTAATGAAAATCTCAGTAACAAAATTATTAGCCCCAAAATCTTGGCAGTAAGCACATAAATAAACATAGGTATACTGGATGTTGTGGCACACACCAGTAATCCCAGTGACACAGGAACCTGAGGCAGGAGAACCTCAAGTTTGAGGCCAACCTCAGCAACTTTGTGAGACCCTATCTCAGAACAAAGGGTAGTTCAGTGCTAGAGCTTGTCTGTGGATTCAATCCCTACTACTTGGGAAAAAAAAAACATGGAGAGGACTAGAATTATACTGTCTTTCAGGTTAACTCCTTAGTTACCCTAATTGATTGGAATTGGAAATTCTACAAGTTCATATAAGTAGTAACAGGTCAGATCATTCATAATCAAAGACCATCCTAAAATCTAAGCTATTTATAAATATTTTAATTTTCTGTAGCAACATAAATAATTATGTCCTCCAATAGGCATCTTTTAGAACCACAGACCTTGAGACACCCACATCTCCTTGCATCACTAAAGACTGATTTTGATACTCAGAGAAAATGACTTGCCTGTACAGTCTTTAGTGGCAGATAGGAATGAAAACTAGTTCTGACCACCCTATCCGGTGATCTTGATGTTATATTATATTCCTAATTTATAAAGGTGCATATCTTGAAATATTTTTCCTGCATACAATTTTCTCAAAAAGAATTTTTAAAATAAGGTATACATCTAAAAATGGGTGGCATTAGCCAGACGTGGTGCTGCATGCCTGTAATCCTAGCAACTTGGGAGGCTGAGGCAGGAGGACCCCAAGTTCAAAGCCAGCCTCAGCCATTTAGTGAGGTCCTAAACAACTCAGCGAGACCCAATCTCAAAATTAAAAATAAAAGGGTAGAGTACCCCTGATTCAATTCCCAGTACCAACAACAAAAATGTAGAACTGGCCAGGCATGGTGACAAACAAGAGTAATCCCAGCTATTCGGGATGGCTGATGCAGAAGGAATTGAAGTTTGAAGCCAGCTATGCAATTTAGGGAGAAGCTGCCTCAAAAAAAAAAAATAAAAGGTACTGAATATGAAGCTCAGTGTAGAGCACCTCAGGTTCAATCCCCAGGACCAACGCGGGGAAAAAAACACCCCACAGAATGTCTAGTTGAACACAAAATCTTATATAAAAAATACAGCTCGGTGGTAGAACACTTGCCTACCATGTGTGAGGCACTGGGTTTGATTCTCAGCACCACATATAAATAAATAAAGGTGCATTAACAACTAAAAAAATATTTTTTTAAAAATCAACATACTAAACTATACTCAGTGGACAGCAAATGGGGGAAGGCATAGATAAAACAAAATTAACATGAGGTGATAATTACTGAAGTTTGGCAGTGCATGTTCATTATACTATTCTGTTTACTAGGGTTTTTTGGGGGGGAGGGAGGGGGTACCAGGGCTTGAATTTAGGGACACCAAGTTACATCCCCAGCCCTTTTTTGTATTTTATTTAGAGAAAGGGTCTCGTTGAGTTGCTGAGTCTGACTCTGACCATCCTCCTGCCTCAGCCTCCTGAGGCACTTGGGTGCATACCACTGAGCCTAGCTATTCTGTTTATTTCAATGTTTGAAATTTCCCAATTAAATTATAAAAAATTCCAAAGGACATAAATTAATCTGTTTCCTAGGAAAGTGAGCCGATATCGTCCTTATAATCTACATAAAAAATTTATAAGCATCTAACAGTCTGAAAATCATTTCCACTACGTAGGTTCCATATACATCATTCCCAAGCACCCCTACCTCTTTAAAGCACATAAAACCCACAGTTGCTCACCAAGCGGATAAAGCCAAAGCCTTTATCCTTATGAATGAAAACTTCGCCTGCCTTCCCGTATTTCTCAAATAGTTTCCTCATTTCCTCCTCAGTGATGTCAGGAGGGAGATTACCCACAAAGAGACGGCTACGTTGGGTGAAGGTCTTCTCTCCTGGTTTCCTAAAATTCTTCAGGTCAATAGTCAAACCTTCATCTGTAAGAAGACACACAGTGACTCAAAAGATTGGGGAGAAAGATTTACAGTCACATTATCAAAGAGCTGTCTGTAACTTCTGCTAGATTAGGAAAACAATTGCTGTAGAGAAAGCAAATATCATTTCCCAAAGCAACCTATCCACTCTCTAGTTAACAGTAAATTGTACCTTAGAATGTGAAAATGATATGCAGAGATCTGAGAGGGAATTCTCAATAGTTCTACTATAGGCCAGAAATGAAGCTTCACTGATACATACACACACTCACATAAGAGGTTCGGGCCCAAGAATAAATTAAGCAGTTTAAGGAATCCTATGTCACAACTAGATTTTTTTGTTGTTTTTTTGTACTAGGGATTTAACCCAGGGGCACTCAAGCACCAAGCCACATCCCCAACCCTATTTTGTATTTTATTTAGAGACAGGCTCACTGAGTTGCTCAGCACCTTGCCATTGCTAAGGCTGGCTTTGAACTCATGATCCTCCTGAGCAGCTGGGATTACAGGTGTGCACCACCACTGCATATAGCTAAATTTTTAAATTTATAAAATTGCTCAGGGCTGGGACTGTAGCTTGGAGATAGGACTATATCTTGTGCCCCAGTGTTAAATTTCAGTAACAATTATAAAAAAATAATTGTTCTATTTTCTTAAACTCTTAAAATTTAAACTATAATTGTCATTTTCCTAACCTCTTTCTAATCTTCATTACCTTAATAGTTCCTATTCTTTTAGGTTAGGGCAATGGGAAAAAAAAAAAGAAATTAGTTGTGTTTGCCTCACATGCACAAAGCCCTGGGTTCAATCCCAGCACTACCAAAAAAAAAAAAAAAAAAGTATATTCTTTGTAGGAATTTTTGGAAATAAAAGAGTTAAGACTGGTTATAATCTTAATCAGAGGGATATAATAGGTACTCACATGTTTACTGAGTGAATGGAAACATACAAAGAGTTTTCCATGTTTAAAATGGCCTGGAGTAGGCCCCGGGCAAAAAGAATTATACTCTACCAGATTTCTCCAATAAGCTTTAAAGACTTGCCCTATATTCTCTTGAACTATCAGTCATCTGATGACCATCCCTAAGAACCATGCTGAGGTACAATATACAAACATCTGTTGGAAAAAAGTATGACACAAAGCCTTATTCCCTTATAATGATCCCTGGAGACTAATCTAAAACCAAGAACCCACTCCCAAGAGGAAATCTTTTTCTACAACATCACCTAGCATTTACTCACTTTGGCTGCTGGCCTGTTGCCCATTTGCAGGTATTGGTGGTGGTGGTGGCTGCTGCTGTTGCTGCTGGTGGTGCTGCTGGTGGTGATGCTGATGATGTTTCCTTGGAGTATGGTTCTGTTTCTCCAAATTAAAGGTTTTATTGCTCTGCATTTTTGCACCCTAAAAAGAAAAAAAAAGTAGACTTATCAAATACATTCAGTGATGAAAATGCAACCCATCCCATCCTGATGACCTTCATGTCTTAATTACCTTTGATATTCTAGCTTTTGCTGAATCCAAACAATTAGGTATATGGAACACTATGGCAAAAAAGTACAATTTGAAAATCTAAAAACACACACTGAGGCCCTAAATTAAACCGTGCTCGCCTAGCACGGGCAGGACCTGGGTTTGATCTTCAGCACCACATAAAAATAAAGGCATTGTGTTGTGCCCATCTATACCTAAAAAATTTAAAAAAAAAATCACAATGATTATGACTAGGGATGTAACTCTGTGGTAGAGTGCTTGCCCAGCAACAAACACAAACATACATACACACTCAGAGACAATTACAATGACTGAAACAGATTCTAGTTATCACAAAAGACAAAGTCTAGTTCTTCCCTGGCACCTAGCATGGTCCTAAACCCATAGGACACTGCAGAATCAGTAGTGGGTAAGTATGGGTTGTGGGGTTAAACATACTTAGGTTTAGATCATGGTCCTAATGTGTACCACCTATGTACTACTTAGTAAATTACTTCTATATCTGTTTCTTCTGATATTATAAGGCCACCTCAAGGTGGCTAACAAATATTTGAAAACACTCATCTGGCATACAGTAAGCATTCAAGGAAAGCTATTCATAATGGAAAGATAAGTTAACTACCAAAGTAATAAAAGCAAATATAAAAAGATGACTACTATTATTTTGCCGTTTAAAAATCACAGTTTAAAAATAAAACAAAATACAAATTCTTGGTATAACCCAGACTGAACCCAGTTGGTACTCTTTAAAAATTTTCTAATTGGGCTGGGGATGTGGCTCAAGCAGTAGCACGCTCGCCTGGCATGCGTGCGGCCCGGGTTTGATCCTCAGCACCACATGCAAACAAATATGTTGTGTCCGCCGAGAACTAAAAAATGAATATTAAAATTCTCTCTCTCTTAAAAAAAAAAAAAAAGAGGGCAAAGACTTTAAATTCTCACTTTCTGTTTAAAAAAAAAAATTCTAATTGACCAGGTCAAAAATACTGAGGATCGCCCTCCTCATCCAAGGACACTTCTCCAGAATATGAATTAAGACAAGTTCTCCCAATCAGAATTTAGCTGAAGATGCAGGAAAGGACCTTTTCATGAATATTATACTGTTAACGTTTATCTATCTATAAAATTATTATTATTATTCGGATAAAGGAAATGTGACAAAGTCTCGATAACTGTTGGTTTTAAATGATAGCTATATATAAAAATTTTCCTAAACTGGGTGAGGTGGTGCATGCCTGTAATCCAAGTGACTCAGGGGGCTGAAGCAGGAGGATCATGAGTACAAAGTCAGCCTCAGCAATTTATCAAGGTCTTAAGAAATTTGGCGAGACTCTGTCTCTAAAAAATATAAAAAAGGGGCTGGGGATGTGGCTCAAGCGGTAGCGCGCTCGCCTGGCATGCGTGCGGCCCGGGTTCGATCCTCAGCACCACATACCAACAAAGATGTTGTGTCTGCCGAGAACTAGAAATAAATATTGAAAATTCTCTCTCTCTCTCTCTTTAAAAAAAAAATTTAAAAAAATAAAAAATATAAAAAGGGCTCGGGGTGTGGCTCTGTGATCAACTGCCCCTGGATTCAATCCCTGGTATCAGAAAAAATTTTTTCCTAATATATTTTATATCACATCCAAAAGAACATGGCAGGCATGCAAAAACATAAATAAACTAATTAATTTTTAAAAGTTGGACCAAGTCCTGTAATCCCAGCACCTTGAGAGGCTGAGATGGCAGGATCCCAAATTCAAAGTCAGCCTCAGCAACTTAGGCCCTAAGAAACTTGCAAGACCCCATCACAAAATAAAAAATGAAAAAATCTGGGGATGTGGCTCAGTGGTTAAACACTCCTAGGTTTAATCCCTAGTATAAAAATAAAACAAACAAACAAAAAAACCCCATGAGAACCTCAAATCAAATTATCATACTGTATCCAAAAATTATTTCATAAGACAATAGATGAAACAAAAGCTATCAAGATGTCCAATACTCATTTTGATACTGGGGTTAAACCCTGGGTTGCTTTACCACTCAGCCACACCCCAGCCCTTTTTAGTTTGTTTTGATTGGTAACTGGGGAATGAGCCCAGGGTCATTTTACCACTGAGCTACTGACCTACATCCCCAGAACTTTATTTTGAGACAGGGTCTTGCTAACTTATTTACTGCCTTGCTAAGTTGCTGAGGCTTACAGGCATGTGCCACCTAGACTGGCCCTTGAGTAACTGAGGCTGACCTTGAACCCGCCGTCCTCTTGCCTCAGCCTCCAGAGTTGCTAGGACTACAGGCCATGCCACCATGGCAGGACGACACTTTTGTATTTTGATAGAGCATACATAGATGGAGTATAACTTTCCATTTTTGTGATTATACACACTGTGGAGTTACACTGGTCATATATTCAGATATGAACATAGGAAAATTATGTCCAATTCATTCTACTGTCTTTCCCATTTCCATGTCCCCTCCCTTCCTCCCATTCCCCCTATCCAATTCAGTGAACCTCCTCCACTCCTCCCTCCCCACCTGCCTATTTTGACTCAGCATCCGCATATCAGGGAGAACATTTGGCCTTTGGTTTTGGGGGATTGGCTTGTTTCACTTAGCATGATAGTCTCCAGTTCCATCCATTTACCTGCAAATGTCATAATTTAACTCTTCTTTATGGCTGAGTAATATTCCAGTGCCACTCTTTACAAGTCAGGAATACTACGCTTAGAAATTCAGCCTAAGAAGATTTTAATGATCTTCATGGTAACAAAATAAAAATAATTTAAATACCAAAATTAGAGGAATGGGCTGGGGTTTTGGTGCAGTGATACAGCACTTGCCTGGCATCGGTGAGGCACTGGGTTCAATTCTCAGCACCATGTATGAATAAAACAAAGGTCCATCAACAACTAAATAAAAAATTTAAAAAAGGTTTTTTATATTGTTATGGTATATCTACACAATGGATGTTTCAAAACAGTAAAAAAATTATGAAGATGCAGAACTGGGCATGGAGCTCAATGGTACAATGCTTGATTGGAGAGCACAAAACCCCAGGTTCAATCCCCAGCATGGAAAAAAATAAATCACAAAAACATCATAAACATAAAAAATGTTTGCTCTTAAGAGCAAATTTTAATTTAATGTGTGAATGCAGGAAAGGAACAGAAGGTAAACAAAAATAAAAACGAGTGCCTTACTTTCAGGTACTTGAAAATTTTTCATTTTACTAATTCACTTAATAAATGTTCACTGAATGCTTTTGGTAGGTGCTAATCTAGATGCTTGGGATGGATCAGTTAACACATTTGTGACTTCCAAGCTTACTTTCAAGGGAGAAATAAAATGGTATAAATAAGGAAATCACACAGTATTTAACAGGTAGGTACTATGGGAAAATTAAAAAAAAAATAGGGAGCCAGTAAAGCAGGCAGTGAAAAGAGGCAGACTTCAGTTTTAAATAGAGCAGTTCACACTTAAAGACAGACTTGAATTTTTCTCATCATTGATTAATATTGTGAGTCTCAATCCTACAAAGCATCAGAAATTACAATAAGGTACTTATTACAAAATATATCGTGAATATAGAAAACTAGCAGGAAGCAGTGGTGCATGTGTAAAATCATGGCGACTAGAGATATTGGCACAAGGAGATCTCAAGTTTGAGAGATCAACCTGTCTCAAAACATAATAGAAGAAGGCAGGCACAGTGGTGCACACCTGTAATCCCAGCAGCTCAGAAGACTAAGGCAGAAGGATCATGAGTTCAAAACCAGCCTCAGAAAAAAAAAAAGCAAGGCACTAGCAACTCAGTGAGACCCTGACTCTAAATAAAATTCAAAATAGGGCTGGAGGTGTGGCTCAGTGGTTCAATCCCTGGTACCCGAAAGGGCTGGGGTCATGGCTCAACAGTAGAGCAATCACCTTGCACGTGTGAGACCTGGGTTCGATCCTCAGCACCACATAAAAATAAATAAGTGAAATAAAGGTATTGTGTCCAAGTATAACTAAAAAAATAAATATTTTAAAAAATGAAAAATAATAAAATAAAATAAAAAAGAAGAAGGGCTGGGGTTATGGCTCAGTGGTAGAATACTTGCCTAGCATGCTTAAAGCCCTTGGTTCAATCCCAAGTACCAAATAATAAATATTTTTCATGGTATTATAACAATCAAAATAACTTAAATATCCAAAATTAGAAGAAAGGTTTATGTTAAATTATGATACATCAAGTGTGGTGGCACATGCCTGTAATTCCACAACCCAGGATGTTGAAGCAGGAGGATCTAGTCCAAGGCCAGCCTCAGCAGGTTAGTAAGATCCTATCTCAAAATAAAATAAAAAGGGCTGTTGGGTGGCTCAGTGGTAGAGTCCCTCTGGGTTCAATTTCTAGTATTCCTCACCCCCACACAAAATTACATCTATACAATAAAATGTTTCACAGCATTAAAAAGTTTGAAGACAAGGACTGGAGTGCAATGGTTTTATGAAGAAATAGAACTTACAAATAAACATAAAACTAAAATCCACAGACCTACCACCATAGTCATTGTTAACAGTTTAGAATACTCTTCTAATATTTTAAACTGTGTATTATAAAGAAAACTATAATTACTTTTTCTCATGATGCATCATGAACAGCTTTTCTGTCATAAATCTTTTTTCCCTCAGTACTAGAGACTGAATTCAGGAGCACTTTACCACTAAACTACACAAATTCTTTTGAGACAGGTGAGACATGTCTAAATTGCCCAGGCTGGCTTTTTTGCAATCCTCCTGCCTCAGTCTCCCAATCACTGAGATTACAGATGTGTCTCAATCCAAGTCATTAAGTCTTTTACATTAATTTGTTAATGGAAACAGTATTCAGCTATCAACCAAACCCCCACTATACTCAACACTTAGGTTGTTCATTATTTACATCATTGTAATCAATATTCATAGATCTATTTTGAGGCACATCCAGAACTAAATATTCCTCCTGCAATTTCCAATTTTTTAAATTCACCTTCCAAGTCATACATCATTATTTCAATAACTGAAATCATAATGCAACATTATATGTTCAGCTTTTCCTTATTTCTGAAGTGTCAACATAATTTCAAACAGCTAAAAAGTCCATGTGAACAGATGCTAATTCACTAAACTATTCCCTACTACTACCCCGGCCCAGGCTTTGCCTTGTAGCACTTTGGATTAAACCAAGGGGCCCTTTACCAGTGAGCACATCCTCATTTTTTTATTTGAGGCAGTGTCTAAGTCACCAAGACTGCCTCAAACTTTTAATTTATTTTTTAGTTATAGGTGGACACAATATCTTTATTTTATGTGGTGCTGAGGATCGAACCCAGTGCCTCATGCATGCTAGGCGGACACTCTACCTCTGAGCCACAACCCCAGCCCCTCAAACTTTTGATCCTCATGTCTCAACCTCCCAAGAAGCTTAGATTACAGGTGTGTGCCACCAGGCCTGGCAGCTTTTTCTTATTACAACGCTGCAGCAAATGTTACTGTTTCTAGCTTTCTGTTTAATTATTTTCTTAGGATAACTTTACTTATTTATTTACTTTTTGATACTGGGAAGTAAACCCAGAGGCACTCTACTACTGACCTATATCTCCAGTCTTTTTAATTTTTTGAGAAAGGTTCTCACTAAATTTCACAGGTAAATTCAAACTTGTGATCTTCCTGCCTCAGCCTCCCAAGCAGATGGGGAATAGTTAGGTTCGCAGGCAAGTGCCACCATGCTTGGCTTTTTAGGTTAAATTCTTAAAAATAAATATTTGTGACTCTTGTCAGTAGTACAGCATAGTGCAGCCCTGTTTTTCAAAAAGGTTAATTTTAAACACCATGAACAAGTGTAGTAGCTTCACAGTAAATGGGGCACCCTTTTTAAAATAAGGAAAGCAAAACTTGAAATGTAGCTTAGTGGTGGAACACTTGCCTAGTACATGAAAGGCTCTGGGAAATTCAAAATTCAATTCCTAGCTTCACAAAGGGGGAAAAAAAGAGAAAATCCTGTTTTTAAAAATAAGATGGGCTGAGTGCGGTGGTGCACATCTGAGACTTGGGAGGCTGAGGCAGGAGGATGGCAAGTTCAAAGCCAGCCGTGGCAAAAACCCTGTCTCTAAATAAAATACAAAATAGGGCTGGAGATGTGGCTCAGTGGTTGAGTGCCCCTGAGTTCAATCCCTGGTAATCCCCCCACAAAAAGACAGAAACTGGGAGTGGTGGTGCATGCCTGTAATCCCAGCAGCTGGGCAGGCTGAGGCAGGAGGATTTCAAGTTTGAGGCCAGCCTCAACAACTTTGTGAGGCCCTAAGCAACTTAGTGAGATGTTGTCTCAAATTTTTAAAAAGGACTGGGGATGTAAGTCAGTGGTAAAGCACCCCTAGATGCAATTCCTAGAACAACAACAAAAAAGATCATCTATCGGTATCTGCAGGGGGATCCCAAGTTCAAAGCCAGCCTCAGCAATTTAGCGAGGCCCTGAGCAACTTAGCAAGATGCTGTCTTAAAAAGTAAAAATGGCTGGGGATGTGGCTTAGTGGTTAAGTGTTCCTGGGTTCAATCCCCAATACCCCACCCCCACAAAAAAAAAGGTAGGAAATTAAAACTTAGAAAATCTAAAGTTCATACCAGAAACATTTGGGAATAAGTTAAAGTGGCACCCACTTCAATCTAATGTATGAAATATGATGTCAAGAGGTTTGTAATGTTGTGAACAACCAATAAAAAAAAGGTAAAAAAAAAAGTTAAAGTGGCATTAGAATCAAATCTTTTCCTATTTGAGCCCCAGATATTAAATACCTCCCCCCTTCCCCTAGCCCAAAAGTGACCAAGGGCAGAAACTTGGGTTAATTTTACAGTCATTTCTCCCACTAGTTCTTCTTACCTTCTTACCTCAGGTTAGAATCCAAGGAACCTTTTTTTCCCCCCTCCAGCCTTTAATTTAGGAGTCAATGGCCCATGTCTCAGTAGCTTATATCATATTCAGGAATCCACAATACATATTTACATGTTAACAGAAATCTTTATGTAGAGATCCCTGCAAATTTTAAACATTCATAACCCTATATGTACGACATTTTATCACAACCTAATAGAAATTATCTATCTCCCAGAGGATAAATCACTAGGTGCCAAATGTCAAGATGTTCTAAATTATTTAAGACTAATCCAAGTGAGGTTGTTATTATTATTGTGGTGGTGGTTGTTATTTTGGTTTTAGAAAGTATAACCTGGAAGTTAAGAGAATAACCCCAGATATTTGATCATTAAAAGTCAGGTACTGGGGCTGGAGATGTGGCTCAAGCGGTAGCGCGCTCGCCTGGCATGCGTGCGGCCAGGGTTCGATCCTCAGCACCACATACCAACAAAGATGTTGTGTCCGCCGAGAACTAAAAACAAATAAATATTAAAAATTCTCTCTCTCTCCTCTCTCTCTCTCTCTTTTTAAAAAAAAAAAAAAGTCAGGTACTGTGCTAAGACTACATTATCTCATTTAATGCTTACAGCTATTATTCCTCTGATAAGGAAATCCATCCAACTTCACAAGAATATGATGGAGCAAAATCTTGAATTGTTGAACTTTAAAACTCATATTCATCACTATGTTACACATATAACTTGATTTCAGTTTACACTCCAAACTCACTGTCTCTGCCACCTTTACTTTCAGCCTGTTTCCCCACCTGGTATGATGGGAACAAAGCTAGCAATAGTTCCTGAAAACAGCAACCATCCTATTTTTGTGTTTCTGAATAAATGTTCCCACAACTCTAGTCTTTACCAAAAAAAAAAAAAAAAAAAAAAAAAAACTTTCCCTTCATGTATTCTTCCCCAAAGCAGGCATTCACTCCCTAAGATTAATACTGTGTGAAACATCGTAAATACTATTTTATGCAGTACCCACAAAGTACCAAGTAATAAACTCACTACCCTCTAACTACTGGGATTCCGAATAAAGAACAAAGTATAAAGATCAGCAGCAAGGGTGTCTGTCTCTTATCCGTCCCTAAGTCTAAGCCTGATGAAGGACTTTAAGAGAAAATATGTACTGATGGTTTAGAAAAACTTTAGCTACTGAGCATGACAGAAATATACAAGAATTTAGGTACAAGACCAAACATTAATCACACATCTGAAATCCAAATAAATGTTCCCTCAATTTTTAGGAACAGGGCCAAATAATTAAGAGGAAAATGCTGGTAATATATCTGGTGCAAATCTACCAGAATGAGATGGCACCCCGGATAGTCAGCCTGAAAGGTGTAAAATGCATGCAGGGTAAGGTCCTTTTATCCTAAGAGTGTCTTAGGACCTTTCATTTAGTAACAATGAAGTTGGACATGCATAAAATATTAACTTATTTACTGTCCCCCTACTAGAGTTGCCAGATTTACCAAATAAAATACACAACTCGAATTAAATTTTACTTCCAGGTTAAAAAGGATTAGTGTAAATACCATGCAACATGTATAGAAAAATAATTGGTTGTATATGGTAAATTCTTAGTTGAGATCTCCACACTATATCTAATAACCCTACACCTACCTCAACTTCGATTGAAGACAGCAAAGTGCCTCCCAGTCCTAACCTCGACTTCTGTTAAAAACAAAGCAAGGTGTCAGCTTACGATTAGACTTTCTCAAAGTGAAAAATAATCGACAGGAAAGCTATAAATTAAAGTTTCACTTAGAAAAGCGATGCTATAAATGGCATGACGAACTAAGCAGCAAGACCGAAAAATAGGCACACAAAAACCTAAGTACGAAAGCCATGAAGTCTCCATTAGGAAAGGAACTTCCCAGGTAAGAGTTTTCACAAAGAAACATGGCTCGAGGGGCCCCACTTGCCCTTTACGATTTAATGGCCTCGCGGGGAGGAGGAGCGTCCGACAAAGCGCCTCCTCCTCCAACCGCGACTACTGGGCTCTCGCATAATAGACCCCACACCCTCGGGCCCAGGGCGGCTCAGAGGCCGAGAACTTACTAACACGACTAAGATTGGGCAATGAGTCGCACAAAGAAACGGGGCGGGAAAGAAGGGCTACAGTTAAAGCCTCCAGCGAGCAGAGCTGAGAGAGCGCTGGGCCCCGCGGGTGGTCTGAAACCGTGTGGCGGCGGGGACAAGGCCTCAAGGGGCCTTTGAACCTCCACCCTCTCTAAACCTAACATCGCCCTCACCTCTTCCTTCACGGATTGTTGCAAGAAACCTCACTTCCCTCCCGAACAACAACCAAGCCGTCCCAAAACTCACCCTCTACACACAGTCCTCTCCTCAGAGTAACGGCGACGCTACACGGCCTCTACCGTCCCGAGAAAAGAGCGCGCGACCGCCGGAAACGAGACGACGGAGCTCGGTGCCTCCCAAGGGGTACGAAGTGGCTTTCCCGATTGGTTATCTGACCTGCCAATCAAGGTTTATCTCCAGAGGCGGAATCGTTTTTCCGCCATTTCTCAGATTCTATTGGCTACCGAATGCCAAAGACTTGAGTTCGTGCGAACGACAGATGGGGACAAAGAGCGAGGCTTTGTACCTAATGCGCATGCACAAGCGATGGTGCGCGTGAGACGGAAAAGGAAGGGGGGAGGGGGAAAAAGGGGTGGGGGGTCGGAAGGAGAGACCTAAACTGACTAACCGAAAGACTGAAAAACCAAGTGGTGGGAGGGGGAAAGGAGAGGAGAAAAAGGGAGAGCGAGGAAAGTGGAAAGAGAGAGAAACAGAGGAGAAAATGCGCGCGTAGGCGTGCTCTGAGAATTCTTGCACTGCGCCTGTGCAAGAAGCAAGAGTAACAATGTCATTGTATTCAATGTAATAGATCTAGCTTTTTCCTACAGAAAAGATGTCCCGCCATGTTTCTTTCCTCATACTTCCTCATTAGGGCTTGTACCCTGACACCCCGTACTTATTCAGATTTCTAGTTGCTGCTTCTGCTGCCAGGTTTATTCGGGAATCATAACTGAACTGGTTATGGCTATAGAAAGGGGCTTTAAGGGGAGGGAGCTTGACACCTTAATCTGTGATTACACAGAATTGTAACTAGCACCCTGATTTCCATGGTAACCGGGGAACCTAGCAGTTCACACATCGCTATTGATCCCATGACTTACAGAGATATTCAACAGGTGTCATCATTGCATGGATATGGTGGAGGCCTTCAGATCAAACTGATTTTATATCCTATACAAGGCCTCTCAGGTTTCATTGTTTCAGTAACGCCTAACTCACCTATGGTTAGCCAAGGGTTTAAAGACTTAACTATTGGTAGGTAATTCCCACTAATCAATTAAATCACACTCAGGGTTGCAGAGTATCACAACTGATACTACTTTATGTGGGAACACTGATCTAGATTTGTGCTGTCCAGTAATGTTCCATGTAACGGTGGAAAGGTTCTGTAACTGTTCAATATAGTGACTACCAGGCACATGTGGCCATCCAGAACTTGAAATGTGACTAATGAAACTGAGGAACTGAATGTTTAATTTTATTTTATTTTAATTAGCTTAATTTTATTTATTTTTTATTTATTTTTTGGTGCCTCACGCATGCTAGGCAAGCACTCTACCATTGAGCCGCATCCCTACCCCTAATTATCTTAAATTTAAATAGCCACATATTAGCTACCACATTGGACACCCACAATGTTGGACATATCAAGACCAATGGTTCCCAAACTCTTTGAGAAGAATAAAGCTGGGTGCGGTGGCACATGCCTGTAATCCCAGTGACTGGAGAGACTGAGGCAGGAAGATTGAGAGTTTGAGACAAGCCTCAGCAAATGAGCAAGGTCCTAAGCAACTTAGTGAGACCCTGTCTCAAAATTAAAAAAAAAAAATTAAAGTGCTTAGGATGTGGCTTAGTGGATGAGCACCCCTGGGTTCAATTCCCAGTACCAAAAATATATATATATATTTTTTTTTATTTTAAATTAAAAGAAGGGCTGGGATTGTGGCTCAGTAGTAGAGCTCTCGCTTAGCATGGGCGGGACCGGGTTCGATCCTCAGCACCACATAAAAATGAAGGCATTGTGTTGTGTCCATCTACACCTAAAAAATAAATATTAAAAAATTTAAAAGAAAAACCTAATTCCTGCTCATGAACAAAAAAAGATACCTAATCATATAAAGAGAAAAGTCTCCCCCTCTATTCATTCCCTGTACTCACTATACCCACTACACAGAGGTAGCAATTGTGACGGATTTCTTGCATTTTTTCTATGTATATATTGTCTCAAACAAACATTTATACTTTCTTTTCTATATATAGGAATAAAACACACATACTTTTCTTCCTTCCTTCCTTCCTTCCTTTCTTTCTTTCTTTCTTTCTTTCTTTCTTTCTTTCTTTCTTTCTTTTTTTGTACCAAGGATTGAACTCAGGGACACTGGACCATATCCCCAGCCCTATTTTGTATTTTATTTAGAGACAGGGTCTCACTGAGGTGCTCAGTGCCTCACTTTTGCTGAGGCTGGCTTTGAACTCAAAATCCTCCTGCTTCAGCCTCCAGAGCTGCTGGGATTACAGGTGTGTGTCACCATGCCTGGCTAAAATGCACATACTTTTCTAAGCTACGACTTTCTCACTTTAAAAAAAAAAACCTTAGCTTTATTTTATTTTATTTTATTTATTTTGAGAAAGGGTAACTTTGTGTTCCCTAGGCTGGACCCAAATTCTTGGGTTCAAGTGATCCTCTTTCCTCACCTCCTGAGTAGCTGGGACTTCAGGCCTTAGCTGAAGACGCCAGATCAGGTGAAACATGCCTATAAGCCCAACTACTCAGAAGACTAAAGCAGGAGGATCACAATTTCAAGGCCAGTCTGGTCAACTTAGTGAGAACTTATCTCAAGATAAGGGCTCAATGATAAGACACTTGCCTGGTATACACTAAGGCCCTGGGTTCAATCCCTGATACTACAAGAAAAAATGCATAAAGTTCCATGAGAACCCTCTTTTTATTTTTATCTTTTAGTTGTAGATGGACACAGTACCTTTATTTTATTTATCTATTTTTATGTGATGCTGAGGATTGAACCCAATACCTCACACATGCTAGGCAAGTGCTCTACCACTGAGCTACAACCCTAGCATAAGAACCATCTTTTTAATTATTTATCTTTTATAGTACTGTGGGGATTGAACGCAGGAGTGCTGTACATCCCCAGCCCTTTTCTTATTCATTTTGAGACACTGCCTTTCATAAAAGTACTAGCATTTCTTGCTTTGTGGACACATGACTCCAATCTCTGCCTCCATGGCTTTCTTTTTGATGTGTGTTACATCTCCCTCTCTTATAAGGACACTTGTCATTGCATTTAGGACTCATCTGAACAATCTCCCATCTCAGAATCCTTAAGTTTACTGAATCTATGAAGTTCTTCTTTTCTGCCATAGAAGGTAATATTTACAGGATCCAAGGATTAGGACATGGGTATCTTTGGGGGGGTTATTATTAAGCTTAACATAGTGGGCATACCAGTTAAGATACAATAATAATAATTCAGATTAGAGATGAGGAAGCCTGAACTTAGGTAGTGATTATAGGGAATAAAAAAAGGTAAAACAAGCTCAGATATTTAGAAGGTAGGATCCAGGGTACTTAATAAGCAATTAAATATAGAGAGTAAGGAATTTGAAGAATACTAGAATGATTCCCAGGTTTGTTTTATTTTATTTTATTGTGGTACTAGGAATTGAACCTGGAGCATTCTACCACTGAGCTACATCCCCAGTCCTCTTATTTTTTTTTAAGAGAGAGAGAGAGAGAGAGAGAGAGAGAGAGAGAATTTTTTTAATATTTATTTTTTAGTTTTCGGCAGACACAACATCTTTGTTTGTATGTGGTGCTGAGGATCGAACCCGGGCCGCACGCAAGCCAGGCGAGCGCGCTACCGCTTGAGCCACATCCCCAGCCCCCATTGAATACTTTCTTTTTAAAATATTTTTCTTAGTTGTTGATGGACCTTTACTTTATTTATTTATTTATATGCAGTGCTGAGAATCAAACCCAGTGCCTCACATGTGCCAGGCAAGTGCTCTACCACTGAGGCACAACCCCAGCCAAATATTTGAATGCAAATTGTGTGGTTTGCCAGTATTCAGCATTCCCATCCTTAAGAAATTAATGAGTCAGACATGGTGGTGCATACTTGTACTCCCAGCAATTTGGGAGATGAGGCAGGAAGATCACAAGTTCCAGTTTATCTTCAGCAACTTAATGAGACCATGTCTCAATTTAAAAAGGGCTGGGAATGTAGATCAATGGATCAGTGGTAGAGCTCCATGCAATATGTTCAATGCAGAAACAAAGAAAGAAAGAGAGAGAGAGAGAGAGAGAGAGAGAGAGGGAGAGAGAGAGAGAGAGAGAGAAGGAAGAAAAAGAAAAGAAAATAAAAGAAAAGAAAGGAAGGAAGGAAGGAAGGAGGGAGGGAGGGAGGGAGGGAAATTATTGAATAACTTGATACACAGGAAACATTAATCAAGAAAAAATGGATTTGGGGACAGTGGTACATACCTACAATCCCAGCTACTCAGGAGACTGAAGCAAGAGGATCACAAGTTTGAGGCCCACCTGGACAGCTTAAACCCTGTCTCAAAATAACAATAAAAAGGTCTGGGAATATGGCTTAGCATTGAAGTGCCCCTGGGTTCAATTCCAAGACAACAACAACCAAAAAAAAGAAAAAGAAAGAAAGAAAAGAAAAACAGGAAGCAAAGGTAGATGACATTTATATTCAACATTGTACTAGGGGTTCTAATCAGGGCAGTTGGCTGGCTGTTGGCAAGAAAAAGAAACTTAAAAAAGATCCAGAATGTAATGTAAAGGAAAAAGTCAAACTATATTTGTTGAAGACATGATCTTTTGTGTGGGTGTAGGGTACTAGAGATGAAACCCAGGACCATCTGCATACTAGGCAAGTATGCTACCATTCAGCTATATCCCCAGACCTAGACAACATAATATTGTGTATAGAAAATGCTGAGGAATAAGATATATATATTATGACTAGTAAATCAGTTCAATAGGTTGCAGATTACAAAAGTCGATTATATTTCTATACATTTGAAATGAACTATTTGAAAATGAAATTAATGAAACAATTCCATTTGTAATAGTGTCACAAAGAAAAAAAATGCTTGGGAATAAATTTAACAACAGAAGTGGAAAACTTATACTCTGAAAACAATAAACCATTGTTTAAAGAAACTACAGATTTAAATAAATGGAGAAATATTCTATGCTCATGGATCAGAAAACAACATTAAAATGGCATTACTCAGCTGGGTGTAGTGGCACACTCCTGTAGCCCTAGGTACTAGAGTAGGAGAGCAAAGCAAGAGGATCACTTGATTTCAGTGGTTTGAGGCTAGCCTGGGTGACATGGAGAGACCCTGTCTCAAAAGTAGAGGAGGCAGGATACTCCCTGAATTAATCTACAGATTTAATATAATCTCTATCCAACTCTTTTTTGTGGCAGTAGAGGTCATACCCAAGGCCTCTTGCATGCTAGGTAAGGACTTTAGCACTGAGCTATATCCCCAGATTTTTTTTTTAAGTTAGGAGAGAGGAAAATCTTTTTGATTAATATTTTTAAAATTTTTTTGGTTGTTAATGGACCTTTAATTAATTAATTAATATGCGGTGCTGAGAATTGAATCCAGTGCCTCATACATTTGAGACAAGTACTCTACCACTGAGCTACAAACCCAGCCCTGATTATTATTATTTTGAGACAGGATCAGCTTAAATTGCCTAAACTGACCTCAAAGTCAGGATCCTTCTGCGTCAGCCTCCCTGGTTACTGGGATTACAAGCATATACCACACACCTGGCTCCCAGCCCTTTAAAAACATTTTTCCTGGTGCTGGGAGATGAATCCAGGGGCACTCTATCACTGAGCTACATCCCCAGTCCCTGTTTTATTTTTATTTATTTATTTGTTTGTTTGTTTGTTTGTTTGTTTATTTATTTGCCTACTTGCACTCTTGGGAATGGAATCTCAGTGGCACTCTACCACAGAGCTACAACCCCAGCCCTTTTTTGATTTTTAAAAATTTATGTATATATTTATTTTGCAGTGCTGTGGATTGAGGCTAGGGGTGCTCTACCTCTGAGATACATCTGCAACCTTATTTTATTTATTTTTACCTGGGATTGATCCAGGGGCACTTTATCACTGAGCCACATCCCCATCCTGTGTTATTTTTGTTTTGAAACAGGGTCTTGCTAAGTTGATTAGGGCCTCACTTAGTTGCTGAGGCTGGCCTCAACCTTGCGATCCTCTTGCCTCAGCCTCCCCAGCCACTGGGATTGCAGACATCCACCAACACACTCAGCCCTTTTTTTTTTTTTTTTTTGGTGTGTGTGTGTGGTGCTGGGGAATAAACCCAGGGCCTTGTGAACATGAGGCGAGCACTCTACCAACTGAGCTATATCCCCAGCCCCTCTTATTTATTTATTTATTTATTTATTTATTTATTTTTAATCTTTGAGACAGTGTCTCAGTTAGTTGTCCATACTGGTCTTGAATTTGAGATCCTTCTGCCTCAGCCTCCTGAGTATCTGGGATTATAAGTGTGCATCAGTTTGCCCCACTATATAGAATCTTAACTGAATTTTTTGTAGAAATTGACAAGCTGGGAGCTGGAGTTGTGGCTTAGTGCTAGAGCGCTTGCCTAGCATGTGTGAGGCACTGGGTTTGATTCTCAGCACTGCATATAAATAAATTAATAAAATAAAAGTCCATCAACATCTAAAAAAAAAAGAGGGCTGGGATGTGGCTCAAGTGGTAGCACACTCACCTAGCATGCATGAGGCACTGGGTTCAATTCTCAGCACCACATAAAAATAAAATAAAGATATTGTGTACACTTAAAACTAAAAAATAAATATTTAAAAAAGAAAGAAAGAAAAGAAATTGACAAGGATTCTAAAATTCATATGGAGTTCTGAGGGACACCAAAACAATCTTGAGCAAACAAGAAGAAAGTTGGAGGACTCACAGTTTCTAACTTCAAAACTTACTACAATGCAATAATAATTAAGACAGTGTGATACTGACATAGATATAGGCATATAGATCAACATAATATAATTTAGAGTCTAGAAACAACATATATGTCAAGAATTATTTATTGAGGGCTGGGGATGTGGCTCAAGCAGTAGCGCGCTGGGTTCAATCCTCAACACCACATAAAAATAAAATAAAGATATTGTGTCAAAGAAAACAGACCCCAAAATTTTAAAAAAAAGAATTATTTATTGAAAACCAAATTGTGCTGATAGTCACATGCCAAAAAAGGGAGCTGGACCCCTACCTATTGCCATATATGAAAATTAACTCAAAATTAATCAAAGATCTCAGTGTAAGAGCTAAAACTCTATACAACTCTTAGAGGAAAATATAGGAATAAATCTTCAAGACCTTATATTTGGCAGTGGATTCTTAGATATTACACCAAAAACAGAGGCAAAAAAAGAAAAAATAGATAAGTTGAACTCCATCAAAATTAAAACTTTTGTGCTTCACAGAATATTGCTAGGAAAATAAAAGAAAAAATACCACACTGAATGGGAAAAATTATCTGCAAATTGTGTATCTGATAAGGGGCTCATATCCAGAATATACAAAGAACTCTTACAGCTCAATAATAAAAAGACAAATAATTTAAAAATGGACAAAGGACATATCATATTTCATACATTAGATTGAAGTGGGTTATGAACCCCCAATTTTACCCCAAATGCAGATTGCAGAATCACGTCGGTTACACATCCACAATTTTACATAATGCCCTATTAGTAATTGTTGTATTCTGCTACCTTTCCTATCCCCTACTATCCCCCCTCCCCTCCCCTATGAAATATGATATGTCAAGAGCTTTGTAATGTTGTGAACAACCAATAAAAAAATAAATAAATAAAATAAAATAAAAAGACAAGGACACCAAGAGAAGAACAGGCAAGCGATTTGAATAGCCTCTTTACCCAGGTGATATCTAGGGGCTCATACTCGTAAAAATGTCAGCATCTTAAGAAATTAGAGAAAGAAAAACTAAAGCCAAATGCATAAAATTAAATGGTATTCCTGAAGATGTAGAGTGAAAAATTCTCATGAACTACAGATGAAGTATAAGTTGCTACCCTTTGTAAAAATGTTGTGCCTATTGGAGGACATAATTCTTCCCTACCAGTAGCATTAACTTATAGAAATGACGCCCTTAGAAACCATAATAACAGATAAAAGTTGGAATCTGTAGGGTGGAGGAAAAGAGAATGCGCACATAAGAAGATACAAATAATAAAGTGTGAGTAAACTGAAAAATAAATAAATAAAAAAAATGGACAAAGGAGGCCTGAGGATGTAGCTTAGCAGTAGAGCACTTGCCTACCATATGATGGGTTCTGAGTTCAAATCCCAGCATGGCAAAAAAAAAAAAAAGGAGCTGGGAGGGTGGTGCATGCATGTAATTCCAGTGGCTAGGAAGGCTGAGGCAGGAGGATCACAAGTTCAAAGCCAGACTCGGCAATTTAGTAAGGCCCTACACAACTTAGCTAGGCCCTGTCTCAAAATAAAAAATAATAAGGGTTGGGGATATGGCTCACTGCTTTAGTGCCCCTAGATTCAATCCCAGGTACAAAAGAAAAAAAAAAAGACAAAGGACTTAAGTACATATTTCTCTGAAGAAGATATCCAAGAGGCTCAAAGCACATGAAGAGATGCTTGATATCTTTATCAGGGAAATGCAAATTAATCCTACACTTCACATCCACTAGGATGGCTAAAATCAAAGTCAGATAATAACAAGTGTTGATGAGGATGTGAAGAAATTGTAACCTTGCTGGTAGAAATATAAAATGGTGTGCAGCTACACTCTGACAGTTAATCAAATCATTAAACAGAATTACTAGGGCTGGGAGTGTAGCTCAGTAGTAGATCTTGCACCTACCATACACAGGGACCTCAGTTCAATCGCCAGCACTAAACAGTCTCTAGAACAGGAGTCCCCCGTGTTTCTCCTTTGGGATTGCAGGCATAGCCCACATTTGGCTCACAGCCCTTTAGAAACATTTTTTTCTTTTCAAAAAAATGAAGCAATAAAACTTCTTTTTCCTTTTTCTCAAAAAAAAAAAAAATCCCAGCACCAAAATAAAGACGAATAAACAGTTACCATGTGACCCAGAATTTCTTTTTTTCCTTCTTCTTAGTGTGTGTGTGTGTGTATGTGTGTGTGTGTGTGTGTGTGTGTGTGTGTAGAGGTGTTGGAGATTGAACCCAGAGCCATATGTATGCTAGGCAAGCGTTCTACTACTGAGCAAAATTCTCAGCCCTGATTCAGCATTCATACTTCTAGTTATCTGCCCAAGATGATTGAAAATGTATGTTCACACAAAAACTTGTACATGAATGTTTACAGCAGCATTATTCATAATACCCCAAAGGTGGAAACAACTCAAAATGCACAACTGATGAATAGGTAAAGAAAATAAGTAGTTAACTTCAATGTTTATAGCAGCACAATTCACAATAGCTAAACTGTGGAACCAATCTAGATACCCTTCAGTAGATGAATGGATAAAGAAAATGTGGTATATATACACAATGGAATATTATTCAGCATTAAAAGAGAATAAAATCGTGGCATTTGCAAGTAAATGGATGGAATTAGAGAATATAATGCTAAGTGAAGTTAGCCTATCCAAAAAACCAAATGCTGAATGATGTCTCCAATTTAAGGATGCTGATTCATAATATGCTGAGGGGGGTGGGAGATAGGAGGATTAAATGAACTCTAGATAGGGCAAAGGGGAAGAGAAGAAGGGAGGGGGCATAGAGGTAGGAAAGATAGTGGAATGCGATGGTCATCATTACCCTAAGTACATGTATGAAGACACAAAGGATGTGACTCTACTTTGTGTACAACCAGAGATATGAAAAATTGTGCTCTATATGTGTAATATGAATTGTAATGCATTCTGTTGTCATATATAACAAATTAAAATTTAAAAAGAAAATAAGGTATATCTATACAATAAAATATTACACAGCCATAAAAGTGAATGAAGTACTGATACATTCTATAATCAGTAGACCCCTGAAAACATTATGCTAAATGAAAGAAACTGATTATATATTATATAATTCCATTTATAGGAAATATCCCAACTAGGTAATTCTATGGAGACAGAAAGTAGAATGATGATTGCTTAAGACTAGGGGAAAAGAAAGGTGTGTGTGTGTGTGTGTGTGTGTGTGTGTGTGTGTGTGAGAGAGAGAGAGAGAGAGAGAGAGAGAGAGAACTAAATGGTTTTTTTTATTCTTTTTTATTGGTTGTTCACAACATTACAAAGCTCTTGACATATCATATTTCATACATTAGGAACTAAATGGTTTAATGGTTTCTTTTTCTTTATCTTGGTACTGGGGATTGAACCCAGGGGTGCTCTTCCACTGAGCTATATCCACAGGGTATTTTTTAGTTTTTTATTTAGAGACAGGGTCTCAATAATTTGCCCAGACAGCTATATATAATACTCTCAGTGCTCTCCCCCTGAGCTATAGCTCCAGTTTAAGAAACAATATTAACCTAAGTTTTCCCAAAGGATAGTGCCAAAGCAGAAAACCCTGTATAGACCTTGGGACCCACATAGTCTCTAGGGCGTGTGAAGCCATCTAGGACATATTGCCTCCAAAGTTGTAAGAGATGTTTAAAAAGGACAGAGTAAATGTTAGATTGGAGTGTAGTCATAATCACATTTTTATGTTTGACCGTTACCATTGGACTAACTGATGACATGGAAGAATAGCTACCTTTTAACTTGTTTCTTTTAAAGAGAAGATGCAGATTCCTTATCTTTGCCTGCCTTTGTTCCCTTCTTTTTTTTGGGGGGAGAGGGTACTGAATATTGAATTGGACTTTTTACCACTGGGCTACATCCCAATCCTTTTTATTTTCTATTTTGAGACAGAGTCTTTCTTGTTAAGTTGCTGAAGGTCTCTCTGAGTTGCCAAGACTGGTGTGTACCGCCAGGCCCAGTGACTTGTTCCATTCCTATCTCTTTCCTTATTAAGCCTCATATTATAGAAATATTCCTACAATTTGTTGGCCATAGTGGTGCATGCCTGTAATACCAGTGACTTGGGAGACTGAGGCAGAAGGATCACAAGTTCAAGGCCAGCTTAGCAAGGCCATAAGCAACTTAGGGAGATCCTGTCCCCCCAAATAAAAAGTGCTGGGCATAATATAGCTCAGTAGTACAGCACCTCTGGGTTCAATACCCAGTACCAAATTTAAAAAAAGAATGAAAGAAATAGTCCTATAATTTGAGCTCATCTGGGCTTTTCTCTCCCTCCCTTATTCACTCATTCATCAGTTCACCCACTAAACATTTATTATCTACCAAGGATATTACTGGGTGCCAGAGATAGAGATAAATATGATTGGGTCTCTGTTATTGAGAAGCTCACAATCTAGAATTTTCCCAATTTCTTCCTAAACACATTTTTTCTTTTCTTCATTCTAGGATACAATAGAACACTACAAAATTTTTATTTTTATTTTACTTTATTTACTAAATAAAAATCCATGTAGTTGGGTTGGGGTTGTAGCTCAGTGGTTGAGCACTTGCCTTGCATGTGTAAGGCATTGGGTTCAATCCTCAGCACCACATAAAAATAAATAAATAAATAAAACTTTACACACACACACACACACAGAGAGAGAGAGAGAGAGAGAGAGAGAGAGAGAGAATTTTAAAAGAAAATCCACATAGTTCCAGAGGCAGTTCTTCAGAAGGAACCTTGCCCTACTCAGACAACAGCCCAAGTCTGCACCTTTGTGCTTCTTCCAGAAGTAACTATTCAGATATCTGTTTAGTTGTGGTTCTACAGAGTCCCTGTTGATATCCATGGAAATCTTTGAATGTAACCTTGCTTGTCATGAAAAAAAGTTAATAAAGGTTTATAATCCCAGTGACTTGGGAGGTCAAAGTAAGAGAACTGCAAGTTTGAGGTAAGTTTGTACAATTTGGTGAGAACCTGTTGCAAAATTTTAAGAAAAAATAAATAAATAAAAAGGGTTGGGGATGTAGCTGAGTGGTAAAGCACTTCTGTGTTTAATCCTCAGTACTGAAATAAATAAATGCATATTTGACATCCAGTAATAATTCTCTAAATAAAGTGTGGTACATACAGCTAATAAGATAATACACACCCATTACAATTATGTTGTAGAACATATTGTACAAGATAATTCCAATTTTGTAAAAAATATGCAAGCATTGAAAAAAAAAGGACTGGCATAATATACATCAAAAAGAACAGTAGAGGGGCAGAGGTTGTGGCTCAGTGGTAGAGCGCTCACCTAGCACATGTGAGGCCCTGGGTTCAATCCTCAGCACCACATAAAAATGAATACATAAAATAAAGGTATTGTGTCAAACTGCAACTAAAAACATACATACATACATACATACAATAAATGGCAGAAGAACCAGGTGCAGTGGCACATGCCTGTAATCCCAGTGACTCAGGAGGCTGATGCAGGAGGATCACAAGTTCAAAGCCAGCCTCAGCAATGGTGAGGTGCTAAGCATCTCAGTGAGACCCTCTCTCTAAATAAAATACAAAATAGGGCTGGGGATGTGGCTCAGTGGTTGAGCAGCCCTGAGTTCAATCCTCAGTACCCCCTCCCCCCAAAAAAGCAGTAGAATTTGGGGTGTAGTTCAGTGGAAGACTGAGTACTTAGCATGTGTGAAGCCCTGGATCAGTCCCCAGCACAAAAAATAAAACAAATCAAAATAGAGCAGCAGTTATCTTTAGATAGTAGGGTATAAGTAATTATTGCTTTCTTCAGACTTGCTGTGCTTTCCAAAATGTTTATATTGAATATTTATATTTTTATAATCCAAAAATATGTGTAATTAAAATGGAAGATTCCTTGCCAGGTGCATGCCTGTAATCTCAGCAACTCAGGAGACTGAGGCAGAAGGATCACAAGTTCGAGGCTAGTCTCAGCAACTCTGCAAGACTCTCAGCAATTTAGCAAGATCCCATCTCAAAAAAAAAAGGACACACACAGTTAATAAATATTTAAATGAAAGGGTCCACATGAACACAAGGACTGTGTTTTTACGTATCTTATATTGCTTATAGCACTTTAGGAGTGATTTATAAATGGTGAATAACAAGTATTATTAACAAGGCTGAAAGTGAGCATAAAATTGCAGGGCCACATTCTTCCCTCCAAGTATCAGTCCATTCTATGTTAGAATTTTTCATCTGTGTATATACTCAAACTTATCAACTGTGGGCAATCTTAGCTTAGTCAAAAAAAAAATATATTAATGATTTGAAGGCTCCAGGTTGAAAAGTTCTAGATCATGAATGTGAAACAGATGTATTTCTCTTACAGTGATAATAGTAACCAGGATCTATTGAGTACCTGGTATGTCAGGCAGGTGTGGCAGGTGTACATCTCATTATCACATTTAATCATTTAATTTTTTTCTTTTTTCTTTCTTTCTCCTTCCTTCCTTCCTTCCTTCCTTCCTTCCTTCCTTCCTTCCTTCCTTCCTTCCTTCCTTCCTTCTTCTCCTTCTCCTTCTTCTTCTTTGTGTGTGTATGTATGTGTGTGTTGCTGGAGATCAAACTCAGGGCCTCACAAATGCTAGACAAGTGCTCTACCACTGAGCTATGCCCACAGCCCCCTCATTGAATTTTTTTTCAGTACTGGGGATTGAACCCAGGGGCACTTACCACTGAGCTACATCCCCAGTCCTTGTTATTTTCTATTTTGAGACTGAGACAGTGTCTCCCTAAATTGCTGAGGGTCTTGTTCAACTACTGAGGCTGGCTTTGAACTTGAGATCCTTCTGCCTCAGCCTTCTGAGTCATGGGATTACAGGCAAGTGCCACCTGAGCCCAGCTTCATTTAATCTTAGTAACATCCTTGTGAGGTATTATCTCAATTTTACATTTTGGATGCTGAGGTTCAGAGTTGTCCTACATCCAAATCATGGCAAAATCATGATTTGAATCCATCCTTATCTTTTTTTTTCAGTACTGGGGATTGAACCCAGCTGCACTCTACAATGAGCTACATCCTCAATCCTTTTTATTTTTGAGATAGATGCTCTTCTAAATTGCCCAGGCTGGCTTTGAATTTGAATCTTCCTGTCTTAACCTCCCAATTAGCTGGGATTACAGGCTTGCACCACCACATCTGGCAGATCCTTGTCTGACTGAAAAAGCCAAGCTTTTTCTAAGTGTGCCAGTATTTCTGGGCCTCTTGGCACAAGTCTGTAATCCTAGCTACTTGGGAGGCTGAGGCTGGAGAATCACAAGTTAAAGTCCAGCCAGGGCAATTTATTGAGTTTCTGCCTCAAAATAAAACTCCCAAAGGACAGAGGGTTGGGAGTCTAGCTCAGTGGTAGTATACCTGGCACACTCAAGGCCCTGGGTTCAATCCCCAACACCAAAAAAGAAAAGTGTTTATCTTGGTTTGGAGATGTGGCTAAGTTGTAAAGCACTTGCTTGGCATGCATGAGCCCCTGAATCTATCCCTAGTACACACACAGACACATACAAAGGCTGAAGATATAGCTAAATGGTATAAAGATATAGCTAAATTTACTATGTGCTAGGTCTGGGGTTCAATCCTGACTATCACACACAAAATTTTTAGTTGTAGAGGGACACAATATCTTTATTTATTTATTTGTATGTGGTGCTGATGATTGAACCTAGTGCCTCACACATGCTAGGCAAGCGCTCTAACTCTGAGCTAACCCCAACCCCTTTAACTCCTTTTTTTTTAGTATTTATTTTTTAGTTGTAGTTGGACACAATATCTTTATTTTGTTTATTTATTTTTATGTGGTGCTGAGGATCAAACCCAGGACCTCACATGTGCTAGGTGAGCACTCTACCGCTGAGCCACAACCCCAGTCCCCCGTTAACTCCTTTTTTTTTTTTTTAATCTCTCATATTAGAGCTGGTGCCGTGGCACATGCCTGTAATCCCAGCAGCTGGGGAGGCCGAGATAGGAGAATCGCCAGTTCAAAGCCAGCCTCAGCAAAGGGGAAGTGCTAAGCAACTCAGTGAGATCCTATCTCTAAATACAATACAAAATTGGGCTGGGGATGTGGTTCAGTGGTTGAGTGCCCCTGAGTTCAATCCCCAGTACCCTCCCCCCAAAAAATCTATTACTTTGGAGCATTTTGTTTTCTTCTTCTTCTTCTTCTTCTTCTTCTTATTATTATTATTATTATTATTATTGGCACCTAGGATTGAACCCAAAGTCATTTTACCACTGAGCTACATTCCCAGCCCAAAGTGACAGGGTTTTGCTGCATCGCTAGGGCTAATTTTGAACTTGAAATCCTTCTGCCTCAGCCTGAGTAGCTGGGATTACAGGCATTACCCATCACTCCCAATTCTTAATTTTTATTTTAATAGATATTTATTTATTTACTTATTGGTGCTCTGGATCAAATCCAGGGCCTTATACGTGCTAAGCAGGTGCTCTACCACTGAGCTAGGCCCCTAGCACAATAGACTTTATTTATTTTAAAGTACTTTTAGATTCATTGCTAAATTGGGTAGAAAGTTCACAAAGTTGTGATATATGCCCTTATCTACACTCAGGCACCTCCCTCCCTGCACAAGAGTGGAACATTTGTTACAATCTGTGAATTATTATTGATACATCATTGCTAACATCTGTGATTAACCTTAGGGTTTGCTCCTGGTATTGTATATTACATGTGTTTGATAATGTGTACAAATATGTGTCCACTATTCTAGTATCCTGGGAAGTAGTTTCACTACTTTAAAACCCTGCATTCCTTGTTATTCATTTTCTTAATGTGATTGTTAGTGACTACATTCATTGTATGGACATAACCAAAATTGATTTAACCAATCCCCTATTATTAGATATTTAGATTATTTCCTTATCTGTTTTATTTTTATTTTGGGGGTGCTACTATTGAACTCAGGGCATTAAGCATACTAGGCAAGCACTCTACCACTGAGCTATTCCTCAGTCCTTATTTATTTCATATTTTGAGACAGGGACTCCCTAAATTGCTCAGGCTAGCCTCTCAATGCTCCCACCTTGGCCTCTGGAATAGCTGAGATTGCAGACATGCATTATGCTCCCCCCCCTTTTCTCTTTTAAAGATGTGAAAACTAAGACCCTGTAACTAGAAGAGTGACTTGTCCAAAGTCACCTGGCTGAAAAGTAGGCAGAGTTGAGATTAGAAATCTGGTCTTAAGCTACCATACTGCCTCTAGCATTAATAATATACCATTTCCCACCTTCACTTAGGTTGTCTCCCAACTTGAAAGCTAATGACCAGGCATTCAACAACCAGAGTGACCAATTGTCCAAGCATGTGTTGAGGAGGGCAGGCAATACAGTAGAACTCCGTGGCCCAACTGAGATGTAACAAGCAGAAAATGCAAAGGGGCAGTACAAGGATAGAAATAAGCAGAAGGTGGGAGGTGGGTACACAGGATACCAGTTAAGATACAGAGAAAGCTGAATTTAGGAAACCTAAACCCAGGGTGGGGAGAAGAACTCTTGCATTTATCTCTACATAGGAGAAAGCAAGATGAAACCTCAAGGCCATGGGGGAGGTAGGGAAGGATAAGGCTACTGGGAAAGCGACTGAGAAAGGGAGGGTAAACTCCCAAGGATTACAAGGCCAGAAAAGGCTTAGCCTGAAAAGGAAGAAAGGCTAAAGGCACAGAAGCCTAGAATGGACACTGTATTCCAAAGGAACTCCTTTCCCACCTGAGCCTCTAGTATCTCAGCTACTAAATGCTGTGCAGCCCTTAGGGCAGGCGTGATAACGAGAGGAGGTGGGTTGTAAAGTATTCTAACTACAATAAAGACTGAGAATGGATTCCCGCACATATTTTTTTTTAAGCCAGTAGGCCTAATGCTAGTGGTCCCTACCCTTTCCCCACTTCTCTAGCCTTCACCTCAGCCACACCCACATGCTAAGGACTATCCAGGCGGGGGAGCTTGAGTGTGTTTGCGCGCGTGCGTGCTGGTGCGTCTGAGAGGCAGAGACAGAGACCGAGACAAAAAGAGACAGGGCGAGAGAGGGAAAGAGGGAAAGCAAGAGAGAGCGAGTGAGAGAACGAGAAGAGAGACAGACAGACAAGGACGGGAGAGAGGGAGAGAGAGAGAGAGAGGAAAGAAGGAAGGAAGGGAGAGAGCGAGAGCGAGAGCGAGCAGAGCTATCTGCCCTGGTGAGGAAAACTACTCTAGAGATAATGCAGGAAGACTCAGGGAGGAGATCCCAGAACTTACCCCAAGACCATTGAGGGAGTGGGGGATGGCTTTACACGACCTGGTTTGGGGGTCGTCAGCCCTGGGTGGCTGGAGAGCAAGCTTAAGACACCCCATAACTATGACTCTCAGACTGGTTAGGGGGGGCCCTAGGCTGCAGACAAGGGGAGGAGGGGCACGTGAGGGCTGGGTCCCTGCCCCCCCATCCTCTGCTGTCACTCATTACCCCAACAGTCGCCCAGGGGGCGGGCCCCGGAGAGGTGGGGATGGGGGAGGGTAATCTTGGCAGGCGCCTGCTGCATGGCGTAGGTAGGGACTGCTGAGGGGGGCGGACGCCGGGGGGTTGAACACGAGTGGGAAGCGAAGAGAGACACGGGGAGGGGGAGGGGACCGGGAACCATTTGAATGAGAGGAGGGGATCACGGGTAAAGTGGGCTCCAGGAGGTAGGGCGGGCACGGGTGTGACGGGGGCCAGACTCTTGAGCCAGGTAAGGGAAGCAGGTGCGTAGATCGGTGTTTTTTTGTGGTTTTAGTGTACTAGGCCCCATGGTGGAAAGGGGGCACCGCCTTCCCCGGGGGCGGGCTTCAGAGCTCCAGAGGCTATCTTTTCCTCCTCAACTAACGGGGCCCCGGGCGGGGGCTCAAGCTCCATCTCCGGTGACTATGCTCCACTCCGTAATTTCCAGGCGGCCACTGGGCTGGGAGTCTCGCGCCGGGGGCCGGCGCTGTCTCGCGAGCCCCCTCCTCGAGCCAGCCAATGGGGTTGGCTGTTGGCGCCGCCCGCCCGCCTGGTGCAGAGCGCTGGGCGCTGCGAGCGGCGCTGCCATTTAAAGGGGCCGCGACCCCTGTCCCGGCTGCTAGGGAGGGAGGTGGAGAAGGAGCGCGGGGCCGTCGCTGTCTGCAGTTCTAGGCTTGTAGCCGTTACACTAACCCTGCCGCAGGTAGGGGTCGGGCCTGATCAAGCCGAACCGAATCTGCAGGCGGGATCTCGCAATAGCCAGGAAGGGGGTCTGAGGAGAGATCGTAGCTCCAAAATGTCTTCCTGTAAATGCCTGAGGTGGGGGGGTGGGCAACAGGAGAAGGGAGAACTGGGGGAGCTGTGGGAAAGGGGGACGGGGCTGAAGAAGTGGGCTACCCTGAAAGGTAACTAAGGGGGAAATGATTAGGAAGGGCAGTTTGTGGGGGCGGGGGAAGGGCTGAGGGAGGACTGGGCTACGCGGGGAGGGGGGGTGGGGCCAGACAGGATGGGTAACGACTGAACTGGGGGGCACTGAGAGAGTGAGGAGGGAATAGAAACTGAGGCCGTGGGGGCGGGAAAGGCTTCTTGGTGGTGGGGCTATGGGAGACTCTGAGGGGGCGTTCAGCCCGACTTGGGGGGGGTGAAAGGTAAGGGGGGAGGGGAACTGGGAGTTGCAGGGTGGGGGTCGGGCGGGTAATGACCAACTGCCTGGCGAGTGTGGGCTCAGGGCCCGGGCGGGGAGTGCCACTCCCCACAGAGGGCGCTGTATGTGGTAGGGGGGGAGTGGTCATTAGGACTAAAGCCTGTAGAAATGCTAGTTGGTTGGGGGGGGACTGTTCGTGAGAAATCCAAGTGGATGATGGGGTGTGTCCCAGAGCCTATAGGAGAAGGAATTCTGGCTAAGACCATCTCTACTGCCCTCTTCTACTCCTAATCTGCAGCCCATATCCAGCCATCCTCATGGACCCCAGTGATTTCCCCAGTCCATTTGACCCATTGACCCTGCCAGAGAAGCCCCTGGCTGGAGACCTTCCAGTAGACATGGAATTTGGAGAGGATCTGCTGGAATCCCAGACTGCCCCAACTCGAGGATGGGCACCCCCTGGCCCTTCTCCATCCTCGGGAGCCCTGGACCTGCTTGATACCCCTGCTGGCCTGGAAAAAGACCCTGGAGTAGTCTTGGATGGAGCCACTGAGCTGCTGGGGCTTGGAGGGCTGCTCTATAAAGCTCCCTCCCCCCCAGAGGTGGACCATGGTCCTGAGGGGACCCTTGCTTGGGATTCAGGGGATCAGACCCTAGAGCCTGGACCAGGGGGCCAAACCCCTGAGGTGGTGCCACCTGATCCAGGGGCTGGGGCAAATCCCTCTTCACCAGAGGGGCTGCTAGAGCCTTTGGCTCCAGATTCTCCAATAACCCTGCAACCCCCCCATATTGAAGAGGAAGAGACAACCTCCGTAGCTACCAGGAGAAGGGGCTCCCCTGGGCAAGAGGAGGAGCCTCCCCAAGGGCAACCGCAGAGCCCAAATGCCCCCCCTAGCCCTTCAGTGGGAGAGACTCTGGGGGATGGAATCAACAGTTCTCAGACCAAACCTGGGGGCTCTAGCCCCCCTGCACATCCTTCCTTGCCAGGTAGGTTGCCTAATCATCTGGAGAATCAGGGCTGGGAGGGGCAAGGAGGGTGGCTATGTACTTTGGGAAGTAGGGGGGAGGGGGAGGAGGAGGAGAGTGAAGAGATAAGTCTAGGGATATGTGTGGGTAAGGAGTTGGGATTTGGGCGGGAGGGGGTTTCTGGTGAAGAAGATTATAGAAAATAGGGGTTGGGGGAGGCATAGGGGCTGTGTCAGAGAAATGGGGTGGTTTCATAGAGTGGGATGCAAGGAATGGGTTTTGTAGGAGAGATTCCCTTTTTCTTATCCCAGTAGGTTTTTGGTGCCTGGTTCTTCCTTCAGGATTTGGGGGAGGACAACAGCTTCTGGAGCCCCCAACAGCATAGGATTTGAGGGGAATGGTAGAAATGTAAGGTCTAGGATCGCATCTCTAATAGGGGAAGGATCGCCTAGACCTGAAAGGCTCTAGTTTCTCCTTTGCTTTGCCTAATGGTGTCCTCTCTCCAAGCTGTGACCAGGGTCTTAGGACTTATATAACTACCCAAGTCTAGGGGAACCTGCCCATACGTTGATGTTTTATTTTCCTCTTGTTCCCTTTGGGTAGTTTTGGGTTTGGTTTTGTTGGTAAAATATAAATTCTCTATGAAAGGTGTGTTACCTATATTGCCTCCCCATGATTGAGACAGAGAGCTGATGGGAAGGGGTAGGTTATATTTTTAATGGAGAATAGCTGCACATACCCCCCCCCTTAGTACAGAGCCTGAGGTAACCCTGAGAGGGGCCCCAAGAAGCCACAGGCACTCTTGAGTTTTCCCTTTCAGTTTTGAATAAGTTCTTCCCCAGGAATGGAGGTGGGGGTTGGGCCAGGGAGGGGGTGGTGAGGGCAGGCTCAAGATTTAGGCTGCTTTCTGCTTCCTTTGCAGGAGATGGCCTGACTGGGAAGGCGAGTGAGAAGCCGCCTGAGAGGGTGAGGGGGGAGGGGATTGGAAGGAGTCTGGTTCCCCCTATAGCTCTGGGAAGGACAGACCCTTCATTTTCCCTCCCAGATGTTGTTCAGTGGAGAGTGTGTATAAGGAGAGTTAGGAGGAGGGAGGGAGCTCTTGTGTCTACTGCTTCTTAAGAAGAAAGTCCTGCCTCCTTTTCTCCCCTCCTCTTAAGGGATGGGCCAAGGGTCCCTACTCTCCCTTCCCCCTCCCTTCTATTGCCCCCCCACTAAACCCTGTACTCCTATTAGCCTGGCTCTGGTGTCAGTTTTCCTCCCTCCCATGTTTCCAAGGTACAGAAGAGAAGCGAGCGCGTTAGGAGAGCAGAGCCTCCAAAACCTGAGGTTGTGGATTCCACTGAGAGCAGTGAGTAGGATTTGAGGAAGCATCACCTGGGGATTCTGGGTGTGGAGAAGAGTGGAAGGTGGGATATGGCAGGGCATCGATCTTCTAGCTCCTGTAGTCCCTCACCATGCAGAGTGTGAAGTGCCTGTCTCCGCTATGGGTTGGCATGGGAACCAGGGGCAGTGGGGGAGATTGAAAACAAGAGCAGTGAGAATGGAGAGTTTCTTGTTTCAGCTATGCCATCCCTGTCCCCAATCTTCTGTCCTGGAGCCCCTCTCTTCCCCTCTCTGGAAGATTACCAAATAACGAGAATGACAGACACCAGGAGCTTAAGCTACCAAAGGAATGGGAAATAGGGTGTAATGGCCAACACTGCTGGGGTCCTGGGATCAGGATTGAACTAACTTGGTCTCGTCAGATGGCTAAAGACCTGGTCTGGTAGCCTTTTCTCACTGCTCCCTTCCCTTCCCACTTCCTCAGTTCCAGTGTCAGATGAGGATTCTGATGCCATGGTTGATGACCCCAATGATGAGGACTTTGTGCCATTCCGGCCCCGGCGCTCTCCTCGCATGTCCCTACGCTCAAGTGTGTCACAGAGGGCTGGGCGCTCTTCTGTGGGCACCAAGATGACTTGTGCACATTGCCGGACACCACTGCAGAAGGGGCAGACAGCCTATCAGCGCAAAGGGCTGCCTCAGCTCTTCTGCTCTTCATCTTGTCTCACCACTTTCTCTAAGAAACCCTCGGGCAAAAAGACCTGTACCTTCTGCAAGAAGTGCGTGAGGGTCCTAAGGTGTGGTGGGGGGAGGGACGAGGCAGAAGTAGTGGGATCAGACAGAGATTGGCAAGAACCAAGCAGGATGGCCCTGGAAGACAGCAATTTTAGGGAGAGGGTCAGACAACATTTTGCCCTGGTCATCAATCCCAGATGAGTAGAAAGCTGCTAAAATGAGGGTGGTCCTGAGTGAATTTTCAAACCTGTTCCCACCTCTAGGGAGATCTGGAACACCAGGGATTCGGTCGTGGCGCAGACTGGTTCAGGAGGTTCTTTCCATGAGTTCTGCACATCTGTCTGTCTCTCCCTGTATGAGGCCCAGCAGCAGCGCCCAATTCCCCAATCGGGGGATCCTGCAGATGCCACTCGCTGCAGCATATGCCAGAAGACTGGAGAGGTGAGGATACTCAGTGGGGGGTGATTTGCAGAGTCTGGCCATCCCTGACCTGCCCCTTCAATTCTGGGGCTTTGGGGGCCAGACCCTGTGGAAAAGGGGAGTGGGGAGGAAAGGCAGCCATCATGAGGGAGCATATTCAAGGATAGAGCTATTCCAGGATGTATGCAGCTGGCCGGCCTTGCTTCCCAGGACCTCACCATCAAGTCGGCAGCCTGATGCACAGGTTGGGGGGTCTCTGGGCCCACTGTCTGCTGTGAAGGTCTAGGGTGAGGTGGGAGGCTATCCTTATATTGGGGTGGGCGGTAGTAGCCAGAACTCTGCTCAGGGTGTGTGTGTGTGTGTATGTGGCAGGTCCTGCATGAGGTCAGCAATGGCAGCGTGGTGCATCGGCTCTGCAGCGATTCTTGCTTCTCCAAATTCCGAGCCAACAAGGGACTGAAAACCAACTGTTGTGACCAGTGCGGGGCTTATATCTACACCAAGACCGGGAGCCCTGGCCCCGAGCTTCTCTTCCACGAGGGCCAGCAAAAGCGGTTCTGCAACACAACGTGCTTGGGGGCATACAAGAAGGTGGGGCCGAGGGAGTAGTGCATTAGAGGGCTGTGGAAGGGGGTGTGGTCCTTGGGTGATAAATAAAGGTGCCTGATGGGTCGAGGGCTGGGACAAATAAAACAAATAAAGGGGGTTTCAATTGTATCTGTTATGTTTTATTTTTGAAGCTGGCTGGTGGACACACAGGTCTTTGTTATATCATCATCTATACTTTTTTGTATGCCTGAAATATCCATGTTTAAAAATTTAAAAAATAAAAGCGAAGGGACAAATCCAGCCTCAGCCTCTCCTTCCCCATCCTCACAGAAAAACACACGTGTGTACCCATGTGTCTGGTGCAAGACCCTGTGTAAGAACTTTGAGATGCTATCACATGTGGATCGTAATGGCAAGACCAGCTTGTTCTGTTCCCTGTGCTGTACCACTTCTTACAAAGTGAAGCAGGCAGGGCTCACTGGTAGGTGCAAAGCCCTCTTCTCTGAGACCCCTGCTGGCCTTCCTTCTACCTCCCATACTCCCCTCTTCTAAAGTAATCCCTGCTGCCCAACCTCAGCCCCAACCACATCTTCCCATGGATTTTCTGTTCCGTCTTTGCACTGCCTTACACCTCCTGTGTGCTCTTTCTCTCACACACTCTCTCTGTCTCTTTCTTTTTCTCTCTTTCTCTCTATGCCCCAGGCCCTCCCCGACCCTGCAGCTTCTGCCGCCGCAGCCTCTCTGACCCCTGTTACTACAACAAGGTTGACCGCACAGTCTACCAGTTCTGCAGCCCCAGCTGCTGGACCAAGTTCCAGGTACTCCAGACCCTAGACCAGGGATAAAGGGTGTGGCAACAGAGAGAGGGTAGGAGAATTGGGGTAGGTAGGCCTGGGCAGAGAAGAACAAGCCTGACTCCCCTCCCGACCAGCACCACACACATCTTGCCCCTCCCTTACTTGTCTTCCTTCCCTCCAGCGCACAAGCCCTGAGGGGGGCATTCACCTGAGCTGTCACTACTGCCACAGCCTCTTCAGTGGCAAGCCTGAGGTCTTGGACTGGCAGGTAAGACCCCCCCCACCCCCACCCACATCTTGCCACATGTCTGAAGGGGTACTTCTGCTGGGCTCCTGCCAAGTTCAGTTGTCACAGTTGTGCCCTCCCTGCCTTGTGCCCCCACCTCAGGAGCAGGTGTTCCAGTTCTGCTGCCGTGATTGCTGTGAGGACTTCAAGCGGCTTCGGGGTGTGGTGTCCCAGTGCGAGCACTGCCGGCAGGAGAAACTCCTGCATGAGAAACTCCGATTCAGTGGAGTAGAAAAGAGCTTCTGCAGTGAAGGTAAGTAAGTGAAGAATGGACAGAGCCACGACCACGGAAAATGACAGAAAAAGGAGCAAAGCTTACAAAGTTGTCAGGCAGAGCCTTCTGCTCAGGTTGCTCTACCCTATCTATTTTAAGGCTTTGGGCACAAGAGGTTGTTTAGAAGAGGTTTGGGGTGTAGCACCTTGAAAAGGTTGGTTCTCATGCCTGTGCCTTATCTCTGTATCTCTGGACTCTTTGTTCTTCCCCTCTTCCCAGGTTGTGTGCTGCTGTACAAACAGGACTTCACTAAGAAGCTGGGTTTGTGCTGCATCACTTGTACTTACTGCTCCCAGACCTGCCAGCGTGGAGTCACTGAGCAACTGGATGGCAGCACCTGGGACTTCTGCAGTGAGGACTGTAAAAGCAAGTACCTGCTATGGTACTGCAAGGTAAGGAGGATCAGCATGTCAGAAAGGAGGGGGAGAAGAGAGCAGGGGTCATGGATTGTAGTACTAACATCAGAGCGAGGCTAAGGGAGCCAGTCTCCAGTCTCCAAGGTGGTCCAGTCTCCAAGGGGAGGAGCAGGGCTTATCCCAGGGGAGAGGGCCCAGCACATTTTAGAAAAGCAGGTCTGACCATCCTGTCAACGCCCTCAGGCTGCCCGATGCCATGCCTGTAAGCGCCAGGGGAAGCTGCTGGAGACCATCCACTGGCGTGGGCAGATCCGTCATTTCTGCAACCAACAGTGTCTGCTGCGCTTCTACAGCCAGCAGAACCAACCCAACTTGGATACCCAAAGTGGGCCTGAGAGCCTCCTGAACAGTGAGTCCCGGGCAGGGGGCACACTGTTAGAACTGGCATGGGCTCTTCTAATCTTAGGCCCAGCCCTTCCTTCTTCCTGTGTTGTATTCACCTCATCCGTGGCCAGAACTACAATTACTATGCTTTTTAGCCTCCAGACCCTCCAGGTACCAGGGGGAGTCTTGTTTAAATCTTCTTGGAGTGACAATCTACTCATTTTTTTATAAGGGTTATATATTTTAAAGAGTGGGTACCTACCTAGGTAGGATGGGGCATGTGGAGGTTGTGGTTAGTTTTCAGAGAGAAGGAAGTATCAGCATAAGCTCTGCATTTATTTCTTTGTTTGTTTTGGTACTGATGATTAAACCCAGGGGCACTTTACCATTGATCTACATCCCCAACCCTTTTTATTTATTTATTTATTTTTTTAATTTTGAGACAAGGTGTTGCTAAAGTGCTTACAGCCTCACTAAATTGCTGAGGCTGGCCTTGAACTTGCGGTCATCCTGCCTCTGCCTCCTGAGCTACTGGGATTACAGGCATGCACCACCGTGCCCTGCAAGCTCTGCATTTAACCAAAAACTGTTACTATTTCTAGAATGTTACCTTGTTCCTTCTGCCACTCCATGGATACCAAACTCCTGAAGGCCATCTAAATGGAAGATCTCAAACTGTGGGGTTTGGGGGAAAATACAGTGTCTTCTTCTTAGTAGCTAGGAGCAATGAATCTTGTTGACTGCCATTGCCAGGGCCCAGAGAAGACTAGACCTGGGTTGGCAAGCAGGGGAAATCCTAGACTTCCCATTTCTATTTGATATGCCTCTTAATGAAACTCTCCTGGAGCAGGGGTAAGGAAAATGAGAGCTAGTTCCTCCAATGAGAGCATTCTTTTTTTTTTTTTTTTTCTGATCTACAGGTCAGTCTTCTGAGTCAAAGCCCCAGACACCCTCTCAAACCAAAGTGGAGAACAGCAACACAGTGAGGACCCCAGAGGAAAATGGGAATTTGGGCAAGGTCAGGGCAAAAGCCAAGGGGGAGGATAATCTCTAAAGGAGGGTACCGTAGTTGGTGGCACTAATGTTCTTGTCTCCACAGATCCCTGCAAAGACCCGATCAGCTCCAACTGCTCCCACCCCTCCTCCACCCCCACCCCCCCCAGCAACACCCCGCAAAAACAAAGCTGCCATGTGTAAGCCGCTAATGCAGAACCGTGGAGTTTCCTGCAAGGTGGAGATGAAGTCCAAAGGGAGTCAAACAGGTGAGTCAGGGTACCTAGATGCCACAGGCTATATTTCAGAGTCCTAGGCCACCAGACCTATGCCCACAAACTGATTTAGGGCATTTCTTGGGTGGTCAAAAGATCATACATACGGTTGTCCTAGAATCAGAGTTGTCTCTCAGCCTTTGGTTCAAGAGCAGTTTTGTGATATTGAATACATGTTAGAGCTTTTGGGGGTGATGGGCTAATATAAGGTCCTTGGTCCATTGTGACCCATTTAGCCAGGACTCTGAGAAGATCCCTTTTTTGTCAGCAGAAGAGTGGAAGCCGCAGGTGATTGTGCTGCCCATCCCAGTGCCCATCTTTGTGCCAGTGCCTATGCATCTGTACTGCCAGAAAGTCCCAGTGCCTTTCTCGATGCCTATCCCAGTAAGTTTTCCTGCCCTTTCTAGCTAGGTCCTCCTTTACCCTTCCAGGATTGAGACCCTCCCTTTCCCTTACTCTTTTTTTTTAATTTATTTTTTAGTTGTAGTTGGACACAATACTTTTATTTTGTTTATTTGTTTTTATGTGGTGCTGAGGACCAAACCCAGGGCCTCTCACATTCTAGGCGAGCACTCTACTGCTGAGCCACAACCCCAGCCCTCCCTTACTCTTTATCATTGTCCTGCTTATCTGCTGGTATTGTTCTTGGCATTTAGTTGGGATTTATGCCCCCAGGTGCCTGTGCCCATGTTCTTGCCCACTACCTTGGAGAGCACAGACAAGATTGTGGAGACCATTGAGGAGCTGAAGGTGAAGATCCCTTCCAACCCCTTGGAGGCTGACATTCTGGCTATGGCAGAAATGATTGCAGAGGCTGAGGAGTTAGACAAGGCCTCATCTGACCTTTGTGGTATGTTATGGATGGCGGCTATGCTAGAGACAGGGTGCTACCAATCTGTCTGTTTAAGCGGGTGGAGGGTGATGATCTTGGTGCCAAATCGAATGGGGAGTGCATTTGGGAGCAGCCCCTGAAAGCCTGTGAAGGTGCTGGGCAGGAGATGCAGTGGCTGAGCCAACTTCTTTGTCTCCCAGATCTTGTGAGCAACCAGAGCGCAGAGGGACTTCTGGAAGACTGTGACCTGTTTGGACCAGCCCGTGATGATGTCCTGGCCATGGCTGTCAAGATGGCCAATGTCTTAGATGAGCCTGGGCAAGACTTAGAGGCAGACTTCCCCAAAAGTGAGTAGGATTTAAGGTTGTGCCCACTGAGTATTAGAACATCCATGCCATCAGGAAAGGACCCTAAATAGTGATCATTGTGACCCTAAGGCAGAAGGTTCTAGTATCCAAAATAGAAGGGTAAAACAGGTATACTGTTTTTAGACTTCCAGTCTTATTTTTTAAACATTTATGTTTTTTCTTTAGTTAAAAGTAATTGTGATTTTACCATTTTATCATCTTCATTTCAAGGCTCTACAGTTCAGTATTGTTAAGTATATTCATACTGCTGTGAATGTTTGTGTTTGGCACTTTTGTATCTTAATCATATTTTTGCTGGTTCTGTCTAGTCCAATAAAGCTGTATAAGAGGCTCATCTTTTGTGTATGACTAAAAAAATAAAAATAAAAATAAAAAAGAGGCTCATTTTGAGTCAAATGGGCAAGTAGCAGAGGTGGTGTGGGAGGACTATAGGGTTGAGTTCTTAAGAAATTGATTTTTTCTTTCCCTTCTATTAGATCCTTTGGACATTAACCCCAGTGTAGACTTCCTCTTTGATTGTGGCCTAGTGGGGCCTGAGGATGTGTCTACTGAACAAGACCTTCCCCGAACCATGAGGAAGGTAAGACTGGGGCTACTGTATCTATAAAGGGAGAATGGAGGCCCAAAGGGAAGGGCTGCTCTCATAGCCAAGACAGTAACCTTACTTTGACCTTCCTAACCTTCTTTTTCCAATACTAGACATACTAAGGTAAAACCAAACTTTGTTCTTCCAAGTTCACAAGATTATTAAATCTGTTTTGGAGCTCTGTGCCATGGAAGCTTTCTGTATTCTTACATCAGCCCCGCCATCCCCAGTGGTAAACACTGTCCTGATTAGCTTCCGTGGTGCTCCTAGCCTTAACACTGTTACCACGCTTCTTTCTCTTCCCCTCCAGGGTCAAAAGCGACTGGTGCTTTCTGAAAGCTGTTCCCGGGACTCCATGAGTAGCCAACCTAGTTGTACTGGTCTCAATTATTCATATGGTGTCAATGCTTGGAAATGCTGGGTACAGTCAAAATACGCCAATGGAGAAACCAGCAAGGGTGATGAGTTACGCTTTGGCCGTAAGTACCCAGGAGAGGAAGGGAGAATGGAGAATAGGAGAAGGGAATAGGGAAAGAGGCTATACCTGTGATTCAGCTCAAGATGTCTAGGAGTGATAAGGGTGTGATCGCTTAAGGTTGCCTTGTGAAGATGGGGAAGAGTTGTTGATTAAAGGGAGATGCTGTCTAGGTTCAAGGCTGAGTGCTCTTTGTAATTGGTGGGTTTGTTCACGAGCTCATATGACTAAAGGGTTAATGGTGGTGGACCTAAGTGAAATACTCAATGTGGCATTTTCTTAATTCCATCCACCTCCACCTTGTATCACTGCAGCCAAACCTATGCGTATCAAAGAGGATATTCTTGCCTGCTCAGCTGCTGAGCTCAACTATGGACTAGCCCAATTTGTGAGAGAAATCACTCGACCCAATGGTGAACGATATGAACCTGACAGTATCTACTATCTATGTCTTGGAATCCAGCAGGTACCCCTCACATGCTGTCTCACTTCCCATCACTCAGTATAGCAGGCAGGGTCTTACTAGAACTGTTTCTAGCCCCATCCTTGACATTTTTCTCCTATCCCAAACAGGCAGCTTGCCTTTAACCTTCTATGACAAATAAGACACAAGATGTCAGTATTGTAAAATCAGAGCTTGATTCCAGGACCATTGGTCAAGAAACAGTTTTCATTGCTCTCTGGGTCCCCTTTGCAATCCTTGAACCCATTCTCAGACGAGAGGAATGGATAGGACAGGGTTCCTACCTAAGTGGGGGGTAATGTTTAACTCCCACTGGGAGAGATCAGCCATATATTACCTGAAAAGGGGGTCTGGGCTTCTGAGGAACATCTCAAACCCTCCTCTTCTAGCAAAGCCTCTGTACTTCAGAGATGAAGGGACACCTGGGGGAAAGCACTCTGGGTCATCTAACCAAGCAGCTCTTTCCCATCCTCTTCTAATTATCAAGGACACCACGCCTGGGGCTACAGCATCATTGTCTTGCCACTAGGACCTACAGTCTGGCTTAATGTCTGTCTGGTTTTTTTTTTTTTCCCTGCAGTACTTGCTAGAAAATAACCGAATGGTGAACATTTTCACGGATCTTTATTACCTGACTTTCGTTCAAGAACTCAACAAGTCTTTGAGCACCTGGCAGCCCACACTTCTCCCCAACAGTAAGGGACAGGATCGTAGCAACCCTTACTCCTGTCTTCTCTTCCTCCAATGCATCACTCAAAGAGTCCTGTGCTCTCTGGCCTGCCACTCTTCTCAAAGGATCTGAGGGCAGAAGCATGTAGCTGTTTTGTCTCAGGGTTTAGAGCTGGAGGAGCAGGACCCCCTGCTCTTGAACATGAGGAGAGAATCAAGACTTAGGTGTGAGCCCAGGAGTTTTGAGGTCAGCCTGAGGAGCATAGACCCTCTCAAAAAGAAAAAAAATGACAAGTCTCAGGTCTGAAGAATTATATATAGGACTAATAAAAGATGGCCTGGTTTTGGGTGATAAGGAAAGAAAGAAAGAAAGAAAGAAAGAAAGAAAGAAAGATGTTGTGGGGACTACTTGAGGTTTTATATCTACCTGCCTACAACTTGAGGGTGATGAGAGAAGCTCCAAATGCAGGTGGAAATAGTATAAAATATGCCCAGACCTACCATGTATTATAGCTGAGTGTCAGGGTTTTATATACAAATGAGAGGCATGCAGTAAGTGCATGCCCAGGACCTTGGGTTGGAAGAAGCGGTTGGGTTTGGGAAGTTAATTCTCCTTACCTGGCCTCTCCCCTTGCCCATTGCAGATACAGTATTCTCCCGAGTAGAGGAAGAACACCTTTGGGAGTGCAAGCAGCTGGGGGTCTACTCGCCCTTTGTCCTTCTCAACACCCTCATGTTCTTCAACACTAAGTTTTTTGGGCTGCAGACAGCTGAGGAACACATGCAGCTCTCTTTCACCAATGTGGTACGACAGTCCCGCAAATGTACCACTCCTCGGGGCACCACCAAGGTGGTGAGCATCCGCTACTATGCCCCAGTACGCCAGAGGAAAGGACGAGGTATGAGACTGTCCCCTCCTTTGCTTTTGCCCCTTCTCTGCTTTTCCCTGCCATGTCCCACCACACTTGCTGGACTGGCCTTTGCCGCTGACTTTCCTCTCCTTCCATTCCTGGGTTTGTATAAAAGGTAAGAATAGCTGGGTGCGGTAGTGCAAACTTGTAATCTCAGCAAAAGGAGGATCTCAGGTTCAAAGCCAACCTGGGCAACTTGGCAAGACCCTGTCTCAAAATAAAAATGAAAAAGGGGTAGGGATGTTGCTCAATGGCGGACCATTTGCCTAGTATGTGTGAGCCCTAGGTTCAATCCCCATTACTGCAAAAAAGAAGAAGAAAAAGCCTGGCACAGTGGCACATGCCTATAATCCTAGTGACTTGGGTGGCAGAGGCAGGAGAATTGCAAATTTGAGATCAGCTTGGGCAACTTAGCAAGACCCTGTTTCAAAATAAAAAAAAATATTGGGGATGTAGCTCAGTGGCAAATGCCCCAATACTTAGAACCAGAAAGGAAGGAAGAAAGGAAAGAAAGAAGATAACTAGCTAATCCTTCTAGATGATGGGCAGTAGCTGTTACATAAACAGGAGCTCACTCAGCTGCTTGTTCCCCACCTTTCCTCATTTTAAGGCAGTTTACTTGCCCTTTTTGGGGGGAGGGTGTGGTGGATAAGTAGGAGGAGGTGCTCTTAGAGAGTAAATAACAGGCTTTCTGTGATTCAGAAGCTACATCTTCGTTCACATTTTTCCCTGGAATTCTGTCCCATCCTGAGCACAGCTCCCAAGGTCCCTTCTCTAGATCTGAACCTCTGCTGGACTCTAATGTACAGGGGCTTGGAGCCATCATGGTTTCACTGTCCTGGAAGGCAAGCCTAACCTTGCAACAGGGTCTTTTTAAATCAGTTTGTTTGTATAACTTGTGAGATCACCTCTTCAAGATGTCAACTGGAGGAGATCATAAAAAGACACTTTGACAGCAAGAATTAGGGAGGGCTGCAGAGCAATACCCCTACAGGATGTTTAGTTGGTATGGAGAGACTGGCTGACTCTTTTTCCTGCCCTTTTTTTTTTCCAGTGCTGGGGTAGAACCCAGGGCCTTGTGCATGCTAGGCAAGTGCACTACCACTAAGCTACATTCTAGCCCCTTTTTTTTCTTTCTCTTTCTCTTTCTGTTTCTTTTCTTTTTTCCTTATAGTACTATGATTGAACTCAGGGTCTTTTGCTCACTTAGTGGTAGACCACTAAGCCATATCCCTGGTTCCCTTGCTTACTTTCTCTTTCTCTTCTCCCTTTTTGTTGTGTGTGATACTGGGAATTGAACCCAGAGCTTCATGCATGCTAGGCAAGTGCTCTACCACTGAGCTACAACCCCAGCACCCCTCCACTTTATTTCCTTATGAGACTATATTTTGTATCCTGAGGTTTTCTGTTTTTGTCCTAGGCTGTGTTCTGGGAGGTGCTCATTGAGCATGTGCTCTTAATGAGTCTAAGTCATTTCCCTTTATAGACACAGGTCCTGGGAAACGAAAGAGAGAAGATGAAGCCCCTATCTTAGAGCAACGTGAGAACCGCATGAATCCCCTCCGCTGCCCTGTGAAGTTCTATGAATTCTATCTCTCAAAATGGTAAGTTGGTGGGTTTGCAGGCATGTGGACCCAAGGGATATACTTTGCCTTGGCACTAATCTTCTGTTCTCCCACTCCCACCATTGTAGTCCTGAAAGCCTCCGAACTCGCAATGATGTGTTCTACCTGCAACCTGAACGGTCCTGCATTGCCGAGTCACCTCTCTGGTATTCTGTGATCCCTATGGACCGCAGCATGTTGGAGAGCATGCTCAATCGCATCCTGGCTGTGCGTGAGATATATGAGGAATTGGGTCGTCCTGGGGAGGAAGACCTGGACTGAGTCTATGTGCCACCTATATCCATCTTTCATATCAATGTCTGTCCTGTGGTCACGTCTCACAGGGTGACTGGCCCAGGAAACAATGCTACTCATTTTGAAGGGCCCTGACTGCCCCTTTCTACTCACCCATTCTCTTCCTTTCCTAGGAACCCCTGGCTTTTACCTTCTTCTATACCACTTGACAACCACTGCGTTCCAGTCTTCTGTACTCAGGGGCTAGACCCCCAGTGATGGGCAAAATCTACTTAGCCCATTTTCTTTTTGCTTCAGAGCAAAACCTTTCTTCTGGGGCCAGACTCTGGTGGAGTGTTAATAGCTCTGGTGATCCTGTTGGCTTTGGGTTTCCTGACCCATCTGTGTTGGTGAAGCCCCTTCTTCCTAGGTCTAACCTAGGGAAGAACTCAGCTACCTTCTCAGCCCTGTGCCCACTCCACTCCCTTCTCCCTCTTCCCCAGTACCACACAAAAGGGTCTTGTCTGAAAGGTGTGAAAAAAATGATAAAAGTAATGAGGGGACCATTTACCCAAAACACAGAGCTTAGACACTGTTCCCCTCCCATAAGAGATAATTGGATGTTGGCACCCTCTCACCACTGTGTTCCCCGCCCTACCCTGGCAAGCACCAATCCATGGTGCTACAATTTCTAAAGAAATCCAAATGCTTTCTTTTCCTCAAAGGCAGAGAATGACTCTAAGTATGGGGAGCAGACTCCTTTTGTGCAGACTCCTGTCCCCTTGGTTTATGTGTTTGTCTCTCTCTGCCATCTTAGGTTGGCATGAGCCATGGTGTCAACATGCTTAGCCCCTCTGTAACTGCCTCCCTTTAGTTCTATGGACAGAGCTCCCAAGGCAAAAACTACCTTCTGACTTGGAATGGGGCTGGGTTCCCCCTCTTGTTCTCTCTCCATCTTAAGAGCCAGGCCAAGCCTTTGGGGGACTGGGTCATGCAAGATGGGGTCTGTGGTCACAATATTGGTGAGGAGTTGTAGGCATGGGGCCTGCCCTTATTGCTTACATCTTCTCTTTTCCTCATCTTGATTTTGTAGGCCCAGAAAACTATTAGTGTCTGGCAAAGGGGATACCCAGCTCTTTCCCTGTTGGCTTTGCTGTTCCCCAGACTCCTTTTTGTGTTTTTATAACTGTCACCAGTTTAGCCACTGTTTAAATTGTATATATTGTTCTGAGGCGCCTGGCCTGTCCCTTCAGTGAGCCATGCCCGCCCTTGTGTTGTAGTAAGAAACTGTTGTCACAACTAACCTTCTGTCTCTGGAATTGTTTGTTTCAAATAAAGAGTTAAAATTGTCTTTTGCCTTTTATGGAGAAGAGAGAGGTGTCTGGAGGGGTGAGGGATGTAGAAGAGCAATGCTGTGAAACTTCAGATCTCTCAAAATGTAAAGAAGTCAGGTGTCCCACCTCAGTTTGAGAATCACTCTATCCACTGCATTGAATGAGTCTCCTTTTTATAAGTTTCCAAACACTTTCTGGGCACACTGGTGCACACCTGTGGTCCCAGTGACTCAGGAAGCTGAGGCAGGAGGATTGCAAGTTCCAGGACAGCCTCAACAATTTAGCAAGACCCTGTCTCAAAAATAAAATGAATTGAGGGGTGCTGGGGTTGTGGCTTAGTGGTAGAGCAGTTGCCTAGCATATGTGAGGCACTGGGGTTTGATTCTCAGCACCACATAAAAATAAAATAAAGGTCCATGGACAACTAAAAAAAAAACATTAAAAAATAGGTTGAGGGTATAGCTCAGTGGTAGATCACCCCTGGTTTAATCCCTAGTAACAAAAAGTTTCCAAATACTTAAGAAAAAAATGTGTTCAATAGCCATCTATTAAGTATTGCCTAGGTTTAAAAACCTATATTACAGGCTTCAGAAAAGACCCAAGATTAATTAGACTAGTTTCTTGTGCCAAGTAGGCTTCGAGGCTAGAGGAGAGACTGACAAGTACAGTCATAACATAGACAAATGAAGGAAATGCTTTTTTAAATTTTTAAAAAAATTTAGTTGTAGATGGACACAATATCTTTATTTTGTTTTATCTGTTTTTATGTAGTGCTGAGGATTGAACCCATTGTCTCACACATGCAAGGTAAGTGCTCTACCACTAAGCCACAAGCCCAGCTCTACATGAAGGAAAATTTTTATGGGAGAGCAGAGGACCAGGAACTGATTTCAATTTTACAGTGAGGTTCATTGAGGGAGGTAGCATTTGATCTGGAACTCAAAGAAAAGGTAGGAGGAATTGGGAGACCACAGCTGTAAGGTAGGAAGTACAAGGTTGAGATTTTCCCACCAGGAAATGGTAGGTTCAGACCTGTTCCTTCAGGAAGAAGATACCTAGAACAATAGGAAGAATGGAGGGGGCAGGCCTGAAGGCCTACAGAAAGGTAGAAGGAGTGTGGCTAAGATCCTGGGGACCTCTATAGGAACTGCGGGGATAGGGAAGAGGTGGATTCAAAGTAAATTTTAGATTTTAAGCCTTTTTTTCAGACATTTTGAAAGTAAAATTTACATGATTTGATGAATGCTAGGGAGTGAGCCTTGGCAGAGAGGGAAGAATTGAGTATGAAGCCCAGATTTCTAGCCTTGAAGACAGGGAGAATGAGATACCCTTAACCAAAATGGGAAAACAGGGCAGGTTTTTTTTCCTTTGTTATTTGTATTTGTTGTTGCGGGTAAAAGGAGGTTGGTAATAATGTTGGGGTTCTGCCAGGCACAGTGGTGCACACCTGTAATTCCAGCAGCTTGGGAGGCTGAGATAGGAGGAACATAAATTCACCTTAGCAAGGCCCTAAGCAACTTAATGAGAACCTGCCTCAAAATAAAAAAATATATATATAATATAATAAAAGGACTGGAGATGTAGCTCAGTAGTAAATTGCCCCTGGGTTGAATCTCCAGTATGAAAAAAAAAATAACACCCAATTAGTGGGCCATGCAACATGACAGAGCAGAAAGACCACTCAAATATGAGCTTCTAGTCATAGCTCTGCCATGGAAATGGGAAAGCCTAACTTTTTAAGCTCCTAAAAAATGGGTTCATATGGGCTGGAGCTGGAGCTCAATGGCAGAGAACACTTGCCTAGCATGTGTGAGGCACTAGGCTTCATCCTTAGCACCACATAAAAATAACTAAAATAATTATTCTAAAAAAAATTTAAAAAAGGACTTGGTATGTGGCTCAGAGGTACAGTGCTTACCTAGAATGCACAGGCCCTGGATTCCATTTTCAGTACCTCAAAAAAAAAAAGTTTGGGTCTGAAGGCTTAGAAGAGAGATGAGGTGTCAGTTTAGAGTCATTTTCAGGGCTCAGGATATAGTTAATGTATGTAATATGAAAGAGCAAATAATGGAAGATCGAGGATATAGCTTAGTTGTAGGTGTAGACGACAGAAATAGCTAGGTATACCTTAGCATGCATGAGGCTGCTAGGTCATCTGCAAAGAACTTGTAACTGAAGTTCTAGTAGTAAATAAGGTCACTTGAGGAGAGTGAAGAGAAAAGAGCACCAAAAAATGGTACTATGGGGAATATCTACAGTTAATCAGAGAAGGAACTGAAAGAGAGACTAGAACAGTAGTCTGCAAGATGTCAAAGGTATAATCATGAGATGAAATCTGTCCTCACAGGCCAAGGTGAAGTCTATTAAGTGTGTGTGTGTGTGTGTGTGTGTGTGTGTGTGTGTGTGTGTGAGAGATGTGTTTTGCTTGGGATTAAACCCTTAATCTTGCAAACTCTATGCATACACTCTACCATAAAATCTGTTAAATTTCCTTTCTCCTCCACCAACAACTGGACTCAAAGCTATCCTCTTCTTTTTGCTTCCTTCCACTGTTGGAACAGAAAAGAACCTAATGTGATTTGTTCAACTAAATTTCAACTCTGTGCCCAGCCTTGTGCTAGTCACTATGGATAGATAAATGATAAATAAGAGCTTGGTTTAGGTTCTTTTGTTTTTCTTTTTGTACCAGAGATGGAATCCAGGGGTGCTTAACCTCTGAGCCACATCTGCAGCCCCTTTTTATTTTTTTTATTTTGAGACAGATATCACAAAGTTGCTTAGGGCCTTGCTGAGTTGCTGAGGCTGGCTTTGAATTTGCAATCCTTCTGCCTCAGCCTCCCAAACCGCTGGGATTACAGTTATGTGCCACTGAAGCAGGTTTGGGGTAGGCTCTTTTTTTAAAATATTTTTTTTAGTTGTAGGTGGACACAATACCTTTATTTTTTATTTATTCATATGTGGTACTGAGGATCGAACCCAGTGCCTCACACTCACATAGATGTGTGCTCTACCACTGAGCCACAACCCCAGTCCCTTGAGGTAGGCTCTTGAGGAGTCCCTGCTCTGATAGGAAAGACTAGGGATAGGACTAGGGTGAGGCAACCAAGGTACCTATGGGTGTAAAAAGAAGGCACTTAGCCTGACATGGTGACCCACACCTGTAATCCCAGTGACTTGGGAAGCTGAGACAGGAGGACCACAAGTTCAAAGCCATCTTCAACAACTTAGTGAGGCCCTGTCTCAAAATAAAAAATAAAAAGCAATGGGGATGTGGCTCAGTGGTTAAATGCCCCTGAGCTTAATCCCTGCTGCCAAAAAAAAAGGCATTTACTCTCAGTGTTACATAAGTTCAGAGCTGGCTTTCATATGACCTCAAGAACAAATAAATCCTTCAATTTTATACTCTAGGTGTCTCATTTACCTCATCCATGTTCTGACTCTGGAAAGACTCACATGTCAATAAAATAGCCAGGGCAGAATGTTAATTGTTTCTCATTGTCTCCCAGAAAACCTAGAAACCACAGCAGTGACATGGGAGCTGGGTTTTCATGAGGAGTTGGTAATAGTTTGTCAGGCAGTGGAGGTGCAGAGGTCAGTGTGAACGAAGGCAGAGAGGCATAACACAACACAGAAAGTCTAAAGGAAAGAGTGATTGGGCAGCAGAGGACTGAGGAGAGGGTGTACTGGTTGTGGGTATTGTTTGGGAAAATAGATGATATTAAGTTTTAAAAAGCATTGAATGCCATCTTGCCTGCTAAGGTGACCAGTCATTAGGGTTTACCCAGAACTTACCCAGTTTTAGCAATGAGTGTTTAGCATCTCACATGTTATGGCTTAGATATGAGGCATCCTCAAAAAGTTAATGAGAGAGACAATGCAAGAAAATTTAGAGGTGTAGCTGGGTGTGGTGGCACACACCTATAGTCCCAGTGATTGGGGAGGCTGATGCAGGAGGATCACAAATTCAAAGACAGCCTCAGCAACTTAGTGAGGCACTATGCAACTTAGCAAGAACCTGTCTCAAAAAATAAAAAGGGCTGGGGATGTGGCTCAGTGGTTAAGTGCCCTTGGGGTCAATCCCTGGCATCAAAACATTAATTAATTAAAATAAAATGAAAAGAAACTTTAGAGATAAAATGATTGGGTTATGAGAGCTTTAACCTAACCAGTGCATCAATCCACATGAATAAATTAACTGTAGGCAGATAGGGGATGGCTTGAGGAGGTAGGTCACTGGGGGAGTAGCTTTGGGGTATATATTTTGTTGCTGGTGAACAGAGCTTATTTTCCTTCTGCTTCCTTGTTGCCATGTCTGAGTTGCTTTCCTCTGTTATGCCCTTTCACAATGAGGTTCTGCCTATCTTCCCCCATGATGTACATGATGTCTTGGACCCAGAGCAACAGAGTCAGTCATCTATGGCCTGAGCCCTCTAAAACTGTGAGCCCCAAGGGCTGGGGTTGTGGCTCAGAGGAAGAGTGCTCACCTAGCATATGCAAGGCCCTGGGTTCGATCCTCAGCACCACATAAAAACAAGTAAATAAAATAAAGGCATGATGTCCAACTACACCTAAAAAATAAATATTAAAAAATAAATAAAACTGTGACCCCCAAATAAACCTTTGCTCCTCTAAAATTGCTCTTGGCAGGTCTTTTGATCACAGTGGCAAAAAGCTAAGACACCAAATAACCCCTCAGTTCCAGCAAGCTGGAGCGATCATATCTTGGAAAGTATTCCTGTCATACTTTATCCTAAAAGCAGTGGGAAAACATTTAAGGACTTTCACAAAGAATTGTTAGCATATGCTTCATGTTTT